>NC_064865.1:47828913-48128913 GCF_024139225.1 Suncus etruscus | reverse complement strand
CCTTAAGAAAAATTAAGATTCATATTTAAGTTCTTGGAATTGCTCTTTTAATCTCCCTTTCATATGTCAGTTAGTAACGCATGCCTTCGACTCGACATCTTAATTATATCTTGTGCTAAAAAAAATTTATTTTTTAGTGTAAAGGATTTGTTTAGTTTTAAGAAGTCAAATGAAAGAGCACAAGTATTGGGAAACCAGTTTCTGCAATAGGTACAACTCTGCACAGGAAAAGATTTGAGGCAAAGGTCATGGTGTGCCGCCACTGATAAGTTGGTCATCTTTCAGACCAAACAGCTCCAGTCTCCTCTGAATTTCTCAGGTCTCTGTATTGGTACTCATCCATTCCTTTGGCATTGATTAAGGGTCTCATGTAGAGAAATAAGCATAAGAAACAAGATAAAGTAAGATCAAGAGCGATGATAGAAATATGTGATAATTGCTATGAGGCTGGAGATTTATGGTAGCAGAGCAAATTCTACAGGGAGTCAAAACATGATCCAGAAAGGACCATTCAGTGACCTCCAACTGAATAACAAAGAGGTTTACAAAAGCTCCGGAGATGTGCCATTGTGGTTCTATTTCATAAAATCACACCTTGACTTCTCACCAAGTCAAAATCAGAACAGAGCCATAAATATCTGAGTCAAATTATCTCCAATGGCCATTGCCATTACAAGCTCTAAGGGACCTGAAATGCAGAGCTGCATTCAAATTACTGAGACCAGAAGGAAGGGGGAGAGAGGTGAATGCATTTCATTAAAGGGGTCGACTATATGATGTAGAATTAGACTTTTAGTGTGAACTTAATGTTCACACATCAACATGTTTAATGATGCATACCAAAACCATAAATGTTACAATGCAGTAACATTCAATAAAAAAAAATAAAATAAAATCACCACCAAAAAAACGTACCAAAGGATCCTGTCAGTTCAGAACCACTTTCTACATGGACTATCATTAGGAAAATATAGTTTTAAGCCCAGGAAAAAATGGAAATCTGTGTTCATATTTATTCCCTAGCTTATGAAAACAAATAGTTCCAGTAGCCCTGAATTAATATCTACCAACTCTATATTCAGGTCAAATGGTCTTGAGATACCTCCAATTTGTAAAGGTTCATTAATCCTTCTACAGTATTATAAACTCTTCCAAATTCCTAAATAAGATAATCACTAAAAAAAATATTCAGTGTTCATTCATTTACATGAAATGCAAAGTTCAGTACAATGTACACTCACTGTCTGCATAGACAATGGACCCAGCTGAATTAAAAATTAAACTAGTTGTTAGTTTAAATCACAAAGATCTTCACTGTTAGAATTAATATACCTCTCCATAGGGACCAATTACTCAGAAGTAGAGATAGGAAAGACACTAATGTTCCATTGAGGCTTTATTTTGAAAGGTACCTTGAAAACAAATTTTCTCTACGATGTAAGCTACTGAATCCAATTCTTTCCTGTCTTTCCCCACTCTTACTACAAAATTATAGGAAAGAGGTACCACAGGGATAAGGCACTTGCCCTGTTCAGCATTGCCTATGATCTCTCCTACCCCAAGCAGCATCAGGAGTGATCCCTGAGCACAGAGCCAAAAGTAATTCAGAGCACAGCTGAGTTGGCTAACACCCTACCCCCCATAAGAGTGGAGATTAAAGGCCCAAGTGAAACCAATAATCAGAGAGAAAATAAAAATTATCATTTACAGCAGATGAAAGAAATGATCAATCAATATTGGTTGGAAAAATGCATGTACCTTAAAAAGAAGAAGCCTTGGGCCCAGAGAGCTAGCACAGTGGCGTTTACCTTGCAAGCAGCAGATCCAGGATCAAAGGTGGTTGGTTCGAATCCCGGTGTCCCATATGGTCCCCCCCACCCCGTGCCTGCCAGGAGCTATTTCTGAGCAGGCAGCCAGGAGTAACCCCTGAGCACCGCCGGGTGTGGCCCCCCAAAAAAAGAAGCCTAATTCTAAAAAGAGAACGAAAACAAAACAAACAAACAAACAAACAAAAAAGACAATCTCCTACAGTGAAAAAGTATTTTCATTCCACTTGTCCCCCAAGTCCTCAGTCTCCTTCCTCTTCAGAAGGTCTTCATAGGGTGATGGTTATTACAGTATCTCCTTCAATTCCCCAGCACATACATTTAGCTATCTAAAGAATGGCCACGGGACTTGCTAGAGAGAACTCCTGTAGCGGCAAAAGTCAGCCCCTGATGGAATCTCAGGAAGACCCTACAAATCCAAGCTCCTGACAGGCTACCACTTCTTTGATCCTCTTGGCCTCTACATCCCTACATAGGAATTGTAAACACTTACATAGATAAAAATCCAGTTCAGGAGCCAGAGCAGTGGTACAAGGGGTAAGGCGTCTGCCTTGCCTAAGCTAGCCTAGGACGGACGGAAGTTTGATCCTCCAGTGACCAATATGGTTCCCCAAGCCAGGAGAAATTTCTGAGCACATAACCAGGAGTAACCCCTGAACATCACTGGGTGTGGCCCGAAAAAACAAAACAACGACAATAAAATCCAGTTCAACTGAGTAAAAATGTACATGCTCCTAGTTATAAGATAGAAATAAGTAGGACTGCCATGTGTAAGATGACGCCCAGCTATTAACCTAAAACAAAGACATCCCCCCATCTTCCTCTTTCCTGTAAACCTCTTCCTTTGATATGTAAAAGTCGACCTGTGTTTACTCCACCCTGCCCTACCTGGTTGAAATTGTACTAGGTTTAATAAAAAAAAAGGAGCAGTTTGGCTTTGAGTTGAGAGAGATACCACAAGGTGCAGACTGACTCCATGACTCTCTCCTGACTGGCTTGATTTATTAATCCTTCACAGAAACCCTACCTACATCAGACCCATCCATTTGGGGGGTAGAAACACACAGCGTGAAGTGATTTCACTAAGTAGGGGTTAATTTTACAGCCATGTAAAAATGAAGACTATAATAACACCATATATAATGGAAAAGTTATGAAGAAAGTAAATCCTGAGAGTTCTCAGCAGGAGTGAATTTTTATCCTCAGTTTTCTTTTTTTTTTTTTTTCATTATAATTCATTTACATTAAAATCATTTACATTTATATTTTATTTCTTTCATTTTCTCCTATCTATAGAAGATGAATATCAGCTGAAGCTACTGTGCTGGTCACTTCACAAGATGCATAACTCAAACTATCACATTTGCAGAATACCTTTGGCTAAGGCCTTCACAAAGACTTTCCAGTCCACTCTATATAAAACAAGGAAACAATGGTGTCTGGGGCTGGAGCAATAATACACTCGAGAGGTGCTTGCCTTGGCATGAGGCCAACTCTATAGTTCAGTCCCCAGCATCCCATAGGGGTCCTCTGAAATCATTGGGAATGATCCCTGACTTCAGAGCCAAGAGTAAGCCCTGACCACTGTGAAGTCAGAAACAAACTCTGGTGTCTCAAGTTGCACATAATGATCAACATATAATGCCAGTAGTGCAAGAAGTGACCAGAATCCTTCTTTTCAAGAGCTATGGGTCTTTCCTTTCTCCTAGTAGTTCTTCAACTATTGTTTGTGTGAACACTACTCACATGTATACCTCTTCAGGAATCTCTGGAAAGAGTGTCATAATATGTTTTCAGCTTTCTCTTTACATCAGACACTCATCACTCATCCACAAAGTTAACAACAGCCTCTGGTTTTCCTGAGCATATTTCTGTTCTGCATATTACCCCTCTTACTTTAATCCAGTTTCCCTTTCAATTTACAAAAAGCTTACTGTAAATGACAGTAAAATACTAATACTTTGCCAGCGATATATTGTATAGATTCTCTCCAGACACGTTAATGATTTATTTGGTTGCTATTTTATAAAATGTTTTATTGTATATATTCTAATATGTCTTCATTTCTTTTTATGGAGGGTCATATACAACAATGCCAGGAAAGCACTCACAGTAAGATTCCTGAAATCTTAACCATTTGAGAAAGATGAGGTTTAAAAAAAGACATAAATTTGTTTAAAATATACATTGACAAAACAGTTGAGTTTTCTACCTGGGTGAGCCGAGAAAAGTTTTTCATCAAAAATCGTTCCTAAAAATAAAACTTATGAAATGTAAGGCATTTTTTGCTCATTAAATTCATTTTTAGAAATTTCTTTACCTTGTTATTTAAAACATAGCAATGAAAATGATTCCTCACACCTATTCAAGTACTTTAGTTTGCCACTAAACTATTTGAGTGTTTAGTGTATGTCTAAATCTTGAGAATTTATTTCTACTTGTAATGAAGATTATATTGTCAATGGGATCTTACTTTTTTCATGAAAATTTCTGCAATGTTCTTCAAAGGCTTATTTTATAATTAATAAATTTGATGTTACCAGAGTAATAGTATAGAGAGTAATATACTTGCCTTCCATGCAGTCAACTCAGGTTTGATATCTAGTATTGCATGTGAAAGAACAAATACTTCCACAAGTGATCCCTGAGTAGACAGCTGGTAATCAACCTTCAAGACTGCTAATATGATCCCCCCCCCCAAAATAATAAATTTGAAATTACTGACACTTTCAATAGAATTTAATTTTTACTTTTTTGGTTTTTGAGCCACATCCGGTGACACTCAAGGGTTACTCCTGGCTATGCGCTCAGAAATTGCTCCTGGCTTGGGGGACCATATGGTACACTGAGGGAATAAACTGCAGTCTGTCCTAGGCTAGTGTGAGTAAGGCAGACACCTTACCACTTGCACCACTGCTCCGGCCCATAATTTAATATTTTAATAAAGATACTATCTTTTCAGTGCTCCATTACCTAGTTTGCCTACAGAACACTTTCAAAATTCTCCTATTTTCACATTTATGCAAATGTTTGAGTTCTTATCATTTAATTTGTTCCATTTCCACCTTGTAATTTATAAATTACCCTGCATGATAAATGTTAGAGCCTTCCCATTTGTAAGCTGTTTCCCATAATTGTATTTCACTTAGCTTCAAAAGCTAAGGATTTTATTTGCTCTCTTAACTTAAGATTCTGATGAAAGTTTTCATGTTTTCAAATAAAATACAACCAAATTGAGAAGATTATTTTACCATACAAAAATCTTACAAAACCCCTGCACAAACAACAGTCACAATTTCCACATTTCTACACACACACACACACACACACACACACACACACACACACACACACACACAGCAGCTAAACAACTTAGTGTATATAGAAAAACATTTGTTTTAATTTGAAAATCATTTCTATTTCGATTGTAACTTGAAAGAAATAAGTTACACATGCAACCTTATGTACAAGTTTCAAATTCACAGATTTCTCATTTTACTAATTCTATGGTATAAATACAAAATTTAAAAGGTTGGCTATAGGGTTGTAAGGAAGATATTACAGGAACACAATAGTAATGGAGATTTTTGACTCCTCCATCACTTTGGGGTAAATAAAGGAGGCAAAATGCAACAAGAAAACACTGACCTTAAAGCAAACAATGAAAGAGAGAGAGCCTAACAGACTTATAAGGGCCTCCCACCCCCCAAAAGCTAGGAACACTTCTCCAGTGCACACCAGGACACTTCAAAATAGACAACATGCTGGGTCACAAAGCATATCTCCATAAAATCAGGAAAATAAAAATCCTGTCAACTATTCTCTCAGTGGTCCTCAAACTATGGCCCGCGGGCCACATACTGTATCTGTTCTGTTTCTTCATTGCAAAATAAGATATATGCAGTGTGCATAAGAATTTGTTCATAAGTTTTGTTTTTACTATAGTTAGACCCTCCAATGGTCTGAGGGACAGTGAATTGGCCCCCTGTTTAAAAAGTTTGAGGACCCCTGTCTCAGACTATGATGCCTTGAAAATAGAAATTAATCATAGAAACAGAGAAAAACTCAAACATTTAATAAATAATTCTGAGGAAGGAAGGGAGGGAGGGAGGAAGGAAGGAAGGAAGGAAGGAAGGAAGGAAGGAAGGAAGGAAGGAAGGAAGGAAGGAAGGAAGGAAGGAAGGAAGGGAGGGAGGGAGGGAGGGAGGGAGGGAGGGAGGGAGGGGAAAAAGAAGAAAGAGGAAAGAAGAAAGGAAGGAAAAGAGACCTTCCCTGGCAACATGTGTGAGTTTTTAAATAATCAAAAGCTTTTACAGTAGCTATTGATGCTGCTAAGGTAGATGTGTGAATTACGTCAACCACTTTCCTGAGAACAGATTATCAGTTCTTAAATTTCCATTTGACTTTGCACTTCTTTAACTCGCTTGTTGCCAGAGGGCATCATTCCAAAATAAAGTTAAAACTTGAAACAAAAAACAGCTATCAATTTATATCATAAATACAACACACTGATAAGACAATTGAAGGAGGGCATTCAGAGTTTTCCCAATTTCCAACTCACTGGCCCACAGGTAGTCCTTCAAGCTCAGAACTTTGGTGCCCTCTAGGCCAGAGCCCTAGTGACAGGTGTAACAAGTAGTGACAGTGGCCTTGCTCTGGCCTTCTGCACTAGCATTAAGATGGCACTGAGGGACCAGAGAGAAAGGTCTACAGGCTGAGGGTAGCTTTGCATGCAGGACACCTGGGCTCAACATCAATCACCACCCAGAGTAACCTCTAAGCATAAAGATGCCACTGAAAATTTCAGGTGAGGTCCAAAAATCAAACCAAAATAAGACTCCACTGAGGGGGGCGGAGCAATAGCACAGAGGTAGGGCATTTGCCTTGCATGCAGCAGACCTGGGACAGACCTAGGTTAGATATCTGGCATCCCATATGGTCCCCCCAGCCTGCCAGGGGCAATTTCTGAGTGCAGAGCCAGGAGTGACCTCTGAGTACCCCAGGGTGTGGCCCCCCCAAAAAAAACAACAAACAAAAAGACTCCACTGACTTAATCCTAAATTCTAAATCCTTAGTCTTTTTTGTTTTGTTTTGGGCCACACGCGGCAGCACTCAGGTGTTACTCCTGGCTCGGGGAACCATATAGGATGCCAGGGGTCGAACTGTATCCTTCTGAGTCACCCATGTGAAAGGCAAATGCCCTACTATATTACCTACCACTCCAGTCCCAACTAAATCCTTAGCCACCAATGTAGGGACCTACTTATCTTCTCTGAAAGGCACATTGCATATTGTCCTTTCTTATGTTTACCTTTCTCATTATTGTTGTTATTTGTTTGTTGTTGTTATAGCTACAGTTCAATAGTTGCTTGCGGTTGCACACTGTTTTTTAATAGGGTGTACATTAGCTTGCACTTGGAGGAAAACTAGGTTATATTCTCTCTCACATCTAAGCATGCGTTAAGGTAATAAAACGCTCTTCACAACACACACATCCCACACAGTAGCAGAGGAACTGATCATAAGGCCTGTAAAATAAGAGAGATGACTGCTGTCCCAGGAAGTTATAGTGCATTTAAAAATACCAACACTTCTGGGTTTTTTTTTTTTATCTTTTGTTTTTGTTTTTCCTTTTTTCTTTTTTTTTCATTTCTTTTCAACTAATATTTATAGCCTCTAGAAGGATTCCCCCAGCGTCTTTTCTTTCTTTTTTTCTCTTCTTTCTCTCTTTTCTTTTTCCACCAGAATCACAGAACTTGAGTCATCTTGTCTCCCTCATAACTTGAGGGGGAAGAAAATGGATGGTACCAGGAACAACCAGTCATACGAACATTGAGTGGAAATGAAAAATGATCACACTTAAGCACCAAACCCAAAGTCAATGGCACCAGACCAACACCCAATCTACAACAATCTATACAAAAAGGAGACCTCTTACACTAGAAGTCCAAGGGCCAAAGCAGGGAGGTATGGGATGCACGCTGGGAACAGGGGTGGAAGGAGGATAACACTGGTGGTGGGACTGGCCCTAATTCTTTGTCACTATGTACCTTAAATATTACTGTGAAAGTCTTGTAATTCATTTTGATCACAATAAAAATTATTATTAATTCAAAGAAAACACAACTCATGTCAAATGGGATTTGGCAACACATGCAAAATGAAATTTCCAAAGTAATGGATCTGTTTGAAATTTCCTTGAGTCAATAAAGACCATTTGAACTTTCCTATCAAATTATCTATTTTCCTGAGTTCTTCTATTGAATTTTGCACAGGCTTCACATATAATTTTATTTCATTTTTCCAGTTGTTTATATTTTGAGAGGACAGGTGTTTTCCTGGTCTTCTCTTTATGGAAAAGGAAAATACTATGTTTGAGGCTAATGCAGGCAAGAGGGACGCAAGCTTTGAGCCCTTCTGGTTTAATCCTCAGTATTCCACGGGCCACCGAACACCACCAGGTATTGCCCAAACACCCCTTCATTCTCAGACAGCCAGGTCAAGTGTGACTAAAAGTAGCTCCTGGCCCCATGAACACAATTTAGGAGTCACCACAATCCAAAAGAAAATGTTGGGTGGCGAGAGAGAGAGAGAGAACAAGAATTTAGAAACATTGCATGGCCTACAGCTGATCCCAGGTACCACATGGCCCCTGAACATCAATGGGTACAGCCCTGATGGCCTCAGATACTGATGATCCCTGATAATCCCTGGGCGACATCATATCCTCAAACCCTGATACTGAACTAATGGCTCAGTTTGAGAATTATCAGGAGCAATCTGTACCACCAACACCACCCCAAAGAAGCGTTGAGTAGATGCTATCCCCTAAAAATTTGTGCATCAAACTTACTTTGATTTAGTTTTATATTTAGTTTATCTACCTTTTATTTTTAATTTTACCTACTTATCATTCTGTTTTCATCTTCTCTTCAAGATTTCTCTGGAAGTCTGCTTCTTAAACTTCAAATAAATTTCTCATAGAATGGCACCTCCCCAAAAAACAGACTCCCTAAAAGTTCTCAGTGATGTGAGCAGGGCTCTGACCGGTTCAGATAACCCTCAATAGGAGCTAACCTCCCAAAGACCATTTAAAGTGTTTTGTTACTCCATTGCAAAATTTATTCTAACTTGAAAACCTTGAAGCATTAATTATCTAGGTGGAAAACAAGGCAATTAATTACTTTTAAGAGTCAGATGAGAGTGTTACTTTGGAATTCGATTAAAATAAAAAACAACAAATGAAAGGCCAGCATTACTCCATTCTCACTGGTATGCAGATCACATCTAGTCTCAGGGATATTTTTCCAACCTACTCTCTCAATTCCTTACAGTTCTGGCCTCTGAAGTCAGCCGGCCTATCCGAGTGAAACCCATTTGTATCAAGAGTGCAGGATTCAACGGCATGTCAAAACAAAAGATGAAAGTCAAAATGTTATTTCAAATAACAATAATTATTATATTTAATCCCACTACATTTTTGAAAGTCTGTCCTCAAATTAACTCTGAGATTCATCAATGAGCTCCTTTTTTAAAATATTTTTAATTTGCTACTATTAATAATAGTTTCTTATAGACAAAATTCCAGCACCAAACCACACCCAATTCCAACACACATTACCTATGAACCTTCTCCCTCCTACAGAGGTTCCCAAATCCTCTTATTTTCTTTTTTTTTTTTTTTTTTTTTTTTTGGTTTTTGGGCCACACTCGGCGGTGCTCGGGGTTTACTCCTGGCTGTCTGCTCAGAAATAGCTCCTGGCAGGCACGGGGGACCATATGGGACACTGGGATTCGAACCAACCACCTTTGGTCCTGGATCGGCTGCTTGCAAGGCAAACGCCGCTGTGCTATCTCTCCGGGCCCAAATCCTCTTATTTTCATCCTCCCCTTATATTGTCTTCAGATCTTAACGTAAACTGTGTATAGTTGATGCTCACATACAAGTAACATCATTCAGGATCTGTCTTTTTCCTCCTGACAGACTTCACTCAACAAATCCTTTGGTTCTATCCAAGTTAACGCAAATTTCATAATGCAAATTTCATGATTTTGTTCTTCCTTACAGCTGCATAGTATTTCATTGTGTATGTTTACCACAAGTTCTTGAATAAACTATACACAGAAAAAAAAAAGAAAGATGGAATCTTGTTTAAAACCACCATTGGGGTGCTGAAAGATGGTACAGCATTTGCCTTGCATTAATAGTCCCTTTTGGGAGGGGAGATATTTTTGTTTGGGGGCCACACCCAGAAATGCTCAGGGATTACTCCTGGCCCTGCACTTAGGAATTACTCAGAAGACTGTATGGGATGTCTGGGTCAAACTGGAGATGCATACAAGTCAAACTATCTAGTGTAATCTGGCTTTGGATCCAGTAGACCCAATCTAACTCCCAGCACCATGTTTGGTCCCTAAGTACCATTGGCAAAGAGTGATCCCTGAGCACAGAATCAGGAGTAGCCTTGAGAACTGAAAGCTATGGCTTAAAAAAATAAATAAATAAAATCCCCAAGAAAATTCCAATGTCTTGACAAAAGAATTAGAAGATATTTCAGCAAAGAGATGCTTGAAGACAAATGAGTTGTTTGCTTCAAATTTTTCCGAGGATCTGAGAGAGAGGAAAGCAAGTTGGATATTTGCCTTACTTGCAATCAACCTGGGTTCAATCCTCAATATCTAGTTTCTTTTGAGAACCACTAGGAGTGGTCCCTATGTGCAGAGGTAGGAGTAAACCATGAGCACTGTTGAGTGTGGCCCTTTCCCTCAAAATATGTTTTTCATAGAAGTTCATAAAGAGGAAGCTTCCAATGGTCTGATGAGTTTGAAGAAGCAAATCATATTCATGAGCTCCTACGGTGAGCCCAGCATGATATTAAGCATTTTGCATACATTATCTCTTTTAATTCCCACAATAGTCCTCATAGAATATGTTGTTTATCTAATAACAACCTCTTTATAAGTATCAACTTTTATATCAGCCACTAACTCAGTTAGCAGGGCAGGCTCATTAAATCATGAATTCCCACTATAAAATTGTCTCATGATACAGATCATTTAGGATTAAATTAAGATCCTTTTTTATTTTAAGTGTTTGGGGCATACCCAGTGGTGCTCAATGTTTATCCCTGCCTCTGTGTTGGGGGGGGGGGGGAACTATATGCAGTTCTGGGTGTCAAACCATAGTGGGTTGTGTGCACTGCAAATTTCTTTACCCTATTACTATCCATCCAATCCCAGATTCCTATATGTTTAGCCTTAAATCAGTGTCTCCTCACCCTTGTAAGATTCCAGTTTGTGATTTCAGCTACTTTTGCTCAGACAAACACAGATGAAAACACCTACCCACTTAACTCTGAAATCGGTCTTACATAAAAATTAATTAAATAACAATGCATCTAATCAAGTGACTCTGAGATTGAGTGCCATGTGGAATTGTATAATTGATCAGTGCGTCACTGAGGTAATTCTAGCAAATGACCTAATTGATCTTTTTTAAGTGACAAAAGTCCAAGAACTATATAAACCAACTCCCTTTTTCGATTCACTTTGTGTCTTTTTTAACATTGCACCTAAGTGTCATCCATGCTATCATCAGAAATTTCTCATTCTTGAGTTCCTTTGATTCTCTGCCTGGTCTTTGCTTTCTTCATGCTGTCCTTCCTGATCTGAAAAGTTCCTAATCCCCTGTCAAATCACAGTTCATCTCTGTTCTGGGACATCCCTTCACCTGGCTTCCTCCATCCTTAGAAGTTGCTCTTTCCCTCTGCCATCACCCATTCTTTCACTCAGCAGAACAGCACTGTAACCCCCTATTTACAACCACCACCTCTTTATTATGTGCTGGGAATACAAAGCTTAATCTAACATAAGACTTCAAGTGGGATAGGAAAAGACAGACATGTAAACTGGTCAGTGCAGTGCTGTCTGCCACCCTGACCCCAACTCTGAATGACAGGGAACGTTAATGGGCATTTGTGTGGGGGGAAAAAAGGGAAGATGGGTCCAGATAATGCACTCAACTTGCACGAAGCCAACCTGAGTTGGCTATCTAGCAGCCCAGATTATGCCTTGAGCCCAACAGGAATGATCTCTGAGCACAGAGCCAGAAATAAGTCTTTTTTGTTTGTTTGTTTGTTTTTGGGCCACAACCGGCGGTGCTCAGGGGTTACTCCTGGCTGTCTGCTCAGAAATAGCTCCTGGCAGGCACGGGGGACCATATGGGACACCAGGATTCGAACCAACCACCTTTGGTCCTGGATCGGCTGCTTGCAAGGCAAAGGCCGCTGTGCTATCTCTCCGGGCCCAGAAATAAGTCTTGAGTGTAACTTTGTGTGGCCCAAAGAATTAGAAGAAGAAGGAGGAGGAGGAGGAGGAGGAGGAGGAGGAGGAGGAGGAGAAGAAGAAGAAGAAGAAGAAGAAGAAGAAGAGGAGGAGGAGGAGGAGGAGGAGGAGGAGGAGGAGGTAAAGACAAAGAGAAACAGAGAAGAAATTATATGAACAAAGATAAAGAGATAGGAAACATGGGGCTGAAGTGATACACAGCAGAGAGGGCATTTGCCTAGCACATGGCGACCTTGGGTTCAATCCCCAACATCTCAATATGGTCTTCCAAGCTTGCCAGGAATAATTTCTGAGCATAGAGTCAAGAGTATCTCCTGAGAGCCTCCAGGTGTGACCCAAAAACCAAAATAAATAAATAAATGACTACATTGTGAAAAATGAGAAAGATTAGAAACAGATCAGATACGTTGATAACAGGAAAAAAATCCAAACTAGGAATTCAATTAAAAATATTTTACAAATATTTATAAACCTTTTCAATCTATGCAATAAAAGCAGAAGTAACTAAAGAAAGTCAGCCCTAAGTTTATATGTAGACTTGTTAATAATATCCAGTGTTTTCTTAAACCTTACAAGGCTCATTCATGATATAAAACTTTTTTTAACTACATTTATTGCTTGATTGATTGGTTTGGGGGCCATACCCAGCATTGCTCAGGGCATCCTGGCTCTGCACTCAGAAAATGCCCCTGGCAAGCTGGGGGACCATACGGGAAGCAGGGAATCAAACCTAGTCCCTCCCAGCTAGGCTGCTATGCTATCTCTTCAGTCCATGATATAAAACTTTTCAATTCCTTTCCTTCCTTCCTTCCTTCCTTCCTTCCTTCCTTCCTTCCTTCCTTCCTTCCTTCCTTCCTTCCTTCCTTCCTTCCTTCATCCCTTCCTTTCTTTCTTCCTTCCTATTTTCCTTCCTTCTTCCTTTCCTCCTTTTTTCCTTTCTTCCCTCCCTTCCTTCCTTCTGCCTCACTTTTTTAAGACAAATTTCTCTACTGTGTTGAGTTACATCCTGAAGCTTCTAACATGCTTCCAAATATGAAAATATTTTATCTGGACAAGAACTGGGTGCTGAAAGAAGGAAATGTGATATGCAAGATACCATTTTCAGTAACAGTATTGCAAATCACAGTGCCTAAAAAGAAAAAGGGGGAAGGGAAAAGAGAGAGAAAAAGAAGAGAGGGATAGAGAGGAAAATAGTCTGCCATAGAAGCAAACAAGAAGGAAACTGGAGACATTCATTGGAACCAAGTGCACTTTGGTGAATGGATGAGTGTTAGAACATTTCATGACCAAAACTCAACCGTCAACAACTTTTTAATTCTATATCTTATGGAGATTTTATTTCTAAAAATATGATTAAGAAAAGAGTATTTCGGGGCTGGCAAGGTGGCGCTAGAGGTAAGGTGTCTGCCTTGCAAGCGCTAGCCAAGGAAGGACCACGGTTCGATCCCCCAGTGTCCCATAGCCAGGGGCGATTTCTGAGGAGTAACCCCTGAGCTTCAAACGAGTGTGGCCCGAAAAACCAAAAAAAAAAAAACCAAAAAAAAAAAAAAAAACAGTATTTCATGGGCTGGAGCAATAGCATAGCAGTAGGATGTTTGCCTTGCATACAGTCTACCCAGGATGGACTCAGATTTGATCCTCAGCATCCCACATGATCTCCTGAACCTGCCAGGAGCAATTTCTTTTTTTTTTGGGGGGTGGGCCACACCTGGTGATGCTCAGGGGTTACTCCTGGATATGCACTCAGAAATTGCTCCTGGCTTGGGGAAACATATGGGACAAAGGGAGATCAAACCACGGTCTGTCCTAGATCAGCCACATACAAGGCAAACGCCCTACCGCTGTGCCAACACTCTGGCCCCTGCCAGGAGTGATTTCTGAGTGCAGAGCCAGGAGTAACCTTTGAGTGTCACTGGGTGTGGCCCAAATAATAATAATAATAATAATAATAATAATAATAATAATAATAATAATAATAAAGAGTATTTCATGCTTGTTCTGATATACTTCGGTCAGGAAACATGACAAAGCAGGCTGAGAAATAGGCTGGGGAGAGACTCAATTCAGTCACATCCCTAAGGAAGCAGGAAAATGAATCAAAACAATGATAAAACCTTAGCTTGCATGACTATCATCTACTGGGGTCAATAGCCTTTGTCAAGCACTTGCCTTTTTTCCTCTGACCCAGGAACATGTAGGGTTGATATTCTCTTTGGCTGTGGTTAGAAGGCAAAGCACCACCCAAAACTACTTCCTCCTTCAGGAGTCAAGACCCATGAGCTCATCAACGGAAGCAAACCTTTTCAGAATAACCAATGCTATTTATTACACACTTCTACTAGTGTCACTTACGTTGTGAAACAGAAACCACCCCTTGCTTTCCAACCAAAGTTTCACACCTACATCTATCTTAGACAACAGAAGTGTTGCAGGTCCTACCTGTGACTGCTGCAACTACAGATGAAAGGACAAAAGTCAGACACTGTCCTCCAAAGAACACTCTAAACTTGGGCACTGCCTTCGCAAACCACACCTATGGCATCAGAACAGCCATCCCGCAGGTCAGGATGTTCCTCCGATATCATGTCAACTTATGTCTCTTTGGTTTTGGTTTTGGTTTTGGTTTTGTTTTTAACTGAAACCCAACTACAAACATGTTTATAATCATGGTGCTTAAGCAAAGACACTATTATAAGAAAAGAAATTAAAAAATAAATCTTCGGTCCATTTTCTTTTTTTCTTCTTCCTTTCTCCTCTTCTCCTTTCTCTTTTTTTTTTTTTTTTTTTTTGGTTTTTGGGCCACACCCTGTGGTGCTCAGGGGTTACTCCTGGCTGTCTGCTCAGAAATAGCTCCTGGCAGGCACGGGGGACCATATGGGACACCGGGATTCGAACCAACCACCTTTGGTCCTGGATCGGCTGCTTGCAAGGCAAACACCGCTGCGCTATCTCTCCGTCCTTTCTCTTATTTTTCTTCTTCCTCCTCTTCTTCCTCCTCCTCTTCTACTTCTTCCTCTTCTTTTTCTCTCTTCTTCACTTTCTTCTTCTCTTCTTCCCTTTCTTCCTCTTTTCTTCTCTTCTTTTTTCTTCTTCCTCTGTCCTCTTCTTCCTCTTCTTTTTTTCTTTCTCCTGCTCTTCTTCCTCATTTTATTCTTCTTTCTCCTCTTCCTCCTCTTCTTTTTTTTCTTCCTCTTCTTCCAACTTATGTCTCTTTCATATCATTCCTGGCTGATTAATTTCCTATTAATTTCCTATTGCGTTCAAAAGGCAACTCAATGGAGGATGAAATGATGATGTGAAGTGTTGCCTCTTAGCTGCAAGGACTGAGTAGAAGGAACTACTCACAATACTGTAGATTTGGACTAGATGGATCTTGGAGCAAGGATGTTCATTGTTATGAATTATTATGTTACAGGAGAGGGATAGTTCAAGCCTCTAGAAATGGCTGCAGACCCGAAGTAATCTCATTGTAGCCATGTGCCCTGGCAAATACCATCTCATCAACTACTCAGCAAAAGCCTGTGGGCTGAAATTTTTATCATTTTCTTTTAAAGACGAACAACAAAAAAAATTACTTTCCCAGGGTCAACAAGACAGTTAACATGAACTACAACCTAATAACCAAGTGAAGTGAGTTTCTTTCAGATCTCCCAGGACTTCCAAAAATCAAATTATAGGTGAAATCGAGTGGCTTTTGCTCACGTATTAAGAACATTTTGTGGGGCCAGAGAGGTGGGGCAAGCAGTAGGACATTTGCCTTGCACGCACTGACCTAGGACAGACTGCGGTTCTATCCCCGGCATCCCATATGGTCCCCCCAAAACAGGACAGATTTCTGAACACATAGCCAGGAGTGACCCCTGAGTATCACCAGGCGTGGCCCAAAAAGCAAAAGCAAAAAAAAAAAAAATTTTGTGGAAGGCTATTAGCATTCCATATACAATATAAATATGTATAAAAAAGCTACAAAAATAGAATGTCAATACAAAATGTTTTACTTTGTTTTCAACTATTTGCTTCAGGCAAAAGGCCAGTTGGTGAGACCAGATAACTAAAAGGTATTTCTATTTAAGCGAAAGTTTAGCCCCAACCAAGAAAAGAAATCTAAACCATCCCACTGGGGGAGCCTAGCAGCTCTGGCTGTATTCATTCTCAGCATTAACCTCTGCCTGAAGGAAGGAGCATGTTTCCTGGAAGAGGGAACAGTCAAAGAAGAGTATGACTCAAAGACTATTTTAGTCTAGGCTCTTGTTTCAACCTTGTTGTCTGTCCATCTGTTTACTGAGAATGCAAAGTAGCCTGGGGCCAAGGCATTAAATGGGATGAACGCATGGGCTAAATGCATACATGCAAATGCCCCCACAAAGGCACATTGTGATTACCAGACACTGCCCTGGGAGCAGAGGCCTGTGGGAAGCATTCCACAACTGCTGAGATACTAGCTACCAGTTCTAGCAGTTCTGATAGCTCGCCCCAGGAGGTAAATCCAGGCACTTAGCTAAGCCTGTGGGAAATGTGGTGAATTTGGTGTTCTTTGGCTGCAGGCTTGAGGGGAGCAAAAACTCAAGAACTCTATCCAAGAAAAATAAAAATAGAAACAGTCAACAAATATTTTACAGACAAGCATGGACTCAGGACAGTATCTAGTGATTGGGTGTTACAGCCTAACTGTTCTTTCCTCCTCAGAATCCTTGTCATCTCACAGGAAACACTGAGGACGTCAGATTCATGTCTTCTCTCTCTGACCTACCCTTCCTTTTGTGGCTTCTAGACCCCTTTCATCTTCCAGACCCTGGAGTCCTTCCATTTCCATCATCCACTTGCATATCTCCATGTTTCTTCTCCTCAACTCCTCTACAGTGAGAAAAAGTGGGGAGTCAGGGGAGTATTACACTTCTGAGAATTTCAGGGGGATTAGTATTCGGGAGTCTCAGAAAGTCAGGGCCAAGACACAGCAGCCTCCAGACTCTAATTTTAAAAGTAAGGAAAATTTCAAGAGCATAATTTCCATTTTAGTTATGTTGCTGGCCAAATGATCATTTACAGTTTGGCTTGGAAACCTACACTTGCAAGTGTAATATGATTTCCATAGTAAAATGAGTTCCAAGTTCTAAACCCTTCATCAGCAAATTTCTAGAATACTTAATATTCATAAGTTTTGACCACCTACCAAAAAAGAAACGTTAACAAGACTATTTCCCCCTTGACTTCTTTCTCTTTATAGCTGTGGAAGAAATTAGATGCTGGGAGACCAAAAAAATCATACAGGAGGAAAGGCACTTACTTGTCTATCAGGGGTCTTCAAACTACGGCCCGCGGGCCACATATTGTATTTATTCCCATTTTGTTTCTTCACTTCTTTTTTTTTTTTTTTTTTTTTGGTTTTTGGGCCACACCCTGTGGTGCTCAGGGGTTACTCCTGGCTATCTGCTCAGAAATAGCTCCTGGCAGGCACGGGGGACCATATGGGACACCGGGATGCGAACCAACCACCTTTGGTCCTGGATCGGCTGCTTGCAAGGCAAACACCGCTGTGCTATCTCTCCGGGCCCTGTTTCTTCACTTCTAAATAAGATATATGCACTGTGCATAGAAATTTGTTCATAATTTTTGTTTTTACTATAATCTGGCCCTCCAACAGTCTGAAGGACAGTGAACTGGCCCTCTGTTTAAAAAGTTTGAGGACCCCTGAATTGTAGCTGATTCCAGTTCTATTCATGATATCCCATATAGTTCCTCGAAGTACCACCAGGAGTACCCTTGAACACGAAATTCAGAAATAGCCCCTGAGCTTCATTATACATAGTCCAACTGCACACACACACACACACACACACACACACACACACACACACACACACCAACAACCATCAAAAAATAATCCTGGATGCTAAGATTCTAACTATATTCAAAAGATGTTTCAATTTAAAAATAAGTTGATGACCATCATTAGAGTTCTTAAGAGCTTTGAATAAGGGGGCCGGGCGGTGGCGCTGGAGGTAAGGTGCCTGCCTTGCCTGCGCTAACCTAGGACGGACCGCGGTTCGATCCCCCGGTGTCCCATATGGTCCCCTAAGAAGCCAGGAGCAACTTCTGAGCGCATAGCCAGGAGTAACCCCTGAGCGTCACAGGGTGTGGCCCAAAAACCAAAAAAAAAAAAAAAAAAGAGCTTTGAATAAATCTATTCTTTCCTTTGTTCAAGGAGATTAATTAAGTCCCCCTCTGGATAGGTGGAGGACTGTTTGTGAAAGAATTCTCATGATTGCAATAAAGAAATATTAAGGAAATAGTATAGTAAAGGGGTTGACTCAGAACTAAAGGAGCTCAAACTAAAAATTGAGTTTCAAGATGTCAGATGGTTTCTTTGAAGTAGATACTAAAATCAGGCTCATGTGTGTGTGAGTGTATGTGACTGCAGGCATATTGTATGTGGATGAAGGCAAGTGGGCTATAAAAAATAAAGTAGGAGACAATGACATGATTAAAAAGAGGAAGATCATTAACATGAAAACATATTGGCTCTACCTAATGTCCCAGTTTGACTTTTCTCTCCAAAGAATGATCATTATCAGTCAAACCTCAGGAGAAATTCTTAGACTTTAACAAATAGAATGCACAGAATAGACTGTTGGGTTCAACCAAAGGAGAAAAAATAGGGGGTAGACATCTTTACCCATCTAGTATGGTGCCTCCAACTTCATGTGATTCATGTTCAAAAGATAAAAATAAGTCTCCTTAGCTAAAACTAATTGGATCCAGAATGGATGTGGATCTGAAACATATCCCATCAGATTTTCTCTACCAAGAATCTGGAAATTGGATTATGGGTCAGCTAACCTGTGTGATTCATTGAAATTATGCAGCAGTCATATTCCATCATTTATATGAGCAGTATAAAAAGCCAGAGAATGAGCATAAACATAGACATGCAAGAAATGTGGCAATATTAAGAGTCAAAGGAAAAAATGATGTTTTTCTATGCCACTGTTCTAATTCCTTCCAGAAGTCAGCTAACTGTATCTTTGAGTGTCTCAAGGCATTATCCTTATAATGAATCTGTCCTCCTGCTAAAGTTACTTCAAGTTTATTTTAAGTTATTTGAAATCAGAAACTTGATTAAACTCCTCTTAATCTAAAGTAAATCAACATCAAGCTGCAAAAGAAGACTTTTTTAATCTGCCACGACTAGATTCAAATCTCAATCCCACTGAACATAAACTGTCTTATCAAAAGATTATTTCTTACTTAGGGGCCATATTGTCCCTAAAGGATCCCCAAGATATTTTAGGTGACCACAAGTGAAAATTACATCAATGGGTGCCATGGCATGAGACTAGGGAACCAACTGATATAGGACAGGGGATTAAAGCTTCACAACTAATCTCAGAAGAGAGGCCAATCAGATGAAACTCCAAGTACACCAATCTTTAAGCTAAAATTTTGGGGACTTTCTCAGAGTGGGAAAGGCAGCTCTCCCCAATCCTCTACTGCAGAAAGCCCCAGAAGCCACACTTTTACACTATAGCTTACAGCATATAAACAGCTCAGTTTCACAACTTTATGACTAATTTTAGAAGAGGAGCCAAGCCAATGAAACTCCCAGGTACATAGTCTTTGGGCTGAAAACTTTGGGGCCTTCTAAGAAGGTAGATAAGCCAAGTTTCCACCCTGACAAAGACCCAACACCACACAACCTCTGGCATATAGACAGCTTAGCCTCACATATTCCCAACTAATCTCAAGAGATGCCAAGCCAAAGTATCATCCCAGTTCTAAATTTTTGAAATGACACCTCCGAATTTCACAAAACCAGTAGCCCAATAGGATGACAGCAAATTAGATAGGGAAAAAGCATAGAAAGCCTACCTAGCTCAATAAACAAAAACAGTAACAGAGAAGGCTCAACAAGCAACAAACAGCTCAGTAAATCCTCAATGACTTTAGTAACTCCATTGTAAGATATAACATTTTCACAAATTGTCTTTTACTGAACTATTCTTTTTATAATCCCACTTACCATTTTGTTATAACAAGCTATATTAAAATAAATTATTTTCTGCCTGATAAGAAGGCAGGCTTGGAGGATGGGTGGGAAACGAGACAATAGAGGAGGGAAAGTAACTCTGGTGGTGGGATTAGTGTTGGAACACTGAATGCCCAAAATAACTGTATTGTGAACAACTTTGTAAACTGCTGTGTTTAAATAAAGTTAGAGGGGGAAAAACAAAAAACAAAATTGGAAGAAGGCCACATTTGAAAAAGGTTGAAAAATACTAGTATAGGGTATATCTCTTCATCTATAAAATGCAAATAATAACTCATGTATAATATTCATGAAAATCAGAAACATATTCACGGAGCTTCTGTCATACAATAAGCACAATTAAATGATTGCTTCTATATAATCAGCATAATCCTTGAGATAGCAGTGGTTCTACCATACCAGTCAACTTGGTTACATAACCCCCCCACCCCCGCAAAAAAAAGAATGAGGCTTTTCTTTCATTCTTTTTATTTTAGCACTTATTCTTGTATCGAGGAATCATGGTTTAAAATGTCATTAATATTAATGTCATTATTTTATGCTTACTATACTATTGCATCACAACCACCATCAGACTGTCCATGTCTCTCCATCATTGTCATAAATGTTGTCCCCAATCCCTGCTTTCTCCTGGGCCTGCCCATGGCTGTCATCAGTTCTTTTGGTGATATTTCAGGGTTTGTTTCCATTTAGACACTACTATTCTCCTGTTTGTTTCTTTATGTTCCACACACAGTAAAAATTTATTCAAATTTGTCTTTTTCCTTCATACTTCCTTCATCGACAGGACACCCTCCATTCCAACAAAATTCAAACAAAATGCAAGACTTCATCTTTTCTCATACCTGAGTAGTATTCCATTGTGCATAAACACCACAATTTCTTTGGCTACTCATTCTAAGCTTTTCTGTGGTTTGATTTTAAGATACCTTTTAATTGATCATCTGTCACTGGTGACTAATATTAATGGGTAAATTCCAGTAGCAAATTCTCCAAGATCATTCCTTGATCAATTCATCTTCCTCTACTACCTGCTCAGGCATTAGAGCATTATGTCTTATTAGAGATTCTTTTGTTTTGTTTTTAATTAGAGATTCTTTTGTTTTGTTTTTTGTTTTTGGGCGATACCCAGTGATACTCAGGGGTTACTCTTGTTTAGGAGCTCAGAAATCACTCCTGGCTTGGGGGACCATATGAAACACCAGGGGATTGAACAACAGTCTGTCCTAGGTTAGCGCATGCAAGGCAGATGGCTTACCACTGTGCCACCGCTTTGGTCCCCATTAGAGATTCTCTTAAGAAAATAATACTATGAGCTCTTTCTTCAGAAGAAATGTGCAATATACATAAATTCAATTATTTGGACATTTCCAATGTATATAGTCTTACAGAATTTTACCTATGAATCCTCAAAATTTGACAGTTCAGGAGCCAGAGATAATAAATAGGTTAAAGAACTTACTTTGCACTGACCTGGATTCAATCCCCAAAACCCCACATGGTCTCCTAAACCCTACCAGTAGTGATCCCTGAGCACAGAACCAATGATCCAATGAGTACAGCTAAGTGTGGCCTGCTCCCAGCACCTCAAAAAAGAGAGTTAAACAGTCCAATCAACTTTTATTATTCAGCAAATCTTTAATAATTTTTACTTGACATATGTTTAACAAATCTACATCTCAGAATATACTCTTTGGCCACATATATACACAATTATATTGTAGCCCAACAATGCTCAGACTAACCCCTATACTAAACAGCAATACAGTAGGCTCCCACTTATCTTGGGAGTTCTTGGATATTGCCAAGGTAGCTTTCCTTTCTCTAC
The DNA here is from genome assembly GCF_024139225.1 of Suncus etruscus. Lineage (NCBI taxonomy): Eukaryota > Metazoa > Chordata > Mammalia > Eulipotyphla > Soricidae > Suncus > Suncus etruscus. The sequence continues at coordinate 48,106,871 of NC_064865.1, read as the reverse complement.
CAAGCATATCAGAAGGACTAGCCCATCTCCCAAGTGGAACTGTGAAAGAGAGCAGAAAACAGATTTTTAAAATTATGTTTTATAAAATAAGTGTTCCATGTAAAGTAAGTAAACATGGGGCTGGAAAGATAGCATGGAGATAAGGCATTTACCTTGCATGCAGAAGGACAATGGTTCAAATTCCGGCATCCCATATGGTCACCCGAGCCTGCCAGGAGCAATTTCTGAGCGTAGAGCTAGGAGTAACCCCTGAGCGCTGCCGGGTGTGACCCCCCCAAACAAATAAACAAACAAACAAAAAAAAGTAAGTAAATATATTTTTAAACAAAAGAATTATGGTTTGTGTTGTCGTTTACTCAAGAAATATGGGCCAGTGGGGTACTTGCCTTGCACACAGTTGACCCAAGTTCAATTCCTGGCATGCTGAGTAACACCAAGAGTAATTCCTAAAAGTAGAGCTGGGGGGGGGCCGGGCGGTGGCACTGGAGGTAAGGTGCCTGCCTTACCTGCGCTAGCCTAGGACGGACCGCGGTTCGATCCCCTGGCATCCCATATGGTCCCCCAAGCCAGGAGCGACTTCTGAGTGCATAGCCAGGAGTAACCCCTGAGCGTCACCGGGTGTGGCCCAAAAAAAAAACCAAAAAAAAAAAAAAAAAGTAGAGCTGGGCGTAACCCCTGAGCACCACCAGCCCCCAAACAAACAAATAAGCTAATAAAACTTTAAATTCAAAGTTGTTTGCAAGTATCCTTCTGCATAAAACTCTGCCCCATTCTTAGCAAGAGGCACAATCTGAAAAGGTGTGAAGAAAATAATAAATATAAGTAAGAACTGGAAAATAGCAAACAGAAGAAAAAACTAGGCACCCTCCCTAACTTGCACTTCCTAAGAGAATTAAGCCAAGCCCTAAGCTTCTCTAAGTTCCTAAAGAAAGCTCCCGGCTAAGCACTCTAACTTCCCTAATTTACACTTTAATTAAGTGCCTTAAGAAAGATCCCAACTAAGCTAATTCCTTAAAGTGCCTTAATTTACACTTCATTCAAGCTCACTGGGAACCTTTCCACTTTTCCCTTTCCTCCACTCCCCCACTCCCTGGCTCCCCTTCCTTTCCCTGGGAACCTTTCCACTCCCCCACTCCCTAGCTCCCCTTCCTTTCCCTGGGAACCTTCCCACTCCCCCACTCCCTAACTCCCCTTCCTTTGAACTAACCACCACAATTCGCGGAAGACCCTCATTTTAAATTAGACATATGCCGTCAGGGGAAGGACAAAGATACGCACATGACCCCAGGGGCAAACACTGCCCCATCTGTTACACAGGGAAAACAAAATGCCTCTTTCCTGGGCTCTGACGCATAACTTCTTTTGTGGCGGGAGATAAGGAGAAATGCCTCCTTCCTGGCAGGTGTGTTCCCATGATATGTATAGACTTTTTACCCTATAAAAGCTTTGCTGAATGCTAAAGGGGGGCCGAATCTTCTCTACTCGGTCCTGAGTTATGAGATTCGGTCTCCAGCATGCTGAGATATTAAAATCCCTCGTGTTATTACAGCAAGTCTGGTCTTCGAGTCTCTTTGGGTACGCGCATATCCTGAGCCTGGAGCGGACTTCCCCTGCGGGGGAGTTCTTTCATTTGGGGGCTCGTCCGGGATATTTGCGACCACCCAGAGACCCCAGACCCACTTGGAGGTGAGCTCTTGTGTCTGTGTCTGTGTCTACTTAGTCTGGGTTCGTTTGCTTCTGGCTGTACTTTTCTCTGAGGTTTGGCGCGATCGCAGTTTCGGCTTTACGGACGCTCAGCAAGTCTGAGGTTTCGTGGATAAAGACAGACGTGTCCGGGTGTCCACCGTCCGATCACCCTGGGAGACGTCCCGGGAGGAAGCGGGGACGACCAGGGACGCCTGGTGTACCCCCCTGGTCTGGAGAGTCGCGAGGAGAATAGCTTCCTCATTGAACTAGGCTGGCGGCGGAGGCCCCTGCCATCCGACTCTTTGAAGTGCCTTTGGGCAACGCGGGAACGGCGCTTGTTCTGGGTCATTTGTCTCTTGATTGTAACTTCTGTGTCAGTTTTCCTTGAAATTAGGACTAAGATGGGACAGACCGTGACGACTCCTTTGACTCTAACCCTTAACCACTGGACTGACGTAAAAGCTAGGGCTCACAATCTGTCTGTCGGGGTACGGAAGGGCCCCTGGCAGACCTTCTGCACCTCTGAATGGCCAACCTTTGGAGTCGGCTGGCCGCCAGAAGGTGTCTTTAACCTCTCTCTTATTTCCGCAGTAAGAAAGGTCATTTTTCAGTCTGAAGGGGGACACCCGGACCAAATACCCTACATTCTCGTCTGGCAGGACCTCGTCCAGAATCCACCAGTGTGGGTCAAGCCCTGGATATTTGGCCGCCCTGAGCCAACTTCCACTATAATGGCAGTAGCCTCAGACCCCGAGCCCAACTTGCCTGTTCCCCCCCGACCTTCAGCTCCCCCGCCCCTCTACCCTGAGATAGACAATGATCTTCTTCTTGACTTCTCCCCCCCTCCGTACTCCCAACCTCAATCCTCTCCCCAGCCGGCACAACCTAACGTGCCACACGTCGCTGTGGGGCAACCCCCGGCGGCCGGTCCACGCGAACCGGGACCAGCAGGGGGAACCCGGAGCCGGAAGGGCCGCAGTCCAGAAACTGTTCGCCCCTCCGAGTCACGGTCTCTTGCCCTCCCCCTTCGGGCAATGGGGCCCCCGCCAGGAGATGACCAGCTTCCCCCTTTACAGTACTGGCCTTTTTCCTCGGCAGATCTATATAATTGGAAGACTATGCACCCCACCTTTTCAGATAATCCCTCTGCCCTGACGGGACTCCTCGAGTCTCTCATGTTTTCGCATCAGCCCACCTGGGACGACTGTCAACAACTGCTCCAGGTCCTCTTCACGACAGAGGAAAGAGAAAGAGTCCTCCTAGAAGCCAGGAAAAACGTCCCGGGGGCCGATGGGACTCCCACTAATCTCCCTAACCTCATAGATGAAGGGTTTCCACTGACCAGGCCAACCTGGGACTTCAATACCGCAGAAGGTAGGGAGCGCCTCACCGTCTACCGCCGGGCTCTCATTGCTGGTCTAAGAGGGGCTGCAAGACGCCCCACGAATCTGGCTAAGGTAAGAGAGGTTGTCCAAGGTCCAGTTGAACCGCCCTCGGTTTTCCTGGAACGCCTAATGGAAGCTTATAGGAGGTACACTCCTTTTGATCCAGCTTCAGAGGGACAACAGGCGGCCATAGCAATGGCCTTTATTGGGCAGTCAGCCACAGATATAAAATGTAAGCTACAGAGGCTAGAGGGACTTCAAAATTATTCGTTGCGAGACTTAGTGAAGGAGGCAGAGAAAGTGTTCCACAAGAGAGAAACAGAGGAGGAGAAAAAGGAAAGAGAAAGAAGCAGGCAGACAGGGCACCTGGGCGACAGGGCAAGAAGAACCCCGAGAGGACAAGATCGTCCATTCGATAGAGATCAGTGTGCCCATTGTAAAGAAAAAGGACTTGACCGTCCACTCGAAAAAGATCAGTGTGCCCATTGTAAAGAAAAAGGACACTGGGCAAGGGAGTGCCCGAAAAAGCAACTCAGGAGGAACAAGGTCCTGGCTCTCGATGATTAGGGGGGACGGGGCTCGGTCCCCCTCCCCGAGCCCAGGGTAATGCTTCCAGTAGAGGGGACTCCCATCAACTTCCTGGTGAACACGGGAGCTGAACATTCGGTATTGACCAGGCCCCTAGGAAAATTAGGAACAAAAGAAACCATGGTTGTGGGGGCCACGGGCAGCAAATTCTACCATTGGACTACAAAAAGAAAATTGGACGTTGGGAGGGGCCGAGTAACTCACTCCTTCCTGGTCATCCCTGAGTGCCCTGCGCCCCTCCTGGGAAGAGATTTGCTGACCAAATTAAAGGCACAAATTCAGTTTACCCCTGAGGGACCTGAAGTAACTTTGGGGGAAGCTCCTGTGACTTGTCTGGTAGTCGGACTTGAGGAGGAATACCGCCTCCATGAAACAAAGCCTGGAGAAGTAGTTGCTTCAGAATGGCTTACCCAATTCCCTGAGGTCTGGGCTGAACAGGCAGGAATTGGCAAGGCTAAACAAGTACCCCCGATAGTGGTAGAGCTGAAGGCGCATGCCTCACCTATCTCGGTGAGACAATATCCCATGAGTAAAGAAGCAAAGGAAGGCATCCGTCCCCACATCCAGAGGCTGATACAGCAAGGAGTTCTAGTACCCTGCCGATCTCCCTGGAACACGCCTTTGCTGCCGGTGAAGAAACCTGGCACTGGGGACTACCGACCAGTACAAGACTTAAGGGAGGTTAATAAAAGGGCCCAGGATTTGCATCCCACTGTGCCTAACCCTTACAATCTACTGAGTTCCCTCCCACCGGAGCGGGTTTGGTACACAGTGCTAGATTTAAAAGACGCTTTTTTCTGTCTCCAATTACACCCCAGCAGCCAACTGATGTTTGCTTTTGAGTGGAGAGATCCGGAAGGGGGACACACTGAACAACTGACATGGACTAGATTGCCCCAGGGTTTTAAAAACTCCCCCACACTATTCGACGAGGCACTCCATAGGGACCTGGCCCCCTTCAGGGCTCGGAACCCCCAAGTCTCCCTTCTTCAGTATGTTGATGACCTCCTGCTGGCAGCATCCACCAAGGAAGCGTGTGAAGAAGGAACCAGAGAACTCCTAAAAGAATTGGGTGAGTTAGGGTACCGGGTGTCGGCCAAGAAAGCTCAGTTGTGCCGCAACGAAGTAACATACCTGGGGTATGTCCTGAAAGACGGCAAGAGGTGGCTCACAGAAGCCAGGAAAAAGACAGTAGTTACCATTCCTGTCCCCAAGACTCCACGGCAGGTACGGGAATTTCTGGGGACAGCCGGTTTCTGTAGACTTTGGATACCTGGGTTTGCCTCCCTAGCCGCTCCCCTGTATCCACTTACACGGGATCAAGCTCCCTTTGCTTGGACACAGGAGTGTCAAGAAGCCTTTGAAAAAATTAAAACTGCTCTACTCACAGCACCAGCCCTGGCCCTGCCGGATCTAACCAAACCTTTTACCCTGTATGTGGACGAACGTGCGGGAGTGGCTCGGGGAGTGCTAACCCAAGCCCTGGGACCTTGGAAAAGACCAGTAGCCTACTTGTCAAAAAAACTCGACCCAGTGGCAAGCGGCTGGCCGTCATGTCTGAGGGTAATCGCAGCGGTGGCTCTCCTGGTAAAAGACGCTGACAAACTTACTCTGGGCCAGCATGTAGTTATAGTCGCTCCCCATGCATTAGAAAGTATAGTCAGGCAGCCTCCTGACCGTTGGTTGACCAACGCCCGAATAACTCACTACCAAAGTCTCTTGCTAAACGACCGTATAACGTTCGGACCGCCTGCTATTCTTAACCCCGCCTCCCTGCTCCCGGAGACAGACGGATCCCAGCCGGTACACTCATGCACAGACATTTTAGCTGAGGAAACTGGAACCCGGAGAGACCTGACAGATCTGCCCTGGCATGGGGCGCCGAATTGGTACACAAATGGTAGTAGCTTCATCATGGATGGAAAAAGAAAAGCCGGAGCAGCCATAGTGGATGGGAAGCAAGTAATATGGGCCAGCAGCCTTCCTGAGGGGACTTCGGCACAAAAAGCTGAATTACAAGCTTTGACAAAAGCCCTTGAGCTGGCAGAAGGAAAAGTTATTAACATCTACACCGACAGCAGATACGCGTTTTCCACCGCTCACATTCACAGCGCAATCTACAAACAAAAAGGACTCCTCACGGCTGCAGGAAAGGAAATTAAGAACAAGGAAGAAATCCTTGCTCTCTTGGAAGCCATACACCTGCCGAAAAAGGTAGCTATTATTCATTGTCCTGGACATCAAAAAGGAATGGACCCCGTGGCAGCAGGGAACAGAATGGCAGATCACACTGCTAAGAAAGCCGCACAAGGAACTGTCTCCTGTGCCTTATGTGAGCAACGAAAGAAACCCCAACCAAAAGAAGATAATTTCAGTCTAAACTACACACCAATAGACTGTGAGGAAATTGAACGCCTAAAGGAAAAAGGATTATCCAGCGGATTTGACTGCCATGGGATCGCAAAAACTAAAGACAACAAAATCATTTTGCCTCATAAAGAAGGTGAATACTATGTAAAGAGTATCCATCACCTAACACATTTAGGAAAAAAGAAATTGTGCGAACTAGTAAAAGCCTCCAATTATCACGTACTCCGACTACGAACTATAACAGAACAAGTAACCCAGTCCTGTAAAGCCTGTGTTCTAACAAATGCCCACCACCCGCTCGTAGAACCAGGAAAACGGCTGCGGGGAGACAGACCAGGAGTCTTCTGGGAAGTAGATTTCACAGAAATCGTTCCTGGTAGGTATGGCAATAAATATCTTCTAGTCTTCATAGACACCTTCTCCGGATGGGTTGAAGCTTTCCCCACAAAGTCTGAAACTGCCCAGGTGGTCACGAAAAAAATTCTGGAAGAAATTTTGCCCCGGTTCGGGATACCCAAGGTAATCGGCTCCGACAACGGGCCCGCGTTTGTCGCCCAGGTAAGTCAGGAACTGGCCAAACAGCTGGGGACCAATTGGAAATTGCATTGCGCTTATAGACCCCAGAGTTCAGGGCAGGTAGAGAGAATGAATAGAACTCTAAAAGAGACCCTCACTAAATTGGCTATTGAGACCGGCGGGAAGGACTGGTTGGGCCTCCTTCCCTTTGCGCTCCTCAGAGCCCGAAACACACCCGGACGTTTCGGGCTCACTCCCTATGAGATCCTTTTTGGGGGACCTCCCCCCTTGACCAGACCAGACGGAGTATTAGACCCCGCCTTAGATTCCCACTCACCCTCTGCTTTGTTTATCCACCTTAAGGCTCTAGAGGCTGTCCGCACCCAGATCTGGGACCAGATTAAAGAAGCCTATTCACCTGGGACTCCTGCGGTGCCACACGGGATCCAAGTCGGTGATCTGGTCCTTGTTAGACGTCATCAAGTGGGAACCCTCGAGCCCAGGTGGAAGGGACCCTACTTAGTACTGTTAACCACCCCAACAGCTGTGAAAGTAGACGGAATTGCTGCCTGGATCCACGCGTCACACACAAAGAAAGCTCCTGCTGAAAAGCTTAAGGATGAATGGAAAGTGGAAGCAACTGATAATCCTCTTAAACTTCGCCTGCGCCGTCGCCTCTGCCCAGAGCGGTAACCCCCACGCTCCTATGACACTGACCTGGGAAGTCATTTCCCAGGCTGGAGACACTGTGTGGAGCATTTCCAAGGTGGCCCCCCCGTATACTTGGTGGCCACCACTGCGCCCCGAGGTTTGCGCCCTCATTGCTGGTGTAGAGGCATGGGACATCCCGGAAGAGTCACCTGAAACGGTTCCCCAGGAAAAAGTCGTCTTTCAGAAACGAGCCCTCTCACAGGGAGTGTACACTAGGGGCCAGTACGTAGCCGACCTGCCAGGGTGCAGTTCCTTGGCAAAGCAGAGAAAGTTACGGCAGGCATCGTTCTATGTTTGCCCCAGGGAAAAACAGTCTAAGAGGGAAGGTCGCCGATGTGGGGGGATAGAAAGTTTCTTTTGTAAAGCATGGGGATGTGAAACCTCTGGCACTGCCTATTGGAACCCCTCTTCCAGCTGGGACCTCATTACAGTAGTTAGAGGTAGTAAAGGTGACACCCTAAACATCACTTTCACGCAGAAAGGGAGGGAGGAAAAAGGCGGCTGGATAAAAGGAAAACAGTGGGGCCTGAGATTTTACGTTTCTGGAACCGATCCGGGGTTCACATTCAAACTCAGACTGAAAATTCAAAATCCTCCCTCTCAGCCAATAGGGCCCAACCCCGTCCTAACGGACACCCAGCCTTTACCCAAGCCTAGGCCAACACTAGTCCCTGTTACTCCTGCTTCCTCACAGCCCCTAAACTCGGACCCAACAACCCAGACTCATGAATCTAAAGACGCCCCTGCCCCCCCAGGGATGGAAAACCGCCTTTTAAACTTAATAGAAGGAGCCTTCTTGGTACTCAACCGAACCAATTCTGATATCACCCAATCTTGCTGGCTCTGTTACGCCTCAAGCCCCCCCTACTATGAAGGAATTGCCCAAAATAGAACCTTTAACGAAAGCGAAAGTTCCTCTGTATGTGCCTGGGGAGGGAGCAGAAAGCTAACCTTAGCTGCCGTGTCTGGGCAGGGCCTCTGTTTAGGTACCGTTCCCCCTGATAGAAAGCACCTCTGCAGCTCAACCCTACAATCATCCTTTACACGGGGGCGATACCTCGTTCCCCCTCCAGACACGGTTTGGGCCTGTAACACGGGACTCACCCCATGCATCTCCACCAGCGTGTTCAACAATCTCCAGGATTACTGTATTTTAGTCCAGCTAGTCCCTAGACTCTTGTACCATGATAGCGAGTCTTTTGTGAATGAGTTTGACAAAAGAGCTCGCTGGACCAAATGCCCCACTACTATACTGAACTGCGTGCTGCGATGGATGCAGACTTAGAAATAATAGAGCAATCCATCACTAAGCTCGAAGAGTCTCTCACATCCCTATCAGAGGTAGTCCTCCAGAATAGAAGGGGTCTGGATATCTTGTTTTTAAAAGAAGGAGGAATGTGTGCAGCCTTGAAGGAAGAATGTTGTTTTTATGCAGACCACTCCGGAGTCGTCAGAGACTCCATGGCAAAGTTAAGAAAAAGATTAGACAAACGCAGACTGGAAAGGGATTCTCATCAGGGCTGGTTTGAGGGATGGTTTAACAGATCCCCTTGGTTTACAACTCTTATCTCCACTCTAACAGAACCCCTAATAATCCTATTCTTCCTGCTTACTTTCGGTCCCTGCATTTTAAATAAGTTAGTTAGTTTTGTGAAACAAAGAATAAATACAGTCCATGTAATGGTTCTCAAACAGCAATATCAGCAGAATGAAGGGATGCTCTAAGATTAGAGCTATGTGCAAAAAAAAAAAGTGGGGGATGAAAAGGTGTGAAGAAAATAATAAATATAAGTAAGAACTGGAAAATAGCAAACAGAAGAAAAAACTAGGCACCCTCCCTAACTTGCACTTCCTAAGAGAATTAAGCCAAGCCCTAAGCTTCTCTAAGTTCCTAAAGAAAGCTCCCGGCTAAGCACTCTAACTTCCCTAATTTACACTTTAATTAAGTGCCTTAAGAAAGATCCCAACTAAGCTAATTCCTTAAAGTGCCTTAATTTACACTTCATTCAAGCTCACTGGGAACCTTTCCACTTTTCCCTTTCCTCCACTCCCCCACTCCCTGGCTCCCCTTCCTTTCCCTGGGAACCTTTCCACTCCCCCACTCCCTAGCTCCCCTTCCTTTCCCTGGGAACCTTCCCACTCCCCCACTCCCTAACTCCCCTTCCTTTGAACTAACCACCACAATTCGCGGAAGACCCTCATTTTAAATTAGACATATGCCGTCAGGGGAAGGACAAAGATACGCACATGACCCCAGGGGCAAACACTGCCCCATCTGTTACACAGGGAAAACAAAATGCCTCTTTCCTGGGCTCTGACGCATAACTTCTTTTGTGGCGGGAGATAAGGAGAAATGCCTCCTTCCTGGCAGGTGTGTTCCCATGATATGTATAGACTTTTTACCCTATAAAAGCTTTGCTGAATGCTAAAGGGGGGCCGAATCTTCTCTACTCGGTCCTGAGTTATGAGATTCGGTCTCCAGCATGCTGAGATATTAAAATCCCTCGTGTTATTACAGCAAGTCTGGTCTTCGAGTCTCTTTGGGTACGCGCATATCCTGAGCCTGGAGCGGACTTCCCCTGCGGGGGAGTTCTTTCAAATCAACCAGGCATTTCTTCATAGCCCTGAGCAAAAAGCAAAGGCAGAGTCTTCTCTATGCTGCTCAATAGCAGGATATTAGCAGGATAATAGAGAAAAGTCCCCACTTTCATAGAAACTTCTCAGGTTTCTTACACAGAGCTGACCCTTCAGGACTCTGCAATCAAGCAGCTGACACCAACGCTTCAGGAGGGACAGCATCCTCTTGCACAGAGAGATGGTTCCAACTACCAACTTCAATTTAAACATTCCCCTACCACACTTCTAGAGCCTGTCCTGTAGCCTCTTACTTCCCCTTTCCCCAATCAGGCAGAGTGTACTTGGGTCCTAATCATAGTCTTCTCATTACAAAGCCCCTGATTGCAAATCTCCTCCCCACAACTGCCAGTCTAAAGCATCCTAGAGGAAATTCATTATTCCTCACAGCAATAGTAAGTATGAGAGGCGAGGAACCAAAGTGATGATACAGTGGGGTAAGGCGCTTGACTTGTACGTGACCAATCCAGGTTCAATCCCTGATCCCATATGGTCTCCAGCAGTACCAGGAATAATTCGTGAGTTCAGAGCCAGGAGTAAGCCCTGAGCACCACCAGTGTGTGTGTGTGTGTGTGTGTGTGTGTGTGTGTGTGTGTGTGTGTGTGTGTGTGTGTGTGTGTGTGTGTGTGTGAGAGAGAGAGAGAGAGAGAGAGAGAGAGAGAGGAGAGAGAAGAGAGAGAGGAGAGAGAAGAGAGAGAGGAGAGAGAAGAGAGAGAGGAGAGAGAGGGGAGAGAGAGAACAGAGAGAACAGAGAGAAGAGAGAGAGAAGAGAAAGAGAGAGAGAGAAAGAGAGAGAGAGAAAGTACCACAGTAGTGTTAGTAAGAGAAAATATCGAGCATCATTCGGTCCCACAAGCACCACCAGGAGTTATCCCTAAGAACAGAACCAAGATTAAATCCTGAGCACTGCTGAGTGTGGCCACCCCAAAAATAAAAAACACAAATTGGAAAGGCTAGAGAGATATTACATGGGTTAAAGTGCTTGTCTTGCTTACGAACAAATTGGATTTGTTCTGGCACCATATATGGCCACCCAATCATCCACAAAAGTGATGCCTTAGTACAGAGCCAGGAGTAAAAACACTGATCAACACCACAAGAGGCTCAATCCTCACTCTAGAATTAGAATTTAAACCACATCGTGTTCCCTTGATCACTATCATGAAAAGGCCTCCTACTACTCATCACCTTATTCTAACTCTAAGAGGAAAAATACCTCAGACAAATCCCTGCCACAGGAGCACGCATCCACCTGACTGGTCTTCCTCTAACTGTCAAGGTCAGCAAAAACCATGCAAGCCTGAGAACCAAGGCCAAGAGGAGTCTACGGAGAATGATGACTAAATGGAATGTTGCCTCTTGGATGGGATCCTGGGACAGAAAAGGGCATGAGGGAAAAGCTAAGAGAGTCTGCAGTGAGGATAGGTACATTCAGTTAAAGAAAGGGATGGATGCTAATCACCATCATGGATAGACAAAGGGGACCTGAGGATTGTCCACGGCAGAAGCTTCTTTCTGCACCAGCACAAACTCTAGGAAGCTGCTGCATCTCTGCTTGATGCCAAGCAGGCAGAAGAAGGCAGCTCAGAGACTGGAGAGGAGGGAGAAGGTGATGCACAGGCCAGGATGAAACTAAGTCCCATACAGTTCTCTTTGGCCACATAGAGCTGGTATGAGTTGATCTGTTGCAAAAAGCAACTGACTAGCAGAGGGAAGGTGACTCCTAAATACAAACTCTAGATCCAGACAAGGACATTGCTGGATGCATCAGGCAGGGGATTCCTGAGTAAATTTATCTCCATTAGGTTTCAGCCTGACAGCTCCCATGACTTCATCACTAAGTTGAGATGAATTAAATTCAGGGATGGTACCTCCTATCAAGGACACATCAGTACAGAGGAGATCAAAAATCAGAATGATAGGGCCAGTGTGATAGCACAACAGGTAGGATGCTTGCCTTGCACATAGCTGACCTAGGTTCACTCTTGGTATCCCATATGGCCTCCTGAGCATGGAATGATTCCTGAGTGTAGAGCCAGGAATAACTCCTGAGCATCACCAGGCACAATCCAAAAACAAACAACAAAAAAAGAAGGCTGGTAAGCCCAACTGTATTATGACCAAACTTGTTATCATGGTGCTTAAATAAAATTTTTATTTTTTAAAAATGGCAGAATAGGGGGAGGGTTGGCAAGACAGAACAGTTAGATAAGCACTTCCCTTGCATGTGATTAACACAGTTCAATCCTTGGCACCATAAATTGGCCCCCAAGCACCAGGAGTGACTCCTGAACACAGACCTAGAAGTAACTCCTGAGCACCGCTGGGCAGGACCCAAAAACAACTACAACAAAAAATGTAAAATGGGGCCAGAGTTTACATAAGAGTTAAAGCACTTGCCTTGCATGCAACTGAGCCTAGTTTGATTCCTGGTACTACATAGAATCCCTTAAGTGCCACAGTAGGTCAACAATGAGCACAGTGCTGGGAGGAGCCACTGAGCACCACCAGGCATGATTCAAGCACCCCAATAAAGAAAACAGAACACAACATATGATGGGGTCAAAGCATTTGTCCACACTTCTCACACGTTCCCTAGTGTGACTAGTATGGCTGAAACAAGGACCACATGCAAGTGACAAGAGTCAGCCAGGAAAGCAGAGCTGGGGTTTACTGATGTGTTATGAATGAGGTCACAGGAACAGCCACTTCCCAATGCCAAGCATGAGGCTTGGGATATCCAGTACATCCATCTCTATAGCCCAGATGGAACCATTTGGGTACCCAGTGGCTACAGTATCAGACTCAGTGGTACCCATTGCCCTGTGTGCACGGACACCTCAAATAGGAGCTCTGGGCACTCTTGTAATCTAAACTTCCGCCCTCAACCTCCTCCGCTTCCAGCAAATGCTTTCTTTATGCAAATAAAATTGCTTCAATTAGCTGATGAGCTGGTTTTGCTGACCGAGGAGTACTTCCCTCCAAAGGGACCTGATAAATCAACACACTCGCATGTATAAATAGCCTCCATTAACCCTCTCAAGAAATCACTTCTCCTGGTCTTAATGGAAAAAGGGGGGGGGGGGGGAACGGACGCTGCACCTAAGCTGGGGCTGTTGCCACCATTGAATGGATTCTCATTCCTACACTATTTCTGGAGTCCAGAGAAAAATGCCAGCGTCGTGGATAAGCAGAAAGAAGGAGAGTGAGGTGGCCGAGTGAGAAAGGCCACACACTTTCTGCCTTTAGCATCACCCCATCAAGCATGGGGCATCCTAAACATGGATTTTTCACCTTTCAATCTGCCTCACTTGATGAGGATATTGGCTGGAAGGCTGGAGAGTGCAGGCATTCTTAATTTAGTAAATATAAAAAAAAAATTTAGTAAGTCCGACGACAACCCGTACTCTCCCCTCATTTGAACTGCTCCGTGAACTGTTCCAAATGGCCATGGCAGAACCCATGATAATACCCACAGACTTCTGCCAGATGCTATTATGCAGGCTAAAATTGAGATCAGGAAGGTGGAGCAATAGCCCAGTGGAGAGGGCATTTGCATTGCACATGGTCAACCCAGGTTAGATCCCCGGCATCCCATAAGGTTCGCTCAGATCCCACCATGTGTGATCCCTGAATACAGAGCCAGGAGTAAGCCCTGAGCACTGCTAGATGTAACCCAAAATAAGATAATTAAAATTCAAGCCACTGTCTGGAATCCCACCACAAGAGGAGAGCAGATTACAAAATGGCGTATGGTACAAGAATGAGCATGTTTCTAATGATTTTGGGAAAGGATATGAGGATCCCATTTATGGAATCAAGAAAGGATACAGATATAATGATTTCATTTCACTTATTTGCTAGTTCCACACCTATAAGATGACACCTAGCTATTAACCCAAAACAAAGGCATTCCTCCATCTTCCTCTTTCCTTTAAACCTAGCCCTTTTTGATATGTAAAAGCCCACCAGGATCACTTAGCCTTTCCCCTCCTAGTGAACAGGTATTGGTTTAATAAAGAAAGAGTCAGTTTTGTTTTGGTGTGCTCAGAGAGAGAGAGACCAGGAGACCACAAGACAAGAAGCAAACTGACTCTATGACTCTCTCCTGAATGGCTTGGTTTATTAATTCTTCGTGGCAACCCTACCTGCTTCAGATCCATCTTCCTAGGGATGGAAATATGCATGGGTGGTGATTTCGCAGCATGAGAATTTATTTTACACACAACTGCCTGTGAAGGAAAACTGTATTGTGGGAGATTCTCCAAGTTCAGCAGGTAGGAAAATCACCTGGAATGTCTATTTAGAATGCAAACCCTGGGTTGTAAAGATAATACAGAGTTAGGGCACTTTCCTTGCATCCTGATGACCCTGGTTCCATTCCCACTTCCAGTTCTTCAAGCCCCACCAGAAATAAACCCTGCACAGAGCCAGAAGTAAACCCTGAGCATTACCAGGTGTGGCCACCAAACCAAAGCAAAAAATTTATAAACTAAAATATAAATCCTAGAGTTTCCCATCCTCACTCCACTCCCACTTCTGTATTCAGCAGGTTGGAATTAAAGCTTATAAATCTGTATTCTTAACACCCAGACCAACAGCTTCTGAGAACCACTGAGTAAAGTTAGATTCTTTCTCTATTTTAGTGATTTCAGTGTCAGCTCCTATTAGGATTCTGTAAGTTGCTTAAATTAAAATATCTTAAATAAAGTCCCATGCTTGTCTGCCCAGAAACTCCCAGACAATGAAGTCAGAATCTCCAGGAGGCAAGAAGCTGGCATGGACATTCCGACAGACTGCCCAGAGCACTGAAATTAGCCGGCTGGAACCATGGAGGTTTGACACACACCAGATTCCCAGCCCCTTCTGAAGACTCAGTCAAAAGGTATTTCTAGGACAAAGCCAATCTGAGAGTATGCACATGCCCCAGTGGTTCTTACACTAGAGTTTGAGAAATGAGTCTGAGTTGAGTAAGACTCTCCCATCCATAGGGCTAGAGAGAAAATAGGGGACAAGACACTTGCCCTGAAAGCAACAGACCCAGGTTTAATTCCCAGCATCACATGATTCCTTGAGCTCTGCCAAGAGTAAGCCCTGAGTACCACCACTGTAACCAAAAAATCCTAGAAAGAAAGAAAGAAAGAAAGAAAGAAAGAAAGAAAGAGAGAGAGAGAGAGAGAGAGAGAGAGAGAGAGAGAGAGAGAGGGAGGGAGGGAGGCAGGGAGGCAGGGAGGGAAGGAGGGAGGGAGGGAGGGAGGGAGGGAGGGAGAGAAAGAAAGAAAAAGAAAGAGAAAGAAAGAAAGAAAGAAAGAAAGAAAGAAAGAAAGAAAGAAAGAAAGAAAGAAAGAAAGAAAGAAAGAAAGAAAGAAAGAAAGAAAGAAAGAAAGAAAGAAAGAAAGAGAAAGAAAGAAAAAGAGAAAGAAAGAAAAAGAGAGAAAGAAAGAAAGATAGAAGAAAGAAAGAAAAGAAAGAAAGAAAGAAAGAAAGAAAGAAAGAAAGAAAGAAAGAAAGAAAGAGGATGGAAGAAAGAAAGAAAGAAAGAAAGAAAGAAAGAAAGAAAGAAAAGAGAAAGAAAAGAAAAAGAAAGAAAGAAGAAAGAAAGAAAGAAAGAAAGAAGAAAGAAAGAAAGAAGAAAAGAAAGAAAGAAAGAAAGAAAGAAAGAAAGAAAGAAGAAAGAAAGAAAGCAAGCAAGAAAGAAGAAAGAAAGAAAGAAAGAAAGAAAGAAAGAAAGAAAGAAAGAAAGAAAGAAAGAAAGAAAGAAAGAAAGAAAGAAAGAAAGAAAGAAAGAAAGAAAGAAAGAAAAAGGAGGAAAACGTTAAAAATAAAAAGTACATAATTTCCAGCATATAGCCAAGATTGAGTGAGCACCATAGTAGGAGTGGAAGGCCTGTGCGAAGCACCAGCATGCAAAACTAGGCAAGCACCACAAGAAGTACAACCTTGAGATAGCAGGGAGAGCTGCAACCTCTGGACCACAGAAATGACAAACTCAGGACTTCAGGAAGTACAACATATGAGAAGCACATCTGTGGATATCACATGCACCAGTTCCACAACTACATGACTGACACCACTGCGAGCACTTGAGCAAGCACCACAGCTAAAACTGTGAGCACCACACCCAGAAGATTGCAAAGCCCCACATGCATGTGAGTGCAAGTGCGCGCGCATACACACACACACACACACACACACACACACACACACACACACACAATGACAACAGCATAAAGGGAGGGGAAAATGACTAATTAAGTAAAGCCATAATATATATAAACAAACACTAATAAAATTAAATGTGAAAGAAACACAAGAGAGCTGGAGAGACAATGGACAAGGCTTTTTGTCTTACTTCAGGGCTTGATCCTAGCACCTCATATGTCCCCCTAAGTGCAGCCAATGACCTTGAGAGCAGAGATGCAAAGTGTGTCCCCAAAATACAAGAAGAAGAAGAAGGAGGAGAAGAAGAAGAAGAAGAAGAAGAAGAAGAAGAAGAAGAAGAAGAAGAAGAAGAAGAAGAAGAAGAAGAAGAAGAAGAAGAAGAAGAATGCAAACAAACAAAGAAATGAAACACAAGAAGAAAGACAGATCAGGGACCCAGATGGATTCCATAATGGTACAGTGGAGGAGACATTGCAGGCTGCAGCAGAAGCATCTTCACTCAGAGGCTGGACCATAAGCTAGTTGGTCTTTGGGTCTTCTTCTGTGGCTCTTAATTAACTCTGCTCCTAAAGGAACAGATCCGGAACTGAAAAGCAATCAGATCTGAGCTCCACTTCCGACCTGCAGCAGGAATGACAGTGCAAAGGTTTGGACTTCAAGCCTTGTCCCCACACAAGCCTGTGTTTGGTCCATGAGAGACATCAAATCACTGGGAAAGTGAACCCAAGCCAAAGAGAAAGGGCTCATCTACGAGGGAAATCCATATTATGAATGTCACAGATGATAACAAATAATCCTAAATCATTCTGATTTAGCTCCTGGATTGGGGGACTATATGGGATGCCAGGGGATCGAATCGCTATCCGTCCTAGGTTAGGCGCCTGCAAGACAGACGCCCTACCTCTTGCACCACTGCTCCAACCCTACCATCTGTGTTTTTAATGTAGCAGGAAGTGTGTTAGTATTAGGCCCAGAGAGTCTAAAAAATTCACCCTCCTGTGATTGTGCCCCAACCATGACATATCAGCAAATTCCCCAAATAAACACGAGCCCATCCCTTCTCCAAAGAATGAAAAAGGAAAAGGCCTGATGAATGCCAATGGAAGAGCTTATTATTTTTCAAAGCTTCCACTATGTGTTTTATTTCCCCTGGGCATGGAAGGCTAAGTAGAGGAGATATATCAGGCAAACCAGAATTAATGGTTCGAGGGTTTGTTTTTACTTCCCCATTCAAGAAAGAACAGCCGTCAGCATTTCAGCATTTATAACTTAACATTGTTTCAAGGCCAATGGCTGCCTATTCCTCACCTTTCTTTCTTTCTTCCTTCCTTCCTTCCTTCCTTCCTTCCTTCCTTCCTTCCTTCCTTCCTTCCTTCCTTCCTTCCTTCCTTCCTTCCTTCCTTCCTTCCTTCCTTTCTTTCTTTCTTTCTTTCTTTCTTTCTTTCTTTTTTTTGGTTTTTGGGCCACACCTGGCAGTGCTCAGGGGTTACTCCTGGCTGTCTGCTCAGAAATAGCTCCTGGCAGGCACGGAGGACCATATGGGACACCAGGATTTGAACCAACCACCTTTGGTCCTGGATCAGCTGCTTGCAAGCAAACGCTGCTGTGCTATCTCTCCGGGCCCTATTCCTCACCTTTCAAACAAACCCATACCCACCACTTTCTTGTCATAAATAGCACAAGGAGTGCTTACCTGTCTGTGCATGGCTGATAAAGATGCCCCTGCCTGCGACCCCTGAACCCTCAATGCAAGAAGCTCAGCCAATAAGTTTTCTTGTGCTCCCAAGAAAAGCAACCAGGGGGCTAGAGCTATAACATAGATGGTAGGGCTTTAGCCTTGCATGTGGCTGATCCAGGTTTGATCCTGAGCATCCCATATAGTCCCTGAGCGTACCAGGACTAATTTCGGAGTGCAAAGCTGGGAGTTATCCCTGAGCAACACTGTGTCTCAAGAGGAAAGAGGAAGGAAGAAGGAAGGAAGGAAGGAAGGAAGGAAGGAAGGAAGGAAGGAAGGAAGGAAGGAAGGAAGGAAGGAAGGAAGGAAGGAAGGAAGGAAGGAAGGAAGGAAGGAAGGAAGGAAGGAAGGAAGGAAGGAAGAAGAAAGAAAGAAAGAAAGAAAGAAAGAAAGAAAGAAAGAAAGAAAGAAAGAAAGAAGAAAGAAAGAAAGAAAGAAAGAAAGAAAGAAAGAAAGAAAGAAAGAAAGAAAGAAAGAAAGAAAGAAAAGAAAGTGGATAGTCTTCAGAATCAGATGATGCCTGTCATGAACAATAAAGCTGGCACATCCTCACACAAACAAACAGTCCTTTTGAAAATACCTACTGGCTTCATTCTAATATAAAAATGTCCCAAATTGAAATGAGTAAAAACTCTGCACGTGGGAATAATATGATCAATTCCAGGACTAACACTGGACAAAGGATTGAATGTGAAAATGAGAAAATTCCAATTTCAAATGTCTGCAGTCCTTTGATCTGTCTTTTGAATTTCATGTAAAATATTTTAAATATTGTAAACTGTTAACTGATCTTTAAGTTAAAAGAAATTGTAAATTAGAGGCCAGAGCAATAGCACAGCGGTAGGGAGTTTTGCCTTGCACACAGCTGATCCAGGACAAACCTTGGTTCGATCCCCGGTGTCCCATATGTTCCCCCAAGCCAGGAGTGATTTCTGAGCACATAGCCAGGAGTAACTCCTGAGTGTCACCGGGTGTGGCCCAAAAACCAAAAAAAAAAAAAAAAAAGAAAGAAATGTGAATTAAAAAAAATTAAAATAAAAAATAGAGTCTAAAGCCAGGAGCGATTTCTGAGTGCATAACCAGAAGTAACCCCTGAGTGTCACCAAGTGTGGCCCAAAAAACAAAAACAAAACAAAAAGAGTCCAGAATTATAGTATAGCAGATAAGGCGCTTGTCTTGCAAGCAGAAAACCAGGGTTTGATCCCTGGAACCCTATATGGCCCTTGGAGCAACCACCAGAAGAAATCCTGAGAGCAGAGCCAGGAATATTGGTATGGCCAAAATACATATTTAAATTTGTATAAAAGAAAAAATTTGCCTACAGTCTATTGAATAACACTATTAATGTAAAATTTTGACTTATAATTGTTCTCAGTGTTTTGCTTTACAATGTATTATGGTGTTGACAGATTTATCTCAATTACACAAGTGAGTATGACTACTGGGTCTTCTTCTCTGTAACTGTTGAAATAATGTATTCCGACTGTGTCGTTAAATTGAATAATGGAGGAAAAAAGGAAAAAGAAAACAGTGACTGGCTTAAGGAAATGAAGCTTTTCCTAAGCTGGACAGATCCCTATGGAGTAAATGGTATTTAGATTTTTACTTCTCTGTGACCATGTACCTATAATAAATCTTGGGAAGGAAACGTGGTCTGAATTTTTTCACCCTCTGGGCCTAATACTAACACACTTCCTGCTATATTAAAAGCACAGATGGTGGGGGCTGGAGCGGTGGTGCAAGTGGTAAGGCATCTACCTTGCACGCACTAACCTAGGAGGAATCAAAGTTCGATCCCTGGGCATCCCATATGGTCCCCCAATCCAGGAGCTATTTCTGAGCACATAGCCAGGAGTAACCCCTGAACATCATCATGTGTGACTCTAAAAACAAAAAAAAAACAAACCCACAAATGGGCAGAGCAATAGTACAGCAGGTAGAATGCTTGAACACAGCCAACCTAGATTTAATCCCTGGTATCCTATAGATCTCCTGAGTCTATCAGGGGTCTGAAAGGGCCCTCCTTACATTTTGTGGCCCTGCCCTAGAGGAATCTTTTTTTGCTTTGTTTTGTTTTAGTTGTTTGGGTCACACCCCCCAATGTTCAAGGCTTACTACTGACTTTGCACTCAAGGATCACCCTGACTTTGCCTCCTGCGGCCCCCAGGTAAATTGAGTTTGAGACCCCTGAGAGTCCAGGAGTCATTACTGAGTACAGAGGCATCTGAGCATCACTGGGTGTGGCCCCAAACCACTCCCCCACCAAAAAATAAAACCTCCACAGATGAGGGGTCTTGCAGGAGACTGGCCCAGGCTTCATACCTACTACCATGAGCCCCACTGAGACTGATTTCTGATTACAGATCCAGGAGTAAATCCTAAACATCACAAGGGAGAGGCCCCCCAAACAAACAAAAAACTTTTTTTCTGAAAAAACTGCTAGTGAGAATGGAATCACCTACAGAAAAAGTTTGAAACTTCAAAGCATTTGTGAAGAGCACTATTAACAAATACACACCAAGAATTTCTTTCTTTTCTTTTCTTTTTTTTTTACAAATAAAGCATTTTATTAAGGGTATAAAGAACTTGTTTCTTATTTTTCTACAGTTACTGAACAGAAGACACAAGAATAAACACCCACATCAGAACTGTGCTGGAGGGGCCAGAGCAGTGGAGCAAGCGGTAGGGTGTTTGTCTTGCACACACTGACCGAGGACAGATCACGGTTCAATCCCCCAGAGTCCCATATGGTTCCTCCAAGCCAGAAGCGATTTCTGAGCTCATAGTCAGGAGTAATCCCTGAGTGTCATCGGCTATGGCCAAAAGAAATAAAAAAATAACAAGAACAACAACAACAACAACATAGAACTGTGCTGGAGAACACCATAAAGTGTGACTAGAATTCCCATCATTCATTCCATGCCTTCTTCACGTATTAGCTGCGCTTCCCTAGGAAAGGGCCTAAGAGTCTCCTGTGATGTTTCTCATTTCCTGTAAAATGACTCTCCGCTATTAACGCAAAACAAAGGCGTTCCCCCAAAATAACAACCACTTTTATAAGTTCTGATCTGGGGTTTCGCGTTCCCCCAAAATAACAACCACTTTTATAAGTTCTGATCTGGGGTTTCCGCTTCTGGCAGAGAACAGTAGAAAACTTTGGTAACTTTTTTTGTTTTTAACAAAATGGGTGGAATTGTAAGATGATACCCAGCTATTAACCCAAAACAAAGGCATTCCTCCAGCTTCCTCTTTTCCTATAATCTCTCCTTTGATATGTAAAAACTCACCTGGATAGGTACTTTTGTCTTTCTCTCCTCTCTCTCTCTCTCTCTCTCTCTCTCTCTCTCTCTCTCTCTCTCTCTCTCTCTCTCTCTCTCTCTCTCTCTCTCTCTCTCTCTCTCTCTCTCTCTCTCTCTCTCTCTCTCTCTCTCTCTCTCTCTCTCTCTCTCTCTCTCTCTCTCTCTCTCTCTCTCTCTCTCTCTCTCTCTCTCTCTCTCCTCTCTCCTCTCTCCTCTCTCCTCTCTCCTCTCTCTCTCTCTCTCTCTCTCTCTCTCTCTCTCTCTCTCTCTCTCTCTCTCTCTCTCTCTCTCTCTCTCTCTCTCTCTCTCAACTTTCTCCCTCCAGGTATATGGTTATTGATTTATTAAAGAAAGAGGCAATTCTGGCTTTTGGTTCAGGCAGAGACCATGAAGCAAAAATTCACAGATGTCATGATCATCCTTTCCGGTCGGGCTTGGTTTATGAATCCTTTGCCATTACCCTACTTCTTCAAACCCATCCACTTGGGGTTAAAGATACAGTATGCAGAGTCATCTCACAACTCAGGGGGGGGGGGTTATTTTACAATCTCCATAATGGGATTATCCTTAAAGCTTCTTAGGAGAGGCTGGTGCACTGCATGTTCTGCTTGCATCAAACAGGAAGCTCTGCCTTAATCGCAGACAACACCAGGGTGACTCTCACCAGCATACTGGGAGCACTGCCAAATATGACCCCAAAATAAAGCAAACAAAATTTTCCTCTGACAACAAATATGATAACAGCTAACAATTATTAAGTTCCTGTTATTTCTTATAAACTGCTTGCGTTTTCCTTATAGGTAGATAATACTTCCTTGGTTTTGAGCTTCTCAATTTTGGTTTTGAGGCCCCACCCAACTTTGTATAGGTCTTTCCTTTATTTATGTTGACTCCAAGGTATTTGAATTTCTGTAGTGCTATTGTGAATGGAATTTGTTTAATGTCTATTTCTTCTCTCTCATTATTTGTGTATAAGAAGGCTATTAATATTTGTGTATTAATTGTGTAGCCTGTCACTTTGCTATATGAATTTACTGTTTCTAGGAGTTTTTTGGTAGAATCTTTAAGATTTTCTAAATATATTATGTCAGCTGCAAACAGCTTCAAGAAATAAAAGAGGACACAAGGAAATGAGACATATACCCTGTTCATGCATTGAGAGGATTAACATAATTAATATGGCAATACTTCCCAAAATATTATACAGATTTAATACAATCTCTCTAAGGATGCCCATGACATTCTTCAAAGAAGTGGATCAAAAACATTCCTGAAACTCATTTGAAACAGTAAGTGCCCAAGAATAGCTAAAGCAACCCTTAGGGGAAAAAAAGATGGGAGGCATCACTTTCTCTAACTTTAAATTTTCCTACAAAGCTATAATCATTAAAATAGTATGGTACTGAAACAAAGACAGACCCTCAGATCAATGGAATAGGCTTCAGTATTCAGAGTATGACCCCCAGATATACAATCAATTAATCTTTGACAAAGGAGCAAGAAACTCAAAATGGACAAGGAAAGCCTCCTTACCAAGTAGTGCTAGGACAACTGGTCAGCCACATTCTAAAAAGTGAACTCAGACCTCTATCTAACACCATGCACAAAGATCAAATCAAAATGGATTAAAGACCTTGATATCAAACCTGAAACTATAAGGTATATAGAAAAAAACATAAGAAAAACACTCTATGACATTGAACTAAAAGCATTTGTAGTGGACAGTGGAGGAAACACCACTGTTCAAACAAGTGAATGAAGAGAGATAAACAAATGGGATTATATCAAAGTGAGAAGCTTCTACACTTCAAAAGAAATAGTGACTAGGACACCCATGGAATGTGAGAAACTATTCACCCAATACCCAACAGATAAGGGGCTAATATCTAAGATACACAAGGTACTGACAGAGCTTAACAAGGAAAAAAATCTAACCCCCTCAAAAAATGGGGAGAAGGGCCCGGAGAGATAGCACAGTGGCGTTTGCCTTGCAAGCAGCCGATCCAGAACCAAAGGTGGTTGGTTCGAATCCCGGTGTCCCATATGGTCCCCCGTGCCTGCCAGGAGCTATTTCTGAGCAGACAGCCAGGAGTAACCCCTGAGCACACGTTGGGTGTGGCCCAAAAACCAAAAAAAAAAAAAAAAAAGAAAGAAAAAAAAATGGGGAGAAGAAATGAACAGACATTTCCTCAAAGAAGAAAAACAGGTAGCCAAAAGGCACATGAAAAATGCTCCACATCACTAATAATTTTTAATCAGGGAGATGCAAATTAAAACAACAATGAAATATAATTTCATACCACAGAGACTAGCACACATCACAAAGAACAAAACAAGTGCTGGTGTGGATATGAAGAGAAAGGAACTCTCATTTATATCTGGTGGGAATGCCATCTAGTCCAACCTTTCTGGAAAATAATATGGATATTACTTAAAAAACTGAACATTGAGCTCTCATATGATCCAGCAATACCACTACTAGGGATATACTCTAGGACCACAGAAACACAACACAATGATGCCCTCTGCATTCCTATGCTTATAAGCAGCACTTTTTACAATAGCCAAAATCTGAAAACAACCCTGATGGCCAACAACAGATGAGTAACTAAAGAAACTGTGGTACATATATACACAATTGAATATTACACACAGAAAAAGAAGTCATAAAATTTGCCTATACATAGGGGCCGGAGATATAGCATGGAGGTAAGGCATTTGCTTTGCATGCAGAAGGTCGATGGTTCGAATCCCGGTATCCCATATGGTCCCCCGCACCTGCCAGGAGTAATCCCTGAGCACTGCCGGGTGTGACCCAAAAACCAAATAAATAAATAAATAAATAAAATAAAATTTGCCTATACATGGATGGATATAGAGACTATTGTGTTGAGTGAAATAAGTCAGAGGGAGAGATATAAATACAGAATAGTCTCACGCACCTATGGGATTTAAAAAAATAAAAGACAGTATAGTAATAATACTCAGAGACAATAGAGAGGAGAGTTGGAAGAACCAGCTCATGATATGAAGCTTACCACAAAGAGTGTAAGTGCTATTAGAGAAAAAACTACACTAACAACTATAATGACAATGATAGAGAAATACAATGCCTGTCTTGAAGATAAGCAGAGGATGGAGGAGGAGGGAAATGAGGGACAGTGATGGTGGGAAAGTTGCACTGGTGAAGGGGTGAGCTTCTTATGGCTGAAACCCAATTACAAACATGTTAGTAACCATGGTGCTTAAATAAATCATTAAATATATATGTGTGGTCTTTAACATTCCCAGGATCCAAGCCTCTACCAGAGAAGACCTACCACTGCTTTGGCATTGACTGACTCCAAAGAGTACTCCCAACACCCAGGTGACTCAGCAACAGTCTGCATACAGGGCAGATCACTCTGCATTTAATGATATGCTGAAACTAGAGGATGTTCCACATCAGCCTGACATCAAGGAAAGAAATGCACAGAATCCAGTCTTTAAATATAAAAGTCTGATACCAACTATAGCTAAAGTGTGCAAAAGTTTCACCGGGACCTTGAGAATGACTGGAGTTGGATAGACTGGTATGCCTGGAACCCAGAGTCTGTCTTATGCCAATAAACTTCTGGGGTGAGGCCTTTTTGTAATCAGGTCAAGGATTTTTTCCCCCATTTTCTCCATTTTTCTGGACCTATTTAAACATTGGCGATTGCCACTATCACACCTTTGCTATACTTTTTACTCTTATCCTTTAAGGAAAAAAATACAACTTACTGAACTTAAAAACAAATTACTGTAGTAGAATGCCTGTCTCGAAAACAGGCAGGGGATGGGAAGGGGGGAGGGGGTAATGTTGCACTGGTGAAGGGGGGTGTTCTGGTTATGACTGTAGCCCAAATATGATCATGTTACTTAAATAAAAAATATATTTAATAAAAAAAATATGTGTGCATATATATATATATTAACTTCTCATTCAATTTTGGGATGTTGAATACACATATCTGAGTATTTGACATCTAAAATTTAATGTGAAATTAATTTAAATAATAAAAATATTAATCCCAATTAAAAAATTAAAATAAATTGTGAAGAAAGAAAGGAAGGAGAGAAAGAAAGAAAGGAAGGAAGAAAAGAAAGAAAGAAAGAAAGAAAGAAAGAAAGAAAGAAAGAAAGAAAGAAAGAAAGAAAGGAAGGAAGGAAGGAAGGAAGGAAGGAAGGAAGGAAGGAAGGAAGGAAGGAAGGAAGGAAGGAAGGAAGGAAGGAAGGAAGGAAGGAAGAAATGTAAGTTTTTTGTATAAGTCAAGTGTGAAAATCTAAATTTTTGAAAAGTGAATGATATGCCAGAGTGATAGCACAGTGGTAGGGCATTTGCCTTGCATATGGCCAACCTGGGACAGACTTGGGTTAGATCCATTTGGTCTCCTGAGCCTGCCAGGATCAATTTCTGAGTGCAGAGCCAGGAATAACCCTTGAGCATCGCCGGGTATGGCCCAAACCCCCTCCCCTCCCCCCAAAAAGAAAAGAGGGTGATATCTATAATGTAAATTCTCCTTTGATCCTTCCAAAATCCTGTTAATTATTGTTTCTATTCTACCAAGAGAATATTTAAGTGTTTGAGACATGTCCCAGGTTATATGTTGTCTGACTTCAAACATGGGACATCTTTCTGCTGGTTTTAGTTTGATTTGGTTTGGTTGGGAGTCACACACAGCGGTGTTCAGTGGCTATGCCCAGCTCGGTTTCTCCTGGCAGTGCTCAGGGACCATGCAATGCTGAGAATCAAATCCAGACCCCAAAAACATGCAAAGCACGTGCTCAGCACTTAGAACCATCTACCCAGCTCAGCTCTGCCATATGTGAATACATACAGGCCTAGGTGTCTTAGAGAAAAATGATGTAGTGATGTCCCATCCCAGGAGGGAAACCAGCTATTGGGGATACCAAGGGGGAAACATTCAAACCTAGACCCTTCAACGTTAGACTTTATGAATGTATTTCCTATTCAGAAAAATAAAATGCTAAAAGTAAAGGACTTTTTGAAAACTGAAATTGCTCCAATAGTTGTCAAAGATCAGTGATGAAGAGCCAGGGTGAAGAGGTAAGATTCTTGCCTTGTATGCAGTCAGACCTAGTGTGGTCCTAGGCACTATAGAATTTCTGAAGCACAGAGCCAAGAGCACCTCCCTAGTATGGCTAGGTGTGGCCTAGCACTACACACATGCACACACACACACACACACACACACACACACACACACACCATAAACACTCACAAATATAAGCAGTGAAACTGTTTTGTATAGAGAGGTGACGAATGTCTTTTCTAAAAGCACTGTGAAGCATTTTGATTTTGTTTTGTTTTGTTGTTATTTTTAGACCACCCCCTGTCATGCTCAGAGATTACTCCTGACTTTGCACTCAGAAATCACTCCTGGCAGGTTCAAGGATGCTGAGGATATGGGATGCCAGGAATCGAACCCGGGTCAGTCCCAGGTCGACTGTGTGCAAGGCAAATACCCTACCTACTGTACTATGACTCCGGCCCCACCTTTTGATTTTTTGTGTGTGTTCCTCTCTATTCCTCTCTGCATCTTTCTCCCTTTAAGCACCTAGTGGTTTCTGGGCTTTCTACTGCCCCTCATCATCTGCTCCTTTTCCAGAATATTGAAGAGTTGTGTGGCCTTTTCAGACTTGCTTCTTTCACTCGGCCCCACTCACTAATAGTTCTGCTGTGTCTTCTGATGGCACATTTCTGTCATAGTGAGCTCTAGCGTGATCTCTGGCAATACTCTTACCCATTTGTCTACTGAAGTACATCTGGTTCCTTCATCTTTTCACACACAGGAGTGAACCAACTGTAAACAATACAGGCAGTGTGTCTTGTGGGCGTGAAATTTCATTTGGTTTTCATGCAGCCAAGGAACAAAATTGCAGGACTGTACTCGGGTGTGTTTACTTTTATTTGTTTTTGTTTTTGTTTTTTCTTCTTTGTTTCTAATTGAATCACCATGTTATAGAAAGTTTAAATGTTGTTGATGGTTGAGTTCCATACAATGTTCCAACACTATCACTGTACCTTTTTTTTAACACCCAGATCTTGTCCAGAGGGCCGGAGAGATAGCACAGCGGTGTTTGCCTTGCAAGCAACTGATCCAGGACCAAAGGTGGTTGGTTCGAATCCCGGTGTCCCATATGGTCCCCCATGCCTGCCAGGAGCTATTTCTGAGCAGACAGCCAGGAGTAACCCCTGAGCACCGCCGGGTGTGACCCAAAAACCAAAAACAAAACAAAACAAAAAAAAACAAAAAACAGATCTTGTCCAGAGTGATCCTTTCCCACTATCATTGTCATAGAGACCCCTTTTCTGTCATAACTGCACTATACACCCCCACTAACCCTGATGTGTAAGCGTTTTCCCATCAGGCTCACAAAGTGACCATAGCATTTGTTGTTCCCACCAGCTATTCTCTATTCAGCTTTATTCCAGAAATCACGCCTATTCCCAGAATCTCAGGTTCTGAAAACACTTTGAAATATTGTCATACCAAGTCCCCCTAGACCAGAGAAAAAATGACTAAGGAGTCTAATGTCATCACTCTATTGATTATCTCCATAGAGAGAGAGAGTTCTTTGACCTTGAGGTGCATCAAGCAAGGACATGGATACCTAGGGACCCTCCTCCCCCAAGCTTTCCTCTCCCCATCATCCAGATACTCCTTCCCCCGTGCTCAGGCAGGTCTGTGATGAAGCATCAGTTTTCACCCTGGAAAGAGCTGCCATCCCTTCCTTGTTCTCATCTGTCTCTCCCACCCAGAGACCCCGATCTACTATAGGCTCTAACCACCCCATCAGGCCTGTACAATTGTCTCTCCAAGTCACTGCTGGGTCCTCAGTGCCCAAGAGTGAATCTGCGTTGATGAACTGGTTGTGACCTTTGAAACTCTCTCACATGGGCCACTGTCCAAGTCTTCATCTGGACCTGCATTTGATTAGGAAAGCAATGCTTGACCTACACAGAAAATCCACTTGTCCATAGGCCACCAGCTGTCAAAGTTAACCTTTACAAATGCCTCCGTCCTGGAGGTCCCTCTCCCGAAGTTGGGGAGTGACAACAGGTTTGCTGACCAGTGAAGTGAAAAGCTGAGTTCAAGATCTGAATTTCTGTGCCAACTTGCCCCAGGGAAGTTAGCTGGATCACTATTAACAATGCTTCGTTTTATTAACATGTGCAAGACTCCCACGGTCTAAATGAAGCATGTGCTTAAGTAGGAATGAAATGTTTGGTAACCTAGTTCAATAAGAACTCAAATGTCAACTCTCAGAAGGATATAATGATATATATACTTATATATATATATATATATTATACATAACTGTATAAATGCAGAGGTTCCGAGACCCATTACCCTCTTTCCAGAAAATAATAAAATAAAGAAAATTCAGTGCCTTCAAAAATTTCCCTTTTTTTTTTTTTTTTTTTTTAGATTTTGGGCCACACCTGGTAACACTACGGGCTATTTGCTCAGAAATCGCTCATGACTTGGGGACCATATGGGATGCCGGGAATCAAAACCCAGATCTGTCCTGGGTCAGCTGCGTGCAAGAAACA
Source organism: Suncus etruscus (assembly GCF_024139225.1). Taxonomy (NCBI): domain Eukaryota; kingdom Metazoa; phylum Chordata; class Mammalia; order Eulipotyphla; family Soricidae; genus Suncus; species Suncus etruscus. The sequence continues at coordinate 48,078,185 of NC_064865.1, read as the reverse complement.
CCCTACCTGCTGTACTATCCCTCCAATCGTGGAAAAGGAATTTAACCATGTACATTTAACCCAGACAAACTATAACTTCTGAGAAGTAAGACTGAAAAAAAAAATTAGTAGAAACACACATTTAATTGAACAAATAGAAAGAGCATTCCATCAGACCTAAAATGTTAACACACACACACACACACACACACACTCTCACAGTTACACTCACTCATACATATCAATATCCCCACCCAGAGAGCCAGTAGCTCCTTTTAGGAAACTCTTCTCTAAAAGTCACCCCCATCTAGTAAAAACCAAATGAACTTTCCAAACCCTGAAAGAACTTTAAAGAAGAGAAAAATCAAATTTGATCCCAAGTATGAGCATCACATGTTTCTTTCAGAGTAATGCCAGGTTACTTAAGTTGTGGATTTGTAAGATTTATGAAGCAAATTGGTAACAACTCCTACGTTGTGTGTCTGCCGGTGAGAAAAGAGAATGAATTGCCAGAGAGGGTGGAAAAGGATGTGTTTGTTTGTTTTGGGGGCCTCCCTCACCCAGTGGTGCTTAGGGTTGATTCCTGGCTCTGTGCTCAGGGATCACTCCTTGGTGGGTCTCAAGGAATCCAAGTCAATGCATGCAAAGGAAATGTCCTACCTGCTGTGCTATCACTCCAGCCCCTGGAAAAGGATTTTAAGCAGATATATTTGACCCAGGCAAAGCATAACTTCTGAGAAGTAACTCAGAAAAAAAAAAAAAAAAACTCAAAGGGGAAAAAAAGTGGAAGGGGCCAGGGGCCAAGTGGTATCAGATACATTGGGGGGGGGGGGAATAAAGGTCAAAACTAAATACACAAGCCAAAGGCCAAAGTCAATGACAATAGAATAGAATAATAAAATCAAGAAACTCAAACTACAACAATCTAAACATAAAATGGACCTGTTACACTGATAGACTAGGGGGCTACCAGTATGGGGTGCACACTGGAAACTTTGGTAGAGGGAAGTTCACTCTGGTGATGGGAATGGCCCTAATTCACTGTCATTATATGCCTGAAATACAGCTATGAAGGACTTAAAATTCACAATGGTCTCAATAAGAAAATTACAAAGAAAAAATTTAGTAAAAACACACAATCAGGGCTGGAGCAATAGGTAGGCATAGGCATAGGCTTAGGGTGTTTGTCTTGCGTAAGGCCAATTCAGGATGGACCCAGGTTCAATTTCTGGCATCCCATATGGTTCCCTGAGCCTGCCAGGAGCAATTTTTGAGCAAAGAGCCAGGAGTGACCCCTGAGCACCACCGCTGAGTGTGACCCAAAAACAAAACAAACAAAATTAAACACACATTTATTGAACTTCAGTAAAGAAACATGACTTTTATGCTGACAATGGGGGACATAGAGGCTAAGGAAATGGTTCAAAAGGAAAGGAGGTGAGAGCTCATGTCGGTGCCCAAGCACCACTGGGAATGTCCTCCCTCCCCACAAAAATGAGTACAGATTAAAATCATTCTTCTTTTCCAGTTCATAAAGGATTTCTTCCCCTGGACTGTCTGGATACCCAACGTCAGAGAGACCAGTCAACCTTTCACTGAAAGGATCTGGAGCAAAAGGCAGATAATCAAGTCTGATTCAGGCTTTCTGATTTGCATTACAAATCGGAGTTTGAGAGGACAGAGCTCTGGAGTGCCCCATCCAGTTCTTCCTTCGACAAAGAAGCAAACGAATACGAAAGCAAATTCAATTCTGGTTCTTCCAGCCTTCCTATTCATATTCAGCACAAACAAAATATTTGATGCTTTGCTTTTTGAAAGAGATAATAACTTTTTTCCTTTGTCCAAAGAAATTACGATCCTCTTCATTAATGGGTCAAATCAACAGTCCAGATCACCTCATGGTCTTCTTTTTTTCCTTAATCACAGATTTTTCATGCTCCTTAATATTTCAATGACAGCTATTTTCTTTTTTTTTTTTTTTTTATTTTTGGGCCACACCCGGTAATGCTCAGGGGTTACTCCTGGCTATGCGCTCAGAAGTAGCTCCTGGCTTGGGGGACCATATGGGACACCGGGGGATCGAACCGCGGTCCGTCCAAGGCTAGCGCAGGCAAGGCAGGCACCTTACCTTTAGCGCCACCGCCCGGCCCTATGACAGCTATTTTCATGAAAGGAAAAGCCATAGCCTTTTTCTCCCTCTCGAGCTGAGAAACCTGAGGTTGATCATTTTAACATGTATTCAAGTATAAGTGCATTCCTTTCCTGCAAAAGTAACAAGGGGAGTAAGTAGGCCATTACTATGTAAATGTTAAGAAGCTTGTCCAAAATATTTTCCTACAATTACTGCTATCATATGTACATGCATCCCCTTATTTAAGAAGCAAACCTTGACTCAGAGAGAAGTTCTCCCCTCCAACTGAATACCTCATCCCTATAACCTAAAATTATTCACTGATGAGCGTCCCGTCTACCAGGAGAGACGCCAATGAATTCAAAGGGAGATTTTAAGAATAATAAAACAACCTACACTGAGAAAATAATAAAACTTAACAAGATTAAGTACTTCCCAAGTGTTTAGGTACCATTTACTATTAAAAGGCTTTTTTAATGAGCAGGAGAGATGGCACAGTGGGTAAGGCTTGCCTTACACATGGCCAACCCAAGTTTGAGCCCCAGTACCCTATCTGGTGTCCTGAGTCTGTCAGGAGGGATCCCTGAGCTCAGAGCCAGAACTGAGCTTTGAATATCTCTAGGTAGGCCCAGACTATTAATTCCCAAAAAACTAAATCTCTACACCAGCTACCCAAACCAAAACCTGCACACAGAATAAGGTCTGAGAGAAGATTAAGATGGCCCTAACTATAGGTAGAACAGTACATCTCAGAAAGTCTGCAAATAGTCCATGTTGGTAGGATGTGTTGAAAAAAGAATTCTTATCTACTGTTGATGGGAAAGTTGCCTATTCTGCTTCAAAGGAAAGCAATATGAAGAGCTCTCAAAAAAAAAAAAAAAAAAAAAGGAAAAGAAAAAGGAGAAGAAGGTACAAGAGTGATGGGCAACAGTAGGACGTTTGCCTTGCATGTGGCTGACCCAGGATCAACCATGGTTCCATCCCCCAGTGTCCTATATGGTCCCTCAAGCCAGGAGCGATTTCTGAACACAGAACCAAAAGTAACCCCTAAGCATCACTATGTGTGGTCCAAAAATAACTTTAAAAAAGGAGAAGAAGAAAAATATTGAACTTCCTTACAACTCAGCAATACCACTTCGTGGCATCTTGGCACCAAAACACAAAAACATTAATTCAAAAGGATATTTGCAGATCTTTGTTCACCATAGCTCTTAGTACAATAGCCAAGATATGAAAACAACCCAACTATAGATTACTGAATCAAGAAGGTGTGATTATATACATATATATGTATGTATGTATGTACGTATGTGTACACACACACACACACACACACACACACAATGAAACATTCCGCAGCTCTAAAACAATGCAACTTGCTGTGACATGGATGGAACTAGAGAGTATTGTGCTAGATGAAGTCAGTCAGAAAGAGAGGAGCCTAAAGTGAAAATACGTAGCAGGAAGGGCAGGTGACCCAGATTCAATTCCTGACATCCCATATGGTCCAACAGGAGTAATTTCTGAGCCAGAGCCAAGAGTAACCCCTGAGTACTGCTGGGCGTAACCCAAAAACCAAAAAGAAGAAGAGAAAAATATATAGAAAGGAGAAGAGTTTGAGAGAGAAGAGGAAGTTGAAAGGGGAGGGGAGAAGAAAAGAGGGGAGGAGAGAGTAGGGGAGAGGAAGGGAGAAGAGGGGAGGTAAAAGGAGGGGAGAGTAAGGAAAAGGTGGGGGAGGGGAGAGGAGTGGAAGGGAGAGATGAGAGAAAAGGGATGGAGGGAGAGAAAAGGGGAGGAAGAAGAAAGAAAGGAAGGAAAGGAGAGAACAGAGGAGGGGAGAAGAAAGGAGCAGAGGGGAGAGGAGAGAAAAGGGGAAGAAAGGGAGAGGGAGAAAAGGAGAGAAGAGAGAGAAAAGAATTATATTAGGGCCAGAGGGCTAGTACAAAGGTTAGGACACATGTCTCACTTGCAGACCTAGTTCTATCCCTGGCACAGCCAGTCCCTGAACATCACCAGTTATAGGCCTGGAGACCAGAGAGCACCCCCTATTGGACTTAGTGCAACCCTGCTTCCTGGGAACCTCTTGGTAAACCATAGGCCTAGCTGGCCACAAAACACAGAAAGGGATCCCAGTCTCTTGAGATCTCTCAGGAAAAATGAAATGAACTTAAAATTTAATTTAATTTCAAAGTTTTGAAGGAAACATGCACCTTGCACCTCTCTTATTGAAAGCATGGAGTAGGGATGGTGCAAAAAAAAAAAAAAAAAAAAAAAAAAACTCATAATGTTCCTTACTGAGATCAGACTCTGCCTTTCTGGGTGTTTCCTCCTCTGGAGAAAAGAGGCCAAAAGGGTAAACTGGAGACTCAACATGCTGAGAAAGAGGAAATGGTTATATGCAGACCTAAAAGGACATATTTTAGGTTTCCAAGAAGTTTTCTCAAGAGCAGAACATAGGTGCTGAAGACTGTAGAGACAAGAGCTTAGCAGTGCCCCATGGTCCACAGTTGTCACCATGTCAGCTTAACAATCAGAATCACAGACTCAGTTCTGTCTCAAAAGAAAGAGGCAAGCCTAGATGTGAAACTCAGGAGTTCCTCGGTCTCCCAACTGATAGGAGGGAGGGCCAAGTCCGCCCTACCCATTACTAACCAGCCAAAGCCTCAACAGCTGCACACACACCCCACAAATGCCATCAGGCCAACGACCCAACTACACCACTTTACCAGTGATCTCTGCGGACATCTAGCTACCAAAACCACAGTTAAACTCATTTGGGGGCTGAGAACTCTAGGTTCTTCCCAGGGTCTGGGCGGGCAATATTCCCCCACCCAACTCTACTTCCGGAAGCCCCAACAACCACACCCACAAACCACAGGAGTGGTCATATCATCTGATCAACCCAGCAAATGCATCTGTGCAACACCTCCCAAGTTTTCAGTACTGACATCCCAGTAGAAATGCACCCAATTCAATTAAAATTATCATAGAAGACACTTAAGCTCAACAAATAAAACCAGTAACATAGGATGCTCAACAAGCAACAATTTTCAAAAATTTCCTTTAAATGAAGTTTGTTGTTTTTTTTTTTTCAATCATTCCATTACCATTTAAAAATAATCTTTTTTGGTTTTTGGGCCACACCTGGTGACCCTCAGGCTACGCGCTCAGAAATCACTCCTGGCTTAGGGGACCATATGGGATGCCAAGGATTGAACCTTGGTCTGTCCTAGATTAGCACTTGCAAAGCAGACACCCTACCATTTGCACCACCGCTCTGGCCCCTTAAAAATAATTTAAGTGGGGGCCGGGCGGTGGCGCTGGAGGTAAGGTGCCTGCCTTGCCTGCGCTAGCCTAGGACGGACCGCGGTTCGATCCCCCGGCGTCCCATATGGTCCCCCAAGAAGCCAGGAGCAACTTCTGAGCGCATAGCCAAGAGTAACCCCTGAGCATCACAGGGTGTGGCCCAAAAAAAAATAATAATTTAAGTGGGCCCGGAGAGATAGCACAGCGGTGTTTGCCTTGCAAGCAGCCGATCCAGGACCAAAGGTGGTTGGTTCAAATCCCTGTGTCCCATATGGTTCCCCGTGCCTGCCAGGAGCTATTTCTGAGCAGACAGCCAGGAGTAACCCCTGAGCACCGCCGGGTGTGACCCAAAAACAAAACAAAACAAAAATAATAATTTAAGTAAATTATTTGTACCTGTAAGAGGAAGGCTTGATAGAGGATGATGCGGAGTCTTGAATGCCAGAAACAACTGTATAACGAGCAACTTTATAAACTACAGTGTTTAAATAAAAATGTAATTGTTAATAATATACCTTTTAATAGTAATTTAATAATTACTATATATAACATGTCCATAACAAATATATGACATCATATAAAAGGTATATTGATGTAATACATGTACATTTATTGTATATGTAATATATAATAATGTATAATAAATATGTTTATGATTTTTATAATTTTTAATCATGTACTTTGAATATCTTTGTTTTCTTTTTTGTTTGTTTTTTGTTTTGGAATCACACCTGGTGATGTTCAGGGGTTACTCCTGGCTATGCGCTCAGAAATCACTCCTGGTTTGGGGGACCATATGGAACACCGGGGATCAAACCCAGGTCCATCCTAGGTCAGCCGAGCGCAAGGCAAATACCTTACCGCTGTGCCACCGCTCTAGTCCCATAAATATCTTTGTTTTTCGAAAATTTGGGCTACATGCATTTTCCCCCCAGAGGCATGTCATTTTACAAAAGCAGGATAACACTTCTTTGACTGTGAAGGGTACATAAGCCAAGTTATTAGAGAGAGTAAAACTTGTGGGAAATTATGACACAAGAACATACTTAGCAAATGTGTCATGGTGCAAATCTACTGAAACTGCCCTTCTCTATAGGACAAATCCATTTTAAGGAATAAGGATGAAAGGAAATAAACAGCAGCCGTGGCCAAAAAAGGAGCACAGACGGGTACATTTTTATTTTAGGAAACTTAAAACATACTCATGCTGATCAAATACAAAGAAATATGAGGCTGGAGAGAGAGCACAGGAAGGAAGGCATTTGCCTTGCATGTGGCTGCAATGGCTTTGAGCCCAGTTCAGATTCCTGGGACCCCAGATGGACCCCTGAGCACCACCAAGAGTTGATCCTGTGTTGTGTCAAATAAATAAGGATGGGGCTGGATGGCGATGGATGGAGGTGTATTTCTCTGTCTGCCATTCCAGGCCACGTGGCTCAGCAACCCCCATGCAGCCGGCGGGTTCCAGGCCCAGGTAATCGGCATAATCAAGACTCACTCACAGGCAGGCTTCAGGAAGAATCATTTTTATTTAGGCCCTAGCCACCACGTGTGTGTGGCCTATCTCATAACCTTTCAAGCATTTAGCCATTCTAGGCTTGCCCCTGCATCTTATCCTCTTTCAGCCATCTCCCTCCGAGAGCCCAGCAGGGCCAAAAGGCAAAAAGCCTTTAATCCCCTGGCTTCCGGGTTTATCTACCTATTCCAAGACCCCTCCCAGGAATGGGCCGGGCTTTGCAGGTAAGGTCACACCTATTATCCAGTTCCCAAGACCCCTCCCAGAAATGGGTGGGTCTCAGATAAGTACCCTACAATCCTGAGCACAGAGTCAGGAGCAGTCATTGAACAGCAGCACTAGATGTGTCCAAAACCAACCCCCTTCCTAATAAAAAATTAAACCATGGGAATGACTTCAAATGAGAATAATGACTCCTGTCTCTCTTGTGTGAAGCCATGGATTTGATCCCTGGCAGTAGAAAAAAATAATAATAAACGAAATAAGGAATTGGTAAAGAGATTATCATATTAAAAGGGACAGGAAGTAATGAAATAGTAACCTTTCTAAGTACATTGAATTAATGTGTTTTCCAAGCACTGGCCCATATGAATGAATAACAAACATGCATTTATCAGTATAAATTTAAAAAATACTATTTCTTTTTGTTGTTTTGTTTTTTGGTTTTTTTTGTTTCTTTGTTTAGGGACCATACCTGGTAACGCTCAGGGGTCACTCCTGGCTATGCGCTCAGAAATTGCTCCTGGTGTGGTGGACCATATGGGACACCTGGGATCGAACCCAGATCTGTCCTGGGTCAGTCGAGTACAAGGCAAACACCCTACCGCTGTGCTCTGGCCTCAAAAGTACTTTCTGAATAAGCAAAGTTCATCAAAATGAAGCCCTAAAAAAGCTATCCTATTATAACCATTAAATCACAGATATTGGGACCAGAGAGATAGCATGGAGGTAGAGCGTTTGTCTTTCATGCAGAAGGTCAGTGGTTCGAATCCCAGCATCCCATATAGTCCCCCCGAGTGTGCCAGGAGTGATTTCTGAGCATAGAACCAGGAGTAACCCCTGAGCGCTGCCGAGTGTGACCCAAAAACAAAACAAAACAAAAAAATCACACAGATACAACATTATGTTTATTGTTATTTCTAATGTTTGGAAACAAGTAAGAATTTTAAGACAAATGTATTATGGAAGCTGGCAAGATAGTACAGTGGGTAAAGCAGTTGCCTTGCAGGCTGCTGACCTGGGTTCAATCTCTGCTAGCCCATATAGTCTCCCTATTATCACCAGGAGTGATTCCAGATTACAGAGCCAGAAGTAAGCTCTGAGCAACATCACCACCACCACCACCATCACCCCCCCCCCCCACACACACACACACTCAAATCTATTGTAAAGATGTTGAACTTTACAGTCCAGAGGAGAGAAACAAAATGATCTCTTTCACATGTGGAATAGCACAGAACTGGGAGTAGCTCTAGAGCATTGCCAAATATGACCCAAAAGAAACAAATAAAACCAGAACAAGGTACCTGAGATATAGCACAGCGGCAGGGCATTTGCCTTGTCAGTGGCTGACCCAGGACAGACCTCGGTTCAATCCCCAGTGAATCACACGATCCCCCGAGCCAGGAGCAATTTCTGAGCACAGAGCCAGGAGTAACCTCTGAGTGTCACTGGGTGTGGCCCAAAAACCACTAAAATAAACAAACAAAAAACAAAAACAAAACAGAACAAGTAGGACATTGGCTAGTGAAACAAATAACTGGGATTACAAGGAGCTAAAATCCTTCTTGTTTGTGAAACAAACTATCACCAAAACCAGAAGCATAGCCAAATGGGAGAAAGTCCTCACACGCCATACTTCTAAGTATGTTGAGGATCAAAACTGTGTAAGGAGCTCACACATTTCAACAACAAATCTCAAAAAAGTGGAGAGAAGAGCTGAACAGACATTTCTCCCAAGAAGCTGTACAGATGGCCAACAGCTGTCTGAAAAATTATTCATCATCTCTGATTATCAGGGAAATGCAAATCAAAATGACAGTGAGAATTCACTTCACACCAGTGAGCAAGGCCCGTATCCAATAGGCCAGAAATACAGAGCCACAGAGACAATACAGCAAGTAGAGAAGTTGCCTCACATGTGGCCCTCCTAAGTTTGATCCTCGGCATCCAGTATAGTCCCCTGAGCACAGCCAGGAGTGATCCCTAAGCCTAGAGCCAGGAGTAACTCATGGGCATCACATGGAATGACTCCCTAAACCCCCAACTACCACCACTAAAAAAAATAGAGACCCTGAACACAGAAATAAGCTTGCCACAAGGGTAAGGAAGCAGATAGGAAAAGTTCCAGGGACATTTGTAGAGGGCCAGGTACTTTGGTGATGAGTGTGGTGTGGTGACATTGAATTACTAAGACCTCAAAATACCGACACATTCATTTGCAGACTGATGCCCTCAACTTAAAAACAGCAAGTCACCAAATTGTGTTCATTGTACCTCTGAGGTCTAAAATCATTCAAAGCATTTAGAAAATATATTTGAACAGAAGCAAATATATTTAGAATACTTCAGGAGGGCCTTTTATTTGCTGAGATTTGTTTAGATCTGACATGGCATGGAGACATATAAGCAGACCAACTTTCCTTCCATACTGTTTATGTCATATATTGAACATAAAAACACAGATACGTCAGCCCTCTGTGTATTCAGCAGGGCAAGCTGCTCTTACTTGGGTGAATCATAGCCCAAAAAATAGGGAGCTTTAAATCACTTCTTGAATAAGATAAACATTAGAGTCTCCAGAAGAATGGGCATTAACCCCTGAACCAGGGAAGCCATCCATGAAACATCCAAGTTTGTCTAAAACATCACCTGGAAGCAATCCTCTACCAGGGAAGACCCTACCGCTGCTCTAACATCGACCTGCTCAAAAGAGACTTCCCTTAACACTGAGAAGACTTAAGAATATCAATGACCTGCTTACAGGACAGGGCTCTCTGCATTGCCCTTTAATTGTGAGGTGAAACTAGAGGACACTCCACAGCCTGACTTCAATGTAGGATATGCAGATTCCAGGATCTTTAATAAAGAAATTGTGATACCAGCAACAGAGACTCTGTGAAAAATAAAAGTGTGCTGGCACTACAGACAACGTCTTAGATTGGACAAACTAGCTTGCCTGGAGCCTAGAGTTGGTCTTATGATAAGGAAACTTCAGGGGTAGGGTCTCCTTGTATTTAGGCCAAGGCTTTTCCTTTCCATGTCCCCCATATGTTGGTGGGCCTATGCAAACAATAACTGCCACTTTAACATCGTTTTTAGTGTGCTCCTTTGACTCTAATCCTTAAAAAAAAACCACTTAAACTTTTGAGGTTAACTTAAACTAATATGCATGTGCATGGAAATGTAAAAAATTACTATGCCTTTAATGTTTAAGGAGTTACATAAGTTTTATGGCTTTACATTGCTTTGTGTGCTGCTAAGAAATAATATAATGTATTACAATCTGGGGACTTGAGGAACAAAGTTATTGTACATGGGTTCTGTTTTATTTATCTTAATGTCCTTTGGCTGAAAGTTCAAAGTTAAGATATCAGCAAGGGGACTTCTTCTGAGAATTCTGTTTATGGGTGATTGTCCTTCCACTGTAACTTTACCTTGTCCTCCTTTTTTGCATCTTTGTTCTCATAATTAAAAATAAAAAATTTAATAAAAACATTAGAGTCTCACTTGGAGAATAAAGACAACAGGTAGAAGAACATATAATTAAGTATCACCTTCCTGTCCAGAATAGCTACATGTCACCAATCATTGCATCACATGGCAATCGATGTAACAGACATGACCACTGCATCTGAATTGAGCACATCAAAATATTTCAGACAGGGCCAGGGGATAGCACTTGTCTTGCATGCAATAGGCCCAGTTCAATTTCCAGAACCTTATATTGTCCTCGAAGCATCATCAGAAGAGATTCCTGGGCCCACAGATAGGAATATTTCCTGGGCATGATCCTATGTTCCCCAACCACCCCTCCAACAAAGATTTCTCAAACAGGTATTTTTTTTTTTTTTTTGGTTTTTGGGCCACATCCGGCGGTGCTCAGGGGTTACTCCTGGCTATCTGCTCAGAAATAGCTCCTGGCAGGCACAGGGGACCATATGGGACACCGGGATTCGAACCAACCACCTTTGGTCCTGGATCGGCTGCTTGCAAGGCAAACGCTGCTGTGCTATCTCTCTGGGCCCCAAACAGGTATTTTTTATATTTAAAAATAGAACATGCAGGGCCGGAGCAGTGGCATGGGGTATAAGGCATCTGCTTGCACACACTAGCCTAGGATGAACTGCAGTTCCATCCCCTGGCATCCCATATGGTCCCCCAAGCTGAGCAATTTCTGAGCGCATAGCCAGGAGTAACCCCTGAGTGTCACCGGGTATGGCCAAAAAAAAAATGTAGAACATTTATGTATTCCATGATAGAGCCCTGTTTTCATTCCTGCAAGACACAAACATGCATACACACACATTAACATGATATAACTTAACTATCAGAGTTCTTATGGTGATCACCATAAGGGAAATAACTTATTGGCATTTTTTTATAAAGAAAACGGAGTCAGTTGACTCAAGAGAAACTACAAAATGAACAAGTTTAAATCAATATTGATTGATTTAATCAAATTCCTTTTTCTTTTGTTTTGTTTTGGGGTCACACCCTGCTGTGTTCAAGACTTACTCCTGGCTCTGTGCTCAGGGATGACTCCTGGCAGGATTCAAGGGACCAAGTGGAGTATGGAGGATTGAGCCCAGGTCAGCCACATGCAAGGCAAGAGTCTTCCTTGTAGTACTATCACTATGGTTTCCAGTGACCAAATTCCTTCCAGTCCTGCCAAGAAATCCATATCACCCAAGCATGAATGTTTAAGTCCTGACTCCCCTTAGTCACACTGGCCACTCTTCATTTCAGTAGGCTGAACCTTGGGGCCATTTCCATTCCAAACAACAGTCCCCCAGAAACCCACCAGCTGCTGGTCTCCAACAACTATGGACCTGAGTGCCCTCTGTGGAAATGTGTCTGGCACTAAGCCAAGTCAAGGTCCTAGACTCAAAGCCAAAGCTGATTTGTGGCTCTATGGTAAAGAACATTGAGCCCTGATTCAGTGCCTGGCATCACACAAACAAAAAAACGAAGCTGGAAAAAAGATGTCTCTCAGACCAAGCCAGCAATCTGGTGAGCCCCGAACATTTTGGCTTGGCCCTACTTTCTATATAGGTACTTTATTTTAATGAAATTTAGTGCTTTTCCATTCAAGGAATAGTCACCTTGGTGCCAGGTGCTATGCTGGACAGAAGGGCTGGCAGAGGGGTTCAAAATAGAGAAAAAAATTCTTGGATCAAAATGCATGTGGTCGCAAAGGAGAGCATGTGGGGTCCTGAATGAAGGTAAGGAGGGAATTGTTTATAGTCCTGGTATAAAGGAAATAGCAAGGGAAGAGTTGTCACTATCTGCAGGATTAGGACAGGTGACAAAGAGCTGAGTTTAGAAGATAGATAGAGGTGGAGCAATAGCACAGGGGGTAAGATGTTTGTCTTGAATGGGGCCAACTCAAGTTCGATTCCCAGATTCTTGTATAGCCCCTGCACAGAGCCAGGAGTAGCCCCTGAACACCGACTTGGGGTGGCCAAAAACAAAGCAGAGAGAGAGAGAAAGAGAGAGAATAAATAAATAAATAAGTAATAAATAAACAATAAAATTAAAAGACAGATATCAACCAGGCCAGAGGCAGAGAAACTGCTAGTAGGTTAATACTAGTGGACATTATGTCATTTGATAATGAAAGCAATGGTCATCCTTTACGCTTCAACTAGACATCTGCAAAGGAAATTTGTGGGGTCTATTTTTCTGTTCGCATACAACAAATTATTATAAATAAATATATTCAGGACTACAATAAATAACCCCTTACCTGAGGTGTGACCTGTAACAGAGGTCTGGCCTCTATTACAGTAAGTTATGTTAGTTCTGCAGACGGCAGAAAGCTAGTTTTAGGGTTTAGGCTTTACCTTACATGAATTCTACTCCAATTCCATCTCTCGCACAATAAATGGTTCCCAAAGCACTGCCAGGAAGAAGTCCTGAGTACCATCAAGTGTGGCCTAACACCCTCCCATCTCCTAAATATCACATATAATCTTCACAGATTAAATAGTCTTAGAGTGAAAGATTGTACAGTAATTATACTGCATTTGCCTGACCCAGGTTTAATTCTTGGCACCACATTATTCTCTATGCACCCCTGGGAGCAGCCCTGGAGACCCTCAAGCATCTCTGGGGTAACCTGGTAACCCCCCAAGTCTGAACAGCAGTTCATCCTGAAGTCCTTGCATTGAAACACCTGCTAGGTTGTGTTCCAGTCACAGGTGAATGGGGTCCCTGGATCTCTTGTGTATCATTTGGGAGACCCTCCCTCTGGTCCTCACTTGCAAAAAAAATTTTTTTAACCACCCCTTATGTAAAGTAAAGTCAAGAAGCGATTTTCACAGGGTGAGCCATGGTTTCAGCTCCGTTTTTGCCCACTTCAAGGCAATCCCTTTCTATTTCAAAAAAGTCTTGACAAAAAAGTGGACAGAGTTAAACTTTGTTGTATTATGCAGCTGGAGTTAATCACCCCTGATTAGACCCTTATTGGGTCAATGACCTTTCTACATTTAAAAAAAAATAACATAATGTGCACTCTGGGGTTATACGAGGAAGTGGAAATCTGGGTGACTTTGAGAATCCCCCTGCTTTTCCCTATTTTCTAAGTAGTAAAAGGAAGAGAAACTCTCATGGCTGAAATGACTCAAGAAGGAACTTGAGTTTATTTACTTTTTTAAACACTTCATTCTACTTAAGTTTCTTTTGAAAACTACAGCATCAAAATATAACAGCAGTAAATGGACCCAATGGACTGAACCCAATGAAAATGCCTTTCCAAAGCTCAGAGGACATCCAAATATTAGCTTCTAAGCATTTTAAGTTTGTATGAATGAGAAAGAGGGAGGACATGGAGGAAGGGGAATGAAAGTCTGTATAAAAACAAGGAAGCCCTGCAACCCCAAGGTCAAAGGCAAAGATCCCAACCTTGGTCATTCTTCCTCTGAGCTGATTTAGAAGAAACCCTCATCTTCCAGGCGGATTTCTCTCCATGACTTAGAAAAGAAAATAGAATTTTGTGGTTCACTTAATTTCTTCCCATCATTAGAAACAGCCTCTCAACACAACTAAATTCTGGATTCTTTGAAGGTGGTGCCATTTTTTTTTCCTTTTTAATGAAACTATATAGCTCTGTGGTCCGAGGAAAAAGACTGGTTTAAGCATTCTTTTAAAGGCTCAGAACAGCCTAAATTATGGTTTGGACACACAAGAAGAAAAAAGGTTTGTTTTAATCTGATTTTGATCTGGGTCAGTTGAGACTTCTGTGGAAAAGAATGTGTAATTAAGATTAATCGAGTGTTACTAGAACTAGCGAGCTCTAGTCCAAGCCGAGGACAGACAGGAAGACTATGGGCTTTCTCCACCATAATCCTTTGTCTCTGCAATAATAGGAAAAGAGAACAACTGCTAGATAGATTGCAAACTTAATGTGCAAAAAATACTTGACATCAATTAATTTGTGAGTAGGGAGTGGTTTATTTGAACCACTCAAAAATACTCAGGGGCAACCTGTCTCAATATTCAAGGATTGTTGATGGTGCTGAGGACCAAGTAATACCAGAGATCGGAGATAGGCATCCTGTCTCCACAACCTGCCTCAGCCCATTGAACCATCTTCTCCAGCCTCCACCAACTAATTTTAATATATCATTTTGAAAAAGCACAAAGTTACGGACTCAGTATTCAGACTTCCAGGACCTCAAGTTGAAAGAAAGGGCTGTAACACCAGATCAAGTCGGGGTGATGGATATTTCTTTATTTTAATTGTAATCATGATGTTCCATGACCGTAAGTGATTGGCAAAACTCATGGAACTCTGATATACCTAATATTTTCATTATAAAAGATTGCTTAGTTAATAAGATAAAAAAAATAATACATTTTGAGACTTTTTATATTGTTTTGTTTGGGGACCCACTTCCGACGGAGCTCAGGGCTTACTCCCAGCTCTGTGCTCAGGGATCACTCCTTGTGGGATTCAAGGAATAGGCATGGAATCCAAACTGTCTCTTGAATTCCTATTTTCTATTGAATCACCATGAAATATAGTTATAAAGTTGTTCATACAACTGTATCTAGTTTCACTCATACAATGTCCCAAAACCCATCTAACACCCAACCAGTGCACATTTCCTGCCACCAATGCCCTCAGTTTCCCTCTCCCTTCCCAGCCTGCCTCTATGGTAGACATTTTTCTATATTTGAATATTTTATTGTATTGATTTACAAAGTTCCTCATAGTTAGGTTTCAGACAACATTTCAGGGTCAATCCCACCACCGATGTGAACTTCTCTCCACCAATGTTCCCAGAATCCATCCCATGTCACCACCCATGGCCTCCAGCCTGCCAGTATAACAGGCCCATTTTAAGTTTTGATTGTCTAAGTTTGGGTCTTATGATTTCATTGTTGTTAACTTTGGCTTGGATATTTAGTTCTGTCCTTGCTTAACACCACCAATGCACCTGGCAGACATTTTTCTTGGAGACTATTTTTAAATTGACTATTCAATTAACTTCATTGTGGACTTACTTTGATTTTTTTTATTTGCTTTTGGGGTTTGCTCTGGCTGGCTCCATGCTCAAGAATTACTCCTGCGCTGGAGAGATAGTGAAGCGGTAGGGTGTTTGCCTTAAACGCTGAAGGAGGGTGGTTTGAATTCCAGCATCCCATATGGTCCCCCGAGCCTGCCAAGAGTGATTTCTGAGCGTAGAGCCAGGAGTAATCCCTGAGCATTGCCGGGTGTGACACCCCCCCCCCAAAAAAAGAATTACTCCTTCAGGGCTCAGGGGACTCTAGTGGGTGCTGGGGGAACTTGGGTCTGTTGTATACAAGGCAAGTACTATACACACTGTCCTATCACTCTTCCCCTTATTGTAATTTTTTAATTCTAAAAAATTTATGAAGAGTCCTGTTGCCAGCGCTAGAATTAAGAGCTCAGCACATTCAAGGCTAGTGCTGTACTGATGAGCTACAGTCTTGACTTTGAACTTTCTCAATTACTTTTTTTTGGGTGAGGCACACCTGGTGACACTCAGGGTTTACTCCTGGCTATGCACTCAGAAATCGCTCCTGGCTTGGGGGTACCATATAGGATGCCAGGGGATCGAACCTCGGTTCGTCCTGGGTCAGCTGCTTGCAAGGCAAATGCCCTAATACAGCACCATTGCTCTGGTCCCCTCCATTACTTTTTAAAGTTTCTTTCTCTTATCCTACCCCATCCATCTATCAGTCACTGTTGCTCTAGTCTAACCTGACATCACACACTTTAGCTGTACTCTTGCTTGCTGGGTCAACTGCTCATTTATGTTCACATGCACTGGGGGCTTCTCACATGAATTCTTCAAGTATAGCTTACTGGGGACCATACCCCTTAGCTGCAGTCTTCATACACACACACACACACACACACACACACACACACACACACACACACACACACACACATACACACACACACACACACTTAACTTTGGGCTGGAAACCAAATAATCTACTGCAGGGCCAGGGGTCCTCAACAACAGTTCCACGAGGACTCACTGACGCACGTATGTGGCACTGAATAGAAAACTCACAACCTCTCACTTGTTTTGGGTTTTGGTTTTTTGGACCACAACTACCCAACAAGAGGTGAGTGAATAAAGAAATGAGAGAGAGAGAGAGAGAGAGAGAGAGAGAGAGAGAGAGAGAGAGAGAGAGAGAGAGAGAGAGAGGAAAAATGTATGCCCCAGAACCCAGAGGCAAGCAGAGAAATAGGCAGGAGGGAAACTAGGGACATTGGTGGTGGCAGATGTGCACAGATGAAGGGTGGTAAACATTCTATGACTGACACACAAGCATAAACATCTTCGCAATTGTGGAAAAAATACCCAACTATATTATGAACAACTTTGTAACCACAGAATTTAAATAAAGTAACTAAAAAATATTTTAAAGAAATTGTTGTCTTTGCCCGGAGAGATAGCACAGCGGCGTTTGCCTTGCAAGCAGCCGATCCAGCACCAAAGGTGGTTGGTTTGAATCCCGGTGTCCCATATGGTCCCCCGTGCCTGCCAGGAGCTATTTCTGAGTAGACAGCCAGGAGTAACCCCTGAGCACCGCCGGGTGTGACCCAAAAAAACTAAAAAAAAAAAAAAAAAAAAAAAAAGAAATTGTTGTCTTGCAATAGAATCAAGAGACCCAAACTATAACAAGCTACACACACACACACACACACACACACACACACACACACACACAAAACCCATTACACTAGCAGTCCAGAGGGAGAAGGGTGGAGGCATGGGAGGCATGCTGGGAACTATGGTGAAGGGAGGTCAACACTGGTGGTGGGAATTGCCCTAATTCACTGTCACTATGTACCTGAAATATAAGTATGAAATATTGTAATTCACATTGACCTCAATAAAAATTATTTAAAAAAAGAACTATAGAATCAAGAGACCCAAACTACAACAGTCTAAACATAAAATAGACCTGTTACGTTGGTAGACCAAGAGGCTCAGGGTGGAGGTATGGGATTCACAGTGGGAACTTTGATGGAGGGAGGCCAACACTGGTGGTGGGAATGACCCTAATTCACTGTCACTATAAGCCTGAAATACAACTATGAAGGACTTGTAATGCACAATGGTTTCAATAAAAAATTAAAATATAAAGAAATTGTTGTCTCGATACACAATGGGGACATGACTCAGATATTATAAAAGCTGATGGATCAGAGACAGAAAACAAAAGTTAAGGCACATACTTCACAATTGTGGGTGTCTGACTAACTCTGGATTGCTCCCTAGCACTGCAGAGGGTCCCCTGAGCAAAGCCAGGTATCACTCTTGAGCATAGAGAAGTAGGAAGTGCTTCTGAACACCAGCAAGGATGGCCTAAACCAACATATTCAATTTAAAAGAAAGGAAAAAAAGTAAAATTGTGCAGATCTCTGTGACTTGGTCAAACCTAGAAGGGATCACGCAAAGTGAAGTGAGTAAGAGGAGAATTAGACGATTGCTCTAATGTGTGTCATATAAAGCAACAAAGCAAGGGAATACAATGGCCAAAGAAAACAACAAACCCACACATACTGCCAACTGCACTGAGAAGCCAAGGGAAAGGGCAGGGAGAGGCGGAGAGGCTGGGAAGGAGGAACAGCCTTGAAGGAACATTGGCTCTCTGGGGTGGGTATAGGCCAGTGTCACTCAGACAATAGTATTCAGACAATACTGTAAATCATCAGACCCCAATAAAAAAGAAATTTACTGGAAAACTAAAAGAACCCCATAGTACACTAAAGAGCAGGAGACACAGAAATCAATATTTATGTAACAAGAGAATTTTTATTCTGCCTTCCCAACAGCCACTGGACAGAAAGGAGGAAGTCTCCGACACAAAAGAATCACGAGATCTGAGTTGGAGTTTCACATAGACCATCCCCAAGGGCTCAATCAGACATCAGAATAACACAAGCATCAGAGCTTCAAATGCAAATGGGTAGGAAAAAGGGTAGGAAAACGGGGATAATGGTGGAGGGAAAAGGGAAAACAGGGACAATGGTGGAAGGAATGGTACATGGAGGTAGGGTTGGTGTTAGAACATGGAATGCCAAAAACAACTATTTAATGAGCAGCTATGTAAACCATGATATTTAAAGAAAGTAAATACATTTTTTTTAATATTTGTAATGCAAAAAGAAACTGTTTTGAGGAGGAGCCACACTTGGCAGTGCTTGGGTCTTACTCTTGGCTCTGTATTCAAAGATCACACTCCTGGCAGGCTCTGGGGACCATCTGGGGTGCTGGGAATTGAACTCAAGGTGGCTACATGCATGGCCAGTGCCCAATTTGCTGTGCTCTGTGGCTCTAATCTGAGAGGGCTTTTTTTTACTTATTACGTAAGTGTATGTTTTTCATGCTTTTCAGTGAGATCAAAACTCCAAAAGTAATTCTAGTAATTGCAGTAATGTGGCGAATATAACTTTTGGAAACAAATAACTAACTTGTGTAACAAGGAACACTTGAGTTAGTCAGGTCCAGAGAGACCTATTTAATCCCTCAAAGAAGAGGATCCAAATCAACAGATTTCTTGGATACATTTAATATTCGCATGCAACACCGAGAACACAGCTCCCTTTATTTTGACAAGAAGCAAATCATACCAATGATGCACAGGGCTAGGACTCTGGATAGTCCCAGCCACCGTGCTACTGGTCACGCATGAAGCAGGCAATACTGTCACTGCTGGTTAAGGCCATGAGAACGAGCTCAGGAAGAGCAATTTTCAAGTGACTCTCCAAAAGCGGGAAGGAACTGTAAGCCGGGACGTGGAAACACAGAGAAAACAGCGATGATTAATCCACATACCAGGAAGTGACAGAAACATAATCCACGCATTCAATGAAAACATAATGCAGAATTAGGTCAGGCACGCTGAAAACATAATCCAAAATTAGGTCAAGGAAACACACCTTCCTACCTCCTGAAGCCCTGTGTTTCCCACAGTCCATGTGGGGAGACCTTTACAGACCTCAGGTGGACAAACCCAGGAATACCAACATTTGGGAGGCAGGGAGCCCCTTCAAGAAGAGGGTCAAAGTGTGGGATCTTTGAGCCCGGAATGAGTATGTGAGCTGAGCTGAACAGAACCCAAATGTCTCCACAAAGAACTTCTGTTTCACAAGGTTTGACCCAGAGCCAACCCTGGATGTGGCTCTGCCATGGGAGTCTGGAAAAATGGGGACACTGGAATCAATCTCCCTTTACGCCTTGATTTTTTTTTGTTTTGTTTTGTTTTGTTTTGGGGGGGGCCACACCCGGCGGTGCTCAGGGGTTACTCCTGGCTGTCTGCTCAGAAATAGCTCCTGGCAGGCACGGGGGACCATATGGGACACCGGGATTCGAACCAACCACCTTTGGTCCTGGATCAGCTGCTTGCAAAGCAAAGGCCGCTGTGCTATCTCTCCGGGCCCCCCTTTACCCCTTGAGATACCTGGGGGTGGAGCAGAGACTTGAAGAGACCTCTGCTGGGTGAGAGACGCATGAGCATATGTGGTCCTGGTGACACTCAGCAAGGTGGGGACCTTTCTCCTCTCTCCTGGGGGTGGAGCAGAGACTTGAAGAGACCTCTGCTGGGTGAGAGACGCATGTGCATATGTGGTCCTGGTGACACTCAGCAAGGTGGGGACCTTTCTCCTCTCTCCTCTATTTCAGGTTCCTGCCTCTACCTCCTCAAGCCTGGATTTAGATGGTGTCTGAATGAGGCAGCCTCCCAAACAAGTGTTCCAATGCCTCAGCCTTACCCTATTCTCCATGCACACCTTCCTTCCAGTTCACTGAGCTCAGCTGGGAGGCTGGAGAAATAGCTGGTGACTCCCGTCCAAGTATGCATAATGATTCACCTGCCCTGTCCCATTGCTCTGTTCTCTCCTATGTGCCATCCATTCAGTCTTCTCCTCCCTATGGAGAGGGAATTGGAGGATAAATTGAGGGTGTAGGAAGGTGGGAGGAGGAGATGTGGTTTGCTTTCCTGTAGCCAAATCTATCTCCCCACTTGCTGGCCATGAAAAATAATGGTAAAGGGGCCAGAGAGATAGCACAGCATTAGGGCATTTGCCTTGTATGCAGTTGACCCGGAGAGGAACCGGTTCAATTCCTGGCATTCCATGTGGTCCCCCAGCCTTCCGGGGGTGAGTTCTGAGTGAAGAGCCAGAAGTGGAACCTTGAGCACCACCGGGTGTGGCCCAAAGACTAATCAATCAATCAAACAATAAAGATTTTAAAAAATAAAGAAAAATAATGGTAAAGAAGCAACCAGGGGACAACTTGCTATTTCTTGAGACACAAGAGGATAAAGCCCTATTCTGCTTTCTCCTCAGGCCACTTAAGAAGGCCACATCCAGTGCATGTCATACCCCTTCTCTGTAGCCTTCACTGAAACCAAGGAATGAAGCTGACTCAAGCTACATCAGGGTTCAACCTTGAGCACATCACACCTAAAGAAAGAAGCCGGTTACAAATGAGCAAATAAGGAATTAAAGATTCCATTTATATCAGGCACCTACAATGGGCAACTTTAGAGAGATAGAGACTTAAAAATAGGGGCCAGGGAGGGCTACAGTGTGCAGCACCTGTTTGGCCAGTCTGAGACCATCATGATGGCCAACACTATTCCTGGCACCACCCACATGGCTGGTACAAGCCCAGCAGTTCTATAGTTTGAGATTCCCACTACAACAAATGTGAGACCTCTGTTCACTGCAACCAAATATATCTGAGCACTGCAGCTAGAATGAACAATGCTAGCCAAGCACCGTCTCCAGGGTGCAGTTCCACTGCCAGCTAGCTGTACATGCCCTTGATCATCTCAGAAACCACTGCAAAAGGAAGCAGAGCAAGGAAGAAAGAAAAAAATAAAGAAGCATGTTAGGGGGTCGGCGAAGTGGCGCTAGAGGTAAGGTGTCTGCCTTGCAAGCGCTAGCCAAGGAAGGACCGCGGTTCGATCCCCCGGAGTCCCATATGGTCCCCCCAAGCAAGGGGCAATTTCTGAGCGCTTAGCCAGGAGTAATCCCTGAGCATGAAACGGGTGTGACTCCAAAAAAAAAAAAAAAAAAGCATGTTAGATGTAAGTTACTAGAAACTTGGGTGAGGAGGACATGACAATAGGAGTTTCTCTTTGCAAGGAGAAAACTGGTAAGGGAGTAGAAAGTGGCAATGGTCATATAATACTGTGTCTGTGATTGGTACCACTAATGTGTACATTTAAAACTGGTCTGTGGTCATGATCCACTCCCTTCCAGTGAGGTCCCAGAAGCTTCCATACCTGGCCTCTGCCATATTTCCAGGCCCATAACACAGGTCTTGAAGCATGGGGCCACTACACAGCAAATTTCACACTGTTCATGGTTATACTTCTTGCCATCTAGGAAAAGACAGAGAAGGAAAGGAGTAACTCACAGTCTCATCTACTCTTCCAGGGACTCTATCTACAAATATTTGCCATCAGCCCTGCAGGACACTGGAAAACCAATGGGGAAAATTGCATACAGTCTTACCAAGTTTAATAAGTGAAGATAAGGGCCCAGAGTGATAGCACAGTTTGCCTTGCAAGTAGCCGATCCAGGACCAAAGGTCATTGGTTCGAATCCCGGTGTCCCATATGGTCCCCTGTGCCTGCCAGGAGCTATTTCTGAGCAGACAGCCAGGAGTAACCCCTGAGCATGCCGGGTATGGCCCAAAAACCAAAAATAATAAAATAAAATAAGTGAAGACAATATACAGAAGGCACAAACAACACAATCCAACTCTCAAAGAATGACTTCAGTGATATCATGATGAGGATATTTAATGAGCTCAAAGAAACAATGGCACAGGTATGTACTTAACAAAGAAAAAAAAAGAGGGTCAGAAAGATAGTACAGTGTGTAAGGCATTTGTTTTTTATACAGCATACCCAGGTTTAATTGCTTAAACCCCATATGGTTTCCTGAGCCACCAGGAGTGATTTTTGGTTTTTGATTTTTGTGGGGTTTTTGCTGTTTTGGACCACACCCTATGACGTTCAGAGGTTACTCCTGGCTATGTGCTCAGAAATCATTCCTGGCTCAAGGGACCACATGGGATGCCAGGGGATCGAACCAAGGTCTGTCCTAGATTACAAAGCAAATGCCCTACCGCTGTGCTATTGCTCTGGCCCAGCCAGGAGTAATTTTTGAGCATAGAGTCAACAGTAATTCCTGAGCACACAACGTGCGATCCAAAAATAAAAAAACAAAACAAAACAGAAACTATCAAAGCTGAAATGAGAAAACTATAAGTTGAAATGAAGGGTATTATTTATATTAAAAAAATTAGTAGCTCTACAGGATTGCTGTAGAAGAGAAAATGACTAAAAAGTTCCAAAATGAGGTGGGTAAAACCTCTGGAAAACAAGATGATTGAGAAAAAGTCAGAAAAGAAATAAACATTCTATCACAGTACTGTGACTGATAAACTTAAAAGGAACGACATGGGAATGAATGACTGAGGGCTGGAGCAATAGCACAGTGGATAGGGCATTTGCCTTGCACATGGCCAATCCCTAACATGTAGGTTCAATCCCTAACATCCCATATGGTCCCCAAGCACTGCCAAGCATCCCATGAGTGAAAAGCCACAAGTAACCCTGAATACTTCCTGGTGTAGCCAAAATAAAATGTATCACTGGAGTCTCTGAAGACCAGGATGATGAATTTGATGAAGAAGCAATCGTGAAATAAACCAATATAACTTTTGAGACTGGAGATATGGAGCAGGAATTCAGGCACTGCCTTGCATGGGAATGACCGAGTTTGATCCTGGCATCACAATGGCCCCCTGGTACTTCCAGAAATGATTCCTAAGCATACAGAGTCAGGAGCTAACCCTGAGCACTGCTTGGTGTGGCAAAATAAAAAAAAAAAATAATGTAAAATTTAAGACTGATCAAAGTTAGGTATAAAAGTCAAAATGGGATCATCTTAGGTTTGAAAAGATACTTGAGAGCCAGAGAGATAAAAGAGGTTTGGGCACTTGCCTTGCAAGCAGCTAGGGCTATGGCAATAGTTCAAATCCTTGCACTCTGTATGATGCCCCCAAGCACTGCCAATCATGGCAGAGTACAGTCAGGAGTAAGTCCTGGGCATCACTGAGTGTGGCATTGAAGTGAACAAACAATAAATGAATCTGTGTCCTTGGGGACAAAAATGCATGGAGGTGATTATGCAGAGAGAAATAAGTAAGGAAGTGAAAGACATTTGCAGTTACCACATGGATTAGTTCATTTGTGGACTACATATAACAAAAAAGCAAACACGGTAGTTAAAAACTAAAACCAACAAAACTAACTCCCAGATTCTGTGAAAACTATAGTGATTCCTAGAGGAAATTGGGAGAGAAAGAAGATTGATAAAGGGGTCTTTTGAGGGTGGTGAAATAACATGGAGTTTTGCTTGTACTGTTCTGAGACCCTGTAAGTACACAGGCTGGTAAACTCTACTCCTCAAAATTCTATAATAAAATAATAATAAGTCAACTTTTTTTAATAAGTCAATTTTTAAAGGGGAAAAACAAAATCAATATACTTGTGATGAATCACTTTATCTTCTTTTTTTGTTTTTGTTTTTGTTTTTGGGTCACACCCGGCGGTGCTCAGGGGTTACTCCTGGCTGTCTGCTCAGAAATAGCTCCTGGCAGGCACAGGGGACCATATGGGACACCGGGATTCGAACCAACCACCTTTGGTCCTGGATCGGCTGCTTGCAAGGCAAACGCCACTGTGCTATCTCTCCGGGCCCTCACTTTATCTTCTTGAACTATCAAACCTACCTGGTGTAGTCTTAACTAAGTTTTTATAAAGCAAAATATTTAAAGATATATAGATAGATAGCATCAGTCTGGTTACAAAAATTTCCTTGCATATATTGAAGGATTCTTAGTTTAATCTAAAACGCCCTCTAGCGTTCTTTGTAAGAACTTCTTTTAGGAGGAGGCGCCAACCTTTCAAACAAGGACTTATCTGTAACTCCTAGGGACACCCTAGGCTTAGGCTTGTTCTCCTGCCACCTGTTTTGGTTTAACATTTTCCTAGATATTTCACTTTAATGGAGAATACAATTAATAGTTACATTCAAATTTAGATGAATTTGGATCCAGAGTGATAATGCAGCAGGTAGGAGATTTGCCTTGCACACGACCAACCCTGATTTGATCGTGGGCATTATATATGGCCCCCCGAAATCCGCCAAGAGTAATTCCTAAGTGCAGAGCCAGAAGAATTGCTAAACTCTCAAATAAAGTAGTAATACCTTTTGAAATAAAATAATAAAATTAGGAAGAATTGGTTTTACCATCCCAACTCGTTTCCCAGCTTCCTCCATGATCTTATTCAAGACCGTAAATCCCATAAGCAATGCTGAAACTCAGTGTTTCTGACCCCAAATTTTATATAATAAAGCCCTAATTTTCAATGAGATGATATTTAGAGCAAGCATTTTAGCAAAGGAAATAATGAGGGTACAATGCAATTATATTACTTATGACGTGGTATAAATGATATTTTATATTATCAAAATGTTAATATATGACTATCTAATTTGCGAAAGGATCAGCCCTTCTGAGAGGATAAAAACAGAGTGTTCTAGCTAGTTCTCCCTCCTGCCTGCCTTCCTCCTTTCTCCCTTCATGGCCTCTTTCTCTCTTCCTTCTTCCCCTTCTCCATTTCTCTTTTCTCTCCATCCTCTCTGGCTTCTTTCTTCATCTTATGAGGAGATAATAAAAACCACAGCCAGCAAACCAGGAAGAAGATTCCCCCGGATTCTGTTGTCACCTTGATCTTGGACTTCCCAGCCTCAAAAACTGTGAGAAATACATTTCTATCATCCAAGTCACAGATGTTATTGTTAATAGCAACCCAAGGCAAGGCATGCAATAAGCAGAGCTGTCACTCAAACGTGAAACTATATCTGAGTCATTTATTTCTCCAGAGCTGGAGAACATTCTCTTTACAAATGAAACTGCACTCCAATAGTTACTGCCAAGACAAGAAACAATACCTATTCTCTAAGTAGGGAGAGACACTGTCCTGTGCCTACTGAATTTATCAGGGCAGATGGGTCATGCCTAAATTCCTACAAAGGTCCATGGAACTATGAAAGTACAACTTAACTGCTGTATCACAAGTCAGTCCTGAGATGGGATGTAGGGGTAGGGAGTGGGTTCCTTATCAATTTTGGCCACAAAAAGAAGCTGCAAAGCCATATGGCCCATAGAGACCAGTCTGGATTCTCTTGCCAAAAAGTTTCGTAGCCAATGTATTCTTTAGATGATGCTTCATTTTCGATTCAACACAATGAGCTCAAATGGAAATTTAAGTTTGGTCAAATGGGACATGTGGAATTTCCAGTTCTCAAGTTCCCAATGAAAGTGGAATGACACCAAGGGCATCATTTGCTTAGCTTGCCCAGTTCACTTGGTTGTTGTGAAACCAATAGCCGAGGGAAGCCCCCCAACCACAAATCTGCTGAAGAAAGCACAGTGATTCCCACCCAAAATCGATTTTTGAGAAGCTATTCTGAGAGTCCTATGGTCTAAGTTGGATTTCTCACAAGCAGCGTGAATGGTTCTTGCTTAACTCTTATGAGTCTGAGATTGTTCGAAATTGACTGCCAGTTTTTATTTCAAGTTGGTGTGTTTGTGTACAAAAAGTGAAGCAGAAGCCATTATATATGAGCTGAAAGCAGAAGAATGTTATATAAAAAAAATTCAAACTGTTTTTTTCTTTCAGGGCTACCAAAGCTGCAACTGGAAAAAGTCACTTAATTCAGGGCTGGAATGATAGTACAGTGGTGGGTAAGAAACTTGCTCTGTGGGCCCGGAGAGATAGCACAGCAGCGTTTGCCTTGCAAACAGCTGATTCAGGACCAAAGGTGGTTGGTTCGAATCCCGGTGTCCCATATGGTCCCCATGCCTGCCAGGAGCTATTTCTGAGCAGACAGCCAGGAGTAACCCCTGAGCACCGCCGGGTGTGACCCAAAAACCAAAAACCAAAAAAAAAAAAAAAAAAGAAAAAAAAAAGAAACTTGCTCTGTATGCATTCGATCCACGTTCAGTCCCCATGTGACCTCTGAGCACAGAGTTAGGAGTAAGTCCCAAACAAAGTTAGGTGTGGCCCAAAACCCAAAAAAGAAAAGAAATGTCTACTAAACCAAAATTTTAATGGGGCCAAAGAGATAGTACAGTGGGTAGTGTTCTTGCCAAGTATGCAACCCACCTGAATTCAATCTCCAGCATCCCATATGGTCCTCCAAACACCATCAGAAGTGATTCATAAGTGCAGAGCCTGGAGTAACCCCTGAGCATTGCCAGGCATAGCCCAGAAACAACTAATTTTTTTTAAGATTTTCCCATAATCCGATCTGTGCAAATACCAAGATCTCTAATTACTGAAGCCTGTCCATGATGACCATGATTGAGGAGAATTTTTCCTGGGCCCATGAAGAAAGACTTTAGGGTTAGACAACTTAGTATCCCCAGAGTCTATAGTTGATCTTATGGCAGGATACTTCATGGTAGGGACACACTGTTTCTAGGTCAAAGGTTTTTATTTATTTTTTTCTATTTTCCCCAAGTTTTGCTACGCTTGTGCAAAAAAAAAAAAAAAAAAAAAAAAAATGCCAGCCCTTTTTTTATCTTTTAGATAGGCTTCCCACCTTTTTCATAGAACCAATACTTTTTTTTTTTTTACTTCACATTTCTGCATTTTTTTTTTTCTATAAAATTAAGAAGGAGAAGAAAGAATGGGGGATCGGGGCCAAGTGGTCTCAGGTACTTTGGTGGAGAGGACAAAACTAAACATCCAAGCCAAAGTCAACAACAATAGAATCAAGAGATCCAAACTATAACAATCTAAGCTTAAAATGGGCCTATTAGGGGGCCGGGCGGTGGCGCTGGAGGTAAGGTGCCTGCCTTGCCTGCGCTAGCCTAGGACGGACCGCGGTTCGATCCCCCGGCGTCCCATATGGCCCCCCAAGAAGCCAGGAGCAACTTCTGAGCGCATAGCCAGGAGTAACCCCTGAGCGTCACAGGGTGTGGCCCAAAAACAAAACAAAACAAAACAAACAAAAAAAATGGGCCTATTAAACTGGCAGGCCAGGGAGCAAAGTGTTGTGGTATATAATGTACTCCGGGTTCATTTGGTGGAGAGAGGTCGACACTGGTGGTGGGAATGGCCCTGACTCACTGTGTATCTGAAATTCAGCTATGAAGGACTTTGTAGATCACAATGATTTCAATAAAATAAAATAAAATAAAATAAAATAAAATAAAATGATTTCTCAGAGCCCTCACATTTTTGTGTTACACGACCCAAGTGGACTCCACTGTGCCATTAAAAAGTTATGCAGAATTGACTATACCTGCCTTGCCAGCACAAAGTTCCTAGTTTCTCTGCCAGATGCACCCAAGTGCCCAGGGATGATCCTGGCTACACTTGGGCCTGTGATCCAGGGTCGCAAGCAGTTTTTTTTATTAATATCTTTTATTAAACACTTTGATAACAAATATGATTGTAGTTGGGTTTCAATCATATAAAGAACACCCATCTTCACTGGTGCAACATTCCCACCACCAATGTCCCAAATCTCCCTCCTCCCCACCCCACCCCGCCTGTACTCTAGACAGGCTTTCTACTTCCCTCATTCATTCAACATTGTTATGGTAGCTTTGGCTGGCATCACAACCAGGTGGCTCTGAGCACCACAACTATAGGAGTAAGACACACACACACACTCTCTCTCTCTCTCTCTCTCTCTCTCTCTCTCTCTCTCTCTCTCTCTCTCTCTCTCTCTCTCTCTCTCTCTCACACACACACACACACACACACACACACACACACACACACACATCAATGAGCACTGTAAGAAGTCTAGGCACCAAGATATGTTGCCCCTAGCAAACAAACCATGAAGTACATGGGTTCCATCCCTAAAGCATGTGACTTCCTTAGGAACATATGTGCAGTGTCACAATCCAAGATGCAAGTGCTGTGGTCTAGCATGTGAGTACTGCCACACAATGACAGGTGGGAGAGCACCACAACCACGTGTGCACGAGACCCCAGTGCTCAGAATACTTACTTTAGCCTAAGGAGGGGAAAAAAATTCATCTCCTGTGTTGGCCACGTGCCAGGCAAGTGCCCTATTGCTGTGCTATTGCTCAGGGCCCTGGCTTCCTGTTTTAAAAGTTTGAGAACTGCCAGAGAGATAGCATAGAGGTAGGGCATTTTCCTTGCATGCAGAAGGACGGTGGTTCGAATCCCAGCATCCCATGTGGTCTCCTGAGCCTGCCAGGAGTGATTTCTGAGTGTAAAACCAGGAGTAATCCCTGAGCACTGCCAGGTGTGACCCCCCCCCCCCAAAAAAAAAAGTTTGAGAACCACTGGTCTAATATGTTGGATATTCTCAGATCATGTCTTAAATATTGCTCTAAAAGCAGAAAAGAAGGCAGGATCTTGCAGGCAGAGAGAGAAGGGCCTGGGAATGTGCAATTGGTAGCAAAACAGTATCTGGAACCCAAAACAGCTCAAAGGTCCTTGAGATGCGAGACCTTCCCAATGAGACAGATCCTCAAGAGGCACACTGGAGGGCAGATCATCTATTAGGGAAGTGCAGGGGTTACTGTGAGGGAACCAGCAGGAAAGGGAAATCATAGAGCTGTGCTATTAAATGGCCAGAATCTAACACCTCCAGAAAACAGAGACAAAAACACAGGCCCATGATTAAGACCTGGGGATCTGAGGTGGGAGGACGAATGGAGCTTTAGCACAGTGGGTAGGGCATTTGCCCTGCATGTGGCCTATGCAGGTTCAATTGCCATGAGCAATTTCTTTTTTTTTCTTTTTTTTTTTTTTTTGGTTTTTGGGTCACACCAGGCAGTGCTCAGGGGTTATTCCTGGCTCCAGGCTCAGAAATTGCTCCTGGCAGGCACGGGGGACCATATGGGACGCCGGGATTCGAACCGATGACCTCCTGCATGAAAGGCAAACGCTTTACCTCCATGCTATCTCTCCAGCCCCGCCATGAGCAATTTCTGAGCCCAGAGCCAGGAGTAACTCCTGAGAGCCACTGAGTGTGGCCCAAACTCCCCCCCCCAAAAAAAAAAACAAGAGGGATGGACTGAGGGACTATCCCAGAGTCCCACAGCCACTGATGGTTGGTGTTAATTCTATATTTTGTTCATTCTGATATTTGCATTGGAGGTTTGAAACCAAGAAACGCTAAGATCTTCAAGGAAGTAGGCAGGCAGGAACTCAAGAGTGTCAGCTCCACCAAAGGTACAACTAATACAGCCGCACATCAAGTAATCGTGCAAATGCTAGCAAGTTTACAGCCTGCCTTTCCCTGCACCTAAACAGTCAGTATGTAGCTAAAAGGGCTTCTTAAACAATTACTGCTAAGAAAAAGAAGTTTCACTTTAAATATCCTTTCCCAAACAAAGACTTCCTAGAAAGACAATACGAATAACTATATATATATATATATCATTTGTTTTATATATATATATTTGTTTGTTTGTTGTTTGTTTTATTTGTCCTGAGATCACACCAGGCAGTGCTCAGTGCTCAGAGATTACACCTGGCTCTGCACTCAGGAAACACTCTTGGCGGGTTAAAACTGGGTCAGCTGTGTGCAAGGCAAATGCAACCCTCTCTACTCAGGCCCAATGATTAGTTATGTTTTAAAAGATGCATTTAGGGACCGGAACGATAGAACAGTGGTAGGGCGTTTGCCTTGTACACTGTCAATCCCGGACGGACTCTGGTTCAATTCCCGGCATCCTGTATGGTCCCCTGAGCCTGCCAGGAGTGCAGAGCCAGGAGTAATCCCTGAGCAACACTGAATGTGACCCAAAAATCAAAAAAATAAAATAAAATAAAATATGCATCTAGTGGCAAGCAGCCATTGATAATGCTGGTTATCATATCTTTGTAATATATATTACTCATGATTAAGTTATACATAAAATTTGTAAAACTTTACATTGATGTTGATATATATCATATATATGTATCATAAATATATGGCTTTTGCACTCAGAAATCACTCCTGGCAGGCTCGAGGAACCATATGAGGTGCCGGGGATCGAATCCAGGTCCATCCCAGGTTGGATGCATTCAAGGCAAATGCCCTACTGCTGTGCTATCACTCTGGCCCCTAATATATATTTTTAATTCTTGAAAGAAGCTAAAAAATTTAGGAAAATCTAACAAAAGGAGGGTTCTTTGTTTAAGCATGTTTTTTTTTCTGTATGTGGTTATTTAAACAAAATGGCAAACAAAAGATTGCAATGAAATTAACCACTAAAATTTTAGATAAAATGAAATTTTTAAAAACTTCCTAGAACATCAAGTTAATATATTTATATGAAAGGGACAGAAATTACAGATTTAATTTCAACTTCCACCAGACCTTGCGTGGCTAAATGTTCTAGGAAAAATATGCATGACTGGCTTCACTCAAATAAAACAAGGATTTCACAGCCCTGTCAGATCCCCAAAACAGGGTCAATAATTTATGAACTGAGCTGAAAACAAGTGTAAACAACTAGAAACACAATTTAAGGGTGTATTTCCATGCTTTAAAGAAAAGAAAAGACTTGTCCCTGGATCCCTCTGGTGATCCTCATGTTTGCAATTTTAAGGGGGAAAAAAAAATCAAGATTTTTCAGTGGCAGTAGGTGGCGATGGCAGAGAAAGTGGGTAATTACTTCCAAGTTTTGGGGTTCATGCTGCATCGTGTTTGATGCAAACTGCCTTCTGGAGACACAGACATAGGGCAGGAGAGGGTGAAATTTCATTATTTTGTTGGGTTTTTGTTTCCGAAACAGACTGACATTTCTTGAGTCTCCGAGGCACTCCCCAGCTGTGGCTGCAGGCTAGATATGGGCTGAGGAATATTTTGAGCTCCAAGGAATGTAGCTTTTCTGGGGTCTGCAGATGGCAAGCCCAGAAGAAACCAGTGGAAGAATTTCTCACCTACTTATCACCTCTATACATTTCTAGTCAATTTGCCATCTAGATCCCCCCTATCCCCTAAAATGACAAACATTCCCAGGGGTCACATCCTGGGTGGATCTCAAAGGGTATTGGAAATAGCACAGGCAGCTGTTAGCTTTTCAAAAGACACCATCGGAGGCATTTGCATGCCCACTGTGCAATGCTGGCGGTGCAAGACAAGAATAACAGCTACTTTTTTTTTTATATGTACCAAAGATAAATACCGGATTATGCCTGAAAAAGGCAAGGTCAGTTGACCAGTAAGCTGGGAGGGAAGGAAGTAGAACTCCAAAGTCAATGGGAGAAAGAAGAGGTTTCTGGAGAAGTGGGGTCTATGGACCCCAGTGGGTGTTCTATGTCTATGTCTAATTCAATCAAATATTCGATGTCTATTGGGGATCAAAGTGATAGGGCAGTGGTAGGATGTTTGCCTTGCACGCAGCTGACCCAGGTTGGACCCAGGTTTGATTCCCGGCATCCCATATGGTTCCCCGAGCCTGCCAGTAGCAATTTGTGAGCAGAGAGCCAGGAGTAGCCCCCGAGCACTGCCAAGTGTGTCCCAAAACAAAACAAAACAAATATTCTATGTCTTTTCAGTCATATATTTGCTCTAGTTTTCTGGAGGTGAGAGCATTTCAGTGATTTTCTTTTTTTTTTTTTTTCTCTTATACTTAGGAAGAATTTATTTGGGGGGATTGGAGCAATAGGACAACTGGTAAGGGCTCTTGCCTTGCATGTGGCCAATCCAGGCTCCATCCCCTGCACCACAAAGGATCCCTCATGCCCTGCCAGGAGGGACTGCTGGGGGCAGAATTAGGAAGTAAGCCCTGTGTTTACCAAACAATGGTCCCCAAACTGGGAAAAATTTAATTTGAAAAGAGTTGTACAAAAGTAAAGGCGCTTCCCTAGCAGGCAGCTGTGACCACATTCCAGTTTTGCATATATGACCTGAGCACCAGGAGAATGGCCCCTGAGCATCACTAGATATGGCCCCCAAACAAACAAAAATAGGATTACTTGATTTTGGGATAAGAATCTGGAAGAAGGGGCCAGGCGGTGGCGCTAAAGGTAAGGTGCCTGCCTTGCCTGCGCTAGCCTTGGACGGACCGAGGTTCGATCCCCCGGTGTCCCATATGGTCCCCCAAGCCAGGAGTAACTTCTGAGCACATAGCCAGGAGTAACCCCTGAGCATTACCGGGTGTGGCCCCCCCCCCAAAAAAAAAAAGAATCTGGAAGACTTTGATGAGAAAACAGTGAGTAATAGCACAGTGGGTAGGGCTTTTGCCTTGCACTTGGCTAACCAGGGTTCAATTCCTGGCATCCAATATGGTCCCCTGAGTCTGCCAGGAGTAGCTCCTGAGCGACATCCAAAAAATAAATCAATCAAAAAAAATTTCAAATAAAGCATCACTCCTGAGCACTAATTATTACCCTGATTCCCAGGTATGACCTGACAACTCCCTCCCCCAAAGGAAAAAACAAAACAATGATAGGAGCTAAAGACATAGTACAGGGGTTAAGGCACTTGCCTTGCATGTGGCCAACCCCAGTTTGATCCTTAGCACCTGGTGGTCCCCTGAGCATTGTTGGTTCTGCCCTGGATATCCCCAAGCAGCACCACATCCTGGATACCTCCCAGTGAACTGAGATTTGCTGTGAGGGGTCCCCACAAAAACCAACCAACTAACTTCAAACAGTTGTTTGTTTGACTTGCTAGATGGACTTGTACAATTGGAGGAGACAATGAAAGAGAAAGGATAAAAAAAAATAGAAGAAAGACTGAGAGCTTCCCCTATGTCTATCAGTGATTTGGGGCCACTCCAGGATAAGGGAGGAGCTGGCACTGTTAAGTTGAAGATTCCTCTGCTAAGTAGTTAAGAAGTACTCGTGTGTGTGTGTGTGTGTGTGTGTGTGTGTGTGTGTGTGTGTGTGTGTGTGTGTGTGTGTGTGTACAGACGTCTGTGCAAAGAAATACTCAAGCCCATGTGCAGGAAAAACAGTTAACATAGAAGAAGATTTACGGGGCAGAGGCACCCAGATCGCTGTAGCATAGAAACAAAAGCAAAACAATTAGTTTAATGCAAAAACCTTTGTTCTTCAAAGTCTCAGAAACTTAAACTGCAATTTAGCTGGTGTAAAAATGTTTGCTTGCTTGATTCGAATTTCCGTAATAGGACGCATGAACATGGTGTGGACCTTTA
The DNA here is from genome assembly GCF_024139225.1 of Suncus etruscus. NCBI lineage: Eukaryota > Metazoa > Chordata > Mammalia > Eulipotyphla > Soricidae > Suncus > Suncus etruscus. The sequence continues at coordinate 48,044,299 of NC_064865.1, read as the reverse complement.
GTTTGGCATTCAGAGTTCCCAGGGATACCTGAACTCTTGGCCTGAGTGAATCAACTTCTTTCTCTTTCACCCACTTTGGCTGCAACCTCAATTCTTTGCCTTTAATATAAAATCAAAATTGCATTACTGGGGCCTGAGCAATAGCACAGCAGTAGGGCGATTGCCTTGCACGCGGCTGACCCAGGAAGACCTGGGTTTGATCCCCTGTATCCCATATGATCCCCTGAGCCAGAAGCAATTTCTTTTCTTTTCTTTTTTTTTTTTTTTTTTTTTTTTGGTTTTTGGGCCACACCCAGCGGTGCTCAGGGGTCACTCCTGGCTGTCTGCTCAGAAATAGCTCCTGGCAGGCACGGGGGACCATATGGGACACCAGGATTCGAACCAACTACCTTTGGTCCTGGATCGGCTGCTTGCAAATAAAACAAATAAAACAAAGGGGACTCCATGAGTTGAGGGTCAGATGTGGGGAAAACTGGGGTGGTCCATTAAGTGGGCAAGGGGGGAAAGGGTAGAGAGGCAGAGGGCAAGTCAGAGAGCCAAAGGGGGCACATGACTACTACAGGCACCTCCAAGCACTGGAAAGGGATTTGTAGTTGAACTTTTTGACTGAGAAAGTCATTCAGGGACTTCAATTGCTGGGGCTGGAGCCATAGTACAGTAAGTAGGGCAATTTACCTTGCACAGAGCTAACTCAGATTCGATTCCTGACCCTCTTTATGGTTCCCCAAGCCTGCCAGGAGTAACCCTGAAGCACAGAGCCAGGAGTAAGCCCTGAGCACGCTAGATGTGACCCAAAGCAGGGTTCAGCCCTAACTCTTGGCCCTTCGTTTACATGTTAGATTGTCCTCTTTTTCTCATGGAAGCTATAGTAGTAAGGGGACGTTATTAGCTACATATAACACTGCAACTAATACTAATATTCCTGTTGTTTTCACTTGGGGTCCTCCACACCTGGTCATAGCAACAAGACCACACAAACACTCCAAAATCGTGTTTAACTCCATTGCTCTTTCTCTTTCTTTCTTTCTTTCTTTCTTTCTTTCTTTCTTTCTTTCTTTCTTTCTTTCTTTCTTTCTTTCTTTCTTTCTTTCTTTCTTTCTTTCTTTCTTTCTTTCTTTCTCTTTCTTTCTTTTTCTTTCTTTCTTTCTTTTCTTTCTTTCTTTTTTCTTTTTCTTTCTTTCTTTCTTTCTTTTTCTTTGTTTCTTTCTTTCTCTCTTTGTTTCATTCTTTTTCTTCCTTTCTTTCTCTTTCTTTCTTCTTTCCCTTTCTTCTTTCCTTCCTTCCTTCCTTCCTTCCTTCCTTCCTTCCTTCCTTCCTTCCTTCCTTCCTTCCTTCCTTCCTTCCTTCCTTCCTTCCTTCCTTCTTTTTTTCCCCAGCTGTGTTAAGGGGTTACTCCTGGCTCTGTACTCAGAATTCACTTTTGGCAGGCTCTGGGGACCATATGGGATGCCAGGGATGGAACCAGGGTGGGTCCTGGGTCGGCCATGTGCAAGGCAAACGCCCAACTGCTGAGCTATCAGTCTGACCTTTGACTCCATTTCTAAATCTGTGAACACATCCTATATAGCTGAACTAAAAAAATTTAGATAGATCTCTTCACTGAAAACCCAAAAAAGGGAAATTACTCACATTTTCTTGCTAGCATTGCAGGCAGAGACAGAAGGGAGCTCTGAGCATGGACATTGAGAGAAAAACACATCTGGAACCTTGACCAGCTCAAAGGATGAAGACCTTGGAGACACAAGGAGGATTCAATTAAGGAAACAGGGGGAAAAAGCTTCAAAGATGCATAAGTCCAGATGTCAAGCATGGCGAAACCCCTGGGAAGTGGGTCTCCACCACTGGAAACAAGGCCAAACTATGAAAGTCACAAAAGACCATCCACAGATATGCTCTCCCCCTTGGCAACCACCCCAGCAACAGAATTCAGAGTGCAGTTTGGTAAACAATATAAAGGTGGTGGAAGAAAAGACACATTCCCCCACTGTGAGGAAGGGGCCACATTCATTGGACACACAGATTTTTATTTCTTTCTGCCCCTCATTATCTGTGTTGTGGATTCACTCACTACAGGTCAAAGTTGGAATATGCTCTTGGTTCTCTACTCTAGGGAGAAGCCAGGCTCCCTTGAGGGCATAACACCATTTCTCTGTCCTCATTTCCCAAAGAAACAATTCTGACTTTATTATTGGCCTCCTTGTGATTCTTTTCCGTGCAGAAGGCCATGCTCCTGGAACCCTGGGCAGAGACAAGGACTAAATTCTGAGGCTGCGGCTGTAGCTCTGGGATAAGGGGTCTCTCCAAGATCATTTCCATCCATGCCCAGTAGACAAGTAGATTTAGGAACAGATCGACAACGTCCATGTGGAACTGGTGGAACTCTGGCGTCCACCCGTGCAGTGTGGAGTAGGTGCTCAAAGCAGATTTTTGTTTGTTTGTTTGTTTGCCAGAAGTCGCTCCTGGCAATCATGAGGGACCATATGAGATGCAGGAAATTGAACCCAGGTCCATCCTGGGTTGGCCACATGCAAGGCAAATGCCCTACCACTGCACTATCTCACCGGCCCCATCAAAGCAGATTTCTATCAGCCCTAACCTTCCCCCAAAATACTTCCTGGGGTGAGCAGGGTGTACAGAAAAGAAAACAGCAGCACACACACCCCCAACAACAATTATCTTGGAAAAATGACCATGCTAACAATTCAAGCACACAACAGTGATTGCTTCTGACAGACAAAGCCAGGGCCCAGAGAGATAGTAGCAGTGAGTAAGGTGCTATCCCTGCACAGACTTGAACCAAGTTTGATCCCCAGCATTCCAGATGGTCTATCTAGCCCTTCCTGGAGCGAGCCCTGAGAATAGAGCCAGGAGTAAGCCCTGGCCACCACTGAGTATAGCCAAAAAGACAAATAAATAAAAGATAAAAGACATGACAAGAACATCTAAAATGGCAGAATTCCTGGAAAAGAATGCATTAATTTATTTATTTATTTATTTATTTATTTATCGGTTCGTCCTTACAGGTCTGTAAAAGGAATTAGATTTAGTATGGCTTGAAGATTTCTCCAAGATCTCAAAAGTTAGTATCTCTGATTTCTGTAATTCTGAAGTGTTGGGGTTTTTTGCTAGGGAAAGAGGGTGTCACACCCAGAGGCACTCGGGGTTACTTCTGGTTCTGCACTCAGAAATTACTCCTGGCAGGCTTGGGGGACCATATAGAATGCCAGAAATCAAACCACCTTCCATCTTGGGTAAGCTACATGCAAGGCAAACATCCTATCACTATGCTATCTCTCCGACCCCCATGATTCTGAGTTCTTGACATAAATTTGAAACAACTTTTGCAGAGTGACTCAGGTCCTACCAAGCACTTCTACCCCTATGAATTCATATAAAATGACTGTGGCCCCCAACTAATATATTAAACTAAAGCCAAGGGGCCAGAGCTATAGTACTGTGAGTAGAGTGTTCGCCTTACATGCAGTCAACCTGATTCAATCCCCGGTCACCTATATGGTCCCCTGAGCACCACCAGGAGTGATTCCTGAGTGCAACACCAGGATCAACAGCCATGAGCACCACTCAGTGTGGCCTAACCTCCCCCCAATTAACATAAATTAAATAAATAAAACTAAAGCCCAGAAAGATGGGGAGCTGAGAGAGCAAGTGAGTAGGGAGCCAGTTAGGAAAGCATCCCCATTATTAGATGAAATTTGCCCAGGGACATCAAAATTAGGACTCCATGTTTCTGCTGATTATTATTGGTTAATTATACCTTTGCAGGCATTTGTTTTACATTCCTGAGGAAGATCAAATTGTTTACTGTGGCTACAAGGGCACGTGGTCTGCCACTGGGTATTTTGAGAAAGGGAATTTGGTTTTCTGAAGGGGAAGAAAGAAAGAACAGACTGAGGGAAAATATAGACTTTTCTGAATTTACATTTTAGTCTAAGGTTAGAGGTAGATGCATCCAGGGTCATTTTGGCAAATTTCTTTCAGAAGATCATCTCGAAAACATATTTACTCCTTCTAGGTAAAATTTAACACAGTCCAAGTCCAAAGTAGTAGAAAAATGACAGCTGTAGGGCATTTGCCTTGCACACGGCCGATCCAGGAGGGAGGATGGTTGGGTTCCCAGCATCCTATATATCCCGACATCCCGTGCCTGCCAGGAGCAATTTCTGAGAGCAGAGCCAGGAGTAACCCCTGAGCGTTGCCAGGTGTGACCCCCAAAAAATAAATTAAAAAAGTAAAAAAATGTTGTTGCTTTTATGGAATTATTTTTTTCTTAAATTGAACTGTATACAAATTGGATCATATGAACTTTTTTTCCCAGCCCATTTGAAGACTGGAGTGAGTTTAAAATCAGATGTCAAAAATATTCCAAACTCTCCCCCTCCCCCCCCCCAAAAAATCTGTCCTTAGTTGCTTTGCAAGCCAGGATGTGGGAGAGATTACTGCTTCAGCATAAATATATTTCGGAATGCATTGCATCCTGATGCTACATTTAGTTCTATTCTTGTTCAGCAAGTTCGCCTTCGGTCAAGAGCCCCACAGAGCTGACACTTAGCAGCAGCAGCTGATGTGAGTGAGGGGGGCACCCAATTCATCCAGAAAAAAAATCACTCACTCTACCCGTATACCCTACCCAGACAAACTCAACGGGGGTAGATGCAAACATGATTATTTCATTGCCTCTTTTTTCTCTCTTTCATTTCTTTCTTTTTCGAGTTTTTGGCCACACTCAAGAGCATTCAAAGATGTATTCAAGAGCATTATGGCCCCATCAACCCAGGGGTTCCACCTGCCAATCCCTTTGAGACAACTCCCTGGTCCATTTCCTTGCTCTTGTATTCGCCTTTACTTTGATAAGTTCAAACCTATCATCAAATCTACGTTTTAATCAAGTTTAACTGTTAAAAATCTTTCCAGGTACAGTTAAGTTACTTAAGCTTCTTGTGAAATCTCCCCAGTGTGAAGAAACTAAATCTACATTTACGTCACATGCAAAACAATGATGGATCTCATTTCCTTCGTGGACCATGAACAAATGAAGACAAAATATCCATGGATAAATCAGAATAATATAATTAATCAAGGTTTTGTGACATACTCCATAGCACTTAGACTTATGATCACGATCCCAAATCTAGCAAGCAATGCAAGTTGCCCTTACAAGGTCAAGCAAGAATGTTTGAAATAGCGAGTGTCCTGTTGAAAACTTCATGCAACGTGTTTCTCTCACACCACCCAAGGGGAACACATTTTGGGGCAGGAGAAATAGGACAGTGCCGGCCAGGGTTGATCACCAGTATGGCATAGGGTCCCCTGAGCACTTAGGAATGCAGAGCCAGGAGTAACTCCTGAGCATGGTCAAAACAACAAGAAGACAACAAAGAGAGGAGACATTTCTGGACATCCTTGCTTGCTGCATTCCAGCCAGTTCACACCCTTCACCAAATCAGTCAGACCAAACTGTGAGCTGCGTGTACTGGTGTAGCTCTGTGGAGGGCCCTGCATGCCTCTCATACCTAAGAGTCTCCAACTTTAGGGCTTACAAATATACAGGAAACTTACAGTGCATTACCTTGACCTTGGGGTGTCCTACATTCCTGAGTAAACTGAAATGTGGAAACACCAAATTCCCTTTTTAAATGCTGCCTTCATCAAAGGAAGCTAAGGAGCCACTTTTTTTGTTTTTGGTTTTGGTTTTGGTTTTTGGGTCACACCCAGCGGTGCTCAGGGGTGACTCCTGGATGTCTGCTCAGAAATAGCTCCTGGCAGGCACGGGGGACCACATGGGACAGCAGGATTCGAACCAACCACCTTTGGTCCTGGATCGGCTGCTTGCAAGGCAAACGTCGCTGTGCTATCTCTCCGGGCCCTAAGGAGCCACTGTTAAAACAAGGAAATTTGGCAGACCAGAGAGACAGTACAGCAGGTAAAGCACTTGGTTTGCATGCAGCCAACTTGGGTTTGATCCCCAACATTCCATATGGTACTCATAGCAATGCCAGGAATGTTTTCTGGGTATAGTAGAGTCAGGATCATCACCAAATGTGTAAATCTAAGATCATTCATTACTAGTCTTCTGGTAATTGCCTTTGTCCCAACAAGTTTAAGCACAATAAAAATTATTGGGGCTGGAATGATAAAACAATGGGTAGGGCATATGCCTTGCACATGGCCAACCCGGTTTCAATCCCTGGCATCCCATATGAGTCCCCAAGCCTAAGGAGTGATTTCTGAAAGCAAAGCCAGGAGTAACCCCTGAGCACCGCCAAGTGTAGCCAAGTGTGGTTTCTTGTGAACCAAAATAGTACAAAATAGTACAGCAGGTAGGGCACTTGTATTGCATGTGACCCATCTAGTTTTAATCCCTGGCATCTCATATGACACCTCGAGCACTACTCCCTACTACCAGGATTAATTCCTGACTGCAGAAGTAACCCTGAGTATTATTGGTATGACCCCAAAACAAACAAACAAACAAACAAAAAAGAAAACAAATTCTTGTGACTAAGCAATGTTTACAAGATTATACATCTAGGATCATTATTAGTCTTTTCAAAATTACCTTTGTACCAAGGATTTTAAGAGCAGTAAGTTCTTGTGACTAAGTAATGTTTGTATTCATATTATTTTATGTTTTTAGGTAATTGCACTAAGACTGTCTTGATGTTAAGATTCAGATGAAAGGATAAAAATGAAAATAATGTTTTGGAAGCACAAAATAAATTGCACTCATCAAAAATGTCACACCTCTGCTTTCTTAAAAATGAAGTCTTACGTAAAGAGCAGTTCACTTGCCATTAAATAAAAACAAGGTACTCAGAGCTCGCTGCAGTTAAAATGCCAGGGTGTATTTTCAGGCAATTTCTGACTTCTAGAAGAAAACTTTAGGATCAAAATGAATCTGTCACCTAAAAAAAAGGACCTGGTTGCTGCAATAAAAAAAAAAAAAAAGGTAAAAGTGAACAATCTAAGAGATTGTTTTTATAAAAGCAAACAACTGGACTGGTTCTCTAGAGAATTCTTATCACTTGAGGAGAGCAATAATGAATTCATATTGCTTAAATGGACATCTTTCTAATGGGCTATAGCTATGTGACTCCATGTCTGGTGTTGGCTCTAAGAATACAGAAGGCATAAAAGCCAAAGCACTAACAGTTACCATGCTTGCTTGAACCAGGCCATCTCCGTAGACTCACTCTTTTCTTGAAAGAGTTGTAAACTGAGCCATGAAATATTATGGCTACAATGGCCCGTGCAGCCAAAAGCTGGTTATCTCAAGAGAAAAGGTAGGCCAAGCACCCACCCGACCAAAGCCAAGCTTGCTGCTTCCATCACCCAAAATCACCATTTACCCGATAGCCCTGCCTCATCACTGATCCTCTACAATTTCCTGTGGGGACACAGATCTGACCACACTTCAGATATACCGGTTGTTGGGTTGATGTCACCAGGGCTTTTATTTGAAACAAGTGTGTGCACCCTCCTTCATATCTTTCTTCTGGGAAAGCCTGGCAGCTGTAATCACACCCACAAAAGCAGTAACCAGGTTCTAACAGGGCGATCTTCCAGGAAGCTCTACGGCTGAATAAATGCCCCTAAAATTTGCTGTATCATAGCTTGGAATTTCTGGCCAACTTCATTGGTTTAATGATGTCATCCCTGTAGCAGGTCAGCCCCTGAAGAGGTTGACTGATGGAGGGATGGAGAATGAGGCCCTTTTCTTCCAGCTCGGAGCACGCGTCTGCCACCCTGTCTAGCCCACGGTTCTGAGGTGAAACGGCGGGTAAACAGCTCGCAGACAATCAGGCTCGTGGAAATATTTGCTTTATTCGGATGGACAAAACTGAAGTCCAAAGACTCAGATTCAGTTCCAGCCAGCAAAAGCCCTCGCCTTCCACAGACCCTTGCTCTTATAGTCCAGAGTCAGGTCCCACCCAATGGTGGGATCAGATACCAACCAATGGTGGAAGCAGAATCAGGTCCTACCCTAGGGTGGGGGCAGAATGCCAGGTCACACCCTAGGGTAGGGCACAATCACCTATCAGATTAGGGTGAGCAACATAGTAATCCCCCAAAATATTTACATACACAACAATTCCCCCTTTTGTTTTTAGTAAACAAACAATATTGTCTACAATTATTAAAAGAAAAATTAGTCACTAATAAAAGAGCGGCTGTTTGCATAAGCGCATCACAGGAAAATGTAAAGAAAAACTTCTAACCTAAGCACAGGGTGTCTAAAACCAGAAACATGTATCAAGGAATCAACTACAAGCTCCTGACAAGATAAATCTAAGACGTACATAGATCTTTCGAAGAGACACCAGAAAGGTTGTGTAGCAGGCAAGGAGAAGCACCTTTTCTTTATTTGTTGTTGTTGTTGTTGGTTTTTGGGTCACACCTGGCAGTGCTCAGGAGTTACTCCTGACTCCACGTTCAGAAATCGCTCCTGGCAGATACCGCATTTGAACCAATGACCTTCTGCATGAAAGGCCAACGCCTCACCTCCATGCTATATCTCCAGCTCCATTTTCATTCAAGTTCAGGTAGACCAGAAAGCCCATCTTTGAGGGCATTGAACTAGGCCTTTATTTCAGAAGAAGAGGCTCATACACCCTCTGCACAGTGGGGAGCCACTGCAATGATGATCAATAGGTATCTGAACTTAGTCCAAGTTCTTAATCCTGTCTGAAGTCCATAAGATGTCTGAAATTGATGTCGACTATTTATAGATGGGAGCTTAAGTCACAAACCAAAACAAAATGTTAAAGGCAGAGACCCTCCCTGTGTAAATAAACAACTTGAGGGCCCATCCAAAATGGATGGAACCTTCTATAAACCTAGTATTTTGCCTATGATGCGCCCAGCAAAAAACCCTGAGAACAGACAAAAATATCATTTAGGAAATTATAGACAATAATATCTAACTCACAAACCTAAAGTCAAGAAAGCAAAACATTAATGTAATACAACATCGATTCCTAATATTAAAAACTAAAATAGAAAAACATTAATTACGATAGTCAAAAGAAGTGTAGTACCAAATATAACTTCAAAGGATTACAGTTATAGGAAAAACAACAGATGAAATTTCTACAGAGTTCAATACCAATCTGTAAATATGAGGGGTCTGGAACTCCAAAAAGACCGGCAGAAGACACTTGATGGGTCTGGAAAAGCGGGTTGAAGCCTTGTACAGGAGATAACATCAAGCTGAATAAAGAAGGAAGGCCAGTACAGTCATCCATGTGTTGGGGCATCCCCAAGCGTTACATCATTACATCATAAGTTGGTTGGGCTTCTGTATTTCCTTTGGGATCGGTGCAATCTTGGGGTAGCCATTGTAGAAACGGTCAACAATAGCATTGTGTATGTGGATGGAAAACCAGAAATTCAGATAGCACAGTTTAACTGGGATCCAGAGACCATGGGTCTTGTCCATGGATCTTTTCTCTGGGGTTACATTGTGACACAAATTCCAGGTGGCTTCATTTCCAACAAGTTTGCAGCATATATGGTGTAAAACTCCAACAGTCACGGATTTCTTCTTCCAGCCGAGATCAGGAAGCTTGTAGTTGTGGGTGAAGGAGATGGGTTGCACATGTGAAATCCTGAAAATTAAAATGTTAAGGACTAGGAAGAGAGAAGGAAGGATAAGGAAGACTAATTTGGGGAAGATAAAGTTAGGAAAAAGGAAACTATATACAAAATATGCAGAACAGACAGACACTAAACAAGACATACATACACAGACTTCACAAAAAATATGGCCATAACACTCACTCATACTAAAAAATATTTGTTGGAAAGGATCCAAAATAGAGCAAAAGAAAAGAGAATTCAGCTGAATCAACTAAAAGCTCCTTTAAATGTAATAGCCGGCAATTGTTTAGATAAATCATTTCAAATTCACTAAAAAAAATTTTTTTTTTTTTGCCTAGCAGATCTGAAAGAGAATTTCATGCGTAATACAAACATGGACAACTCTACTATACGTGTATATCAGTATATATACAAAGTTATTGTATAACAGTAACTTTATGATAATCAATCATAGGCAAGAAGCACTGTGAAGAAAGTCCACCTAAAATTATCATTATGTCAGCGTCTTAAAACCTAAATTGAGGGAAATAAGCAATGATGTTAAAATAAAAAGAGTGAAAGTCGTTAAATGAGTATACCTAGAAAGAAAAACAACATTAATATGATGAGAAATTTCTCTTTCAGGTGAACCTTGACTAAATTAATTTGTAAAATTTCATGATTAACTGAGACCTAGAGCAATAATGAAATTAAGACATAAATCCATCCTACAAGGAAACACATTGGGGATTCATGATTTTCAATCTATATTCATTGATCATGCCTGTGGAAAGAATCCTAGAGCATTAATAGCAACTGATAAGGAAGTAAAATGATTATCTGGTGTTCATTGTAGATCTCTAAGAAGTATAAAACAGGATGTATGCTGCTGTGGATTTCACCAATGTATTAGGGACTTTTTTGATCTTCTTGTCATCAAAATTGATCCAGTGTTGTTTTGCAGCAATTTTACAGTATGAAGTACAGTGTCCATAGTGAACTTTACCATAATGGTTTGACACCGATGATAAGTTGTATTTCTTAATCTTGCTTTTATTCTCTGAAGTGAATTCCTCTAAATTGAGGTCTTCTAAAGGAAAATCTACATAAGTATGCAATTTTTTTATTTGTTTGCCATCAAAAGCAAAACGTTTCAAGTGTATTATAAGTACTGGTGGCAGTTTCCATAAATAAGTTTTCTTTGAAAAATCCCTTCTATTTTTGCAACTGTTGCACAGAACTTTGTTGTCATTTCTTAATTCTTCTTCCTTAAAAAATTCAGAGAGGCATTCCTGTAATGTACATTTATCTGTAGATGTAACAGCCAAAGACAAATGAACAAATGTCTCATAAACCTCAGACTTTTGGTGGCAAGTGAGACACTGGAGTATAGATTTGAATTGTCCTTGAAAGAGATCATAAATAATAGATTTATGAGCCTTTTGGTGTTCTGGACTAAATTGTTCATAATTTTCATTTCCCATGAGATGTGTAGTTTTGTCTGTCATTAGATTTACAGTAAGCAAGTCCTGATGTAGTCCCTCTATTAGGAACATCAGTAGTTCGTGAGGATCCTGCTGATTGTGTCCAGCAAACTGGTCATTAAGTAAACCAATTGTTACTTTGAAGCTTTCAGGGTAATATATCTATGAAATCCATTTCCCATGGTTTTGATGAGCCGACCAAATTCTTCGGCTAATTTACCTTCATGCCCCATCGGATTTTTCTTGTTAATATCCTTTTTATAATGATCTTTATAAATATACTGAGTTAAGTCTGAAATATTATACAAGCATTGCAATATTGAGTTCATGTAGCAAGAGTTTCCTATATTTTGGAGCCCAGTTAAGACAGGTTCCTGTCTTTCCTTTTGCATCTCGGAGTGTAAGGGTTTATCACTACCATCAGTCTCACTCATTGTATGGTGTGTGACAGCTAAATCGTTCCCTGCCCCAGAGACCTTAGTAATATTACTGCTGTTAGTGTCTGAAGTATTCTGTTTTTTCTCTGAAGGGGAGTTTGTAGTCTGAACCTGATCATTTGTGCTAGCCCGATTTCTAACAAGACGTAATGGAACCCAAAATTTCTTGGGAGGGTCATCATTTATAGAAACATAGGCATAACCCCTTCCTCTTAGGAGAAGATAGCCAGCTATCCATTTTTCATCCTCCTTGATCCAAATAGGTTTATGGGTTGTTTCTTGTCTCTGAATATCTTCTTTAAAATGTCTTTCCGCTGCAGTGTAGCTTTCCCCTTGGGGTAAGTTTAAGTAATTTAGTGTGATAAGAGTCAAAGATAGCAAATCCGTTGGTGGTAAACCTCTTTTTCTATTTTTTTTGCAATTGAGTTTTTAAGGTTCTGTGAGTCCTTTCTACAATGGCCTGTCCCCTACAATTGTAAGGAATTCCTCTGAGATGTCTTATCTGCCATTCCTTACAAAAAAAATTCAAAAGTTTTGCTAACATAGGCTGGCCCATTATCAGTTTTTATAGAATATGGAATACCCATCACAGAGAAACATTGTAAAAGAAAACTACAAGCAGCCTTAGATTTTTGAGAAGACATGGGAATTGCCCACATAAACCGAGAATAAGTGTCCACCACAACATGAAGATAAGGTTTCCTTGGAAATAAATCTGTTTGAGTTATATCCATTTGCCAAAGTTCGTTAGATTGTAAGCCTCTTGGGTTTGCTCCTGCTATGTGAGTCTTTTTTGTTAACGGTGCACATACGTTGCAGTTTTCTACAATTTCTCTAGCTTGCCTCCATGGAATTTGGTAATTCACATGTAAACGGCGAGCATTTGTGTGTAGGGCTGAATGTTCCTCTACAGGTGATTTAAATATAGGCATTGCTAGCAAGTCAGCAGTTTTATTTCCTTGAGCCATAGGTCCTGGAAGACCTGAGTGGGCTCTAATATGTGTGATGAAGATGGGCTCAGTTCATTTTTGAAGAAGCTGCTGTAATTGTTTAAGTAAGTCCTGTATGATCGGGTTATTAGCATTAAGGGATGCAGTGGCTATCACATGACATAAATTTACCACATACAAAGAATCAGAAACTATATTCATGGCTTCAGATACATTTTTCTAATAGGTAAATTAACGTTGCTAATTCAACTTTCTGTGCAGATTTATATTTGGTATCTATGGTCATATTAATGTTGTCTCCAGTTATTCCTCCTTTTCCATTTTGGGATCCATCAATGTAAAAAACCTTGGCATTGGGAATAGGGGAATCCCGAACAATTGAAGAAATAACAAACTGAGTTTTCTTTAAAAAGTCCCAAATTTTTCCTGCTGGATAACGGGAGGATATTTCTCCTGTGAAATCTGAGAGGGCCCTTTGTAGAGATTCATTAATTGGTAATATTGACTCAATTTCCTTTTTTGGTACTGGCAAAACTATTATATCTGGGTCAAAACCTAGTAAAGATATAGATCTGAGTCTTGCCTTGATAATAATCTCTGAAATCAGTTGCAAGTAGGGGACTACTGAGCGAGGTTGTTTGTTATGTAAATACACCCATTCCAAAGGTCCTGACTGTTGCATCAAGGCCCCTGTGGGGGGTTTCTATAGTAGGGAAGATTAACAGTAATACCTTTTCTCCTGGGATGAATCTTGAGAGAAACGATTTTTGTAATCTGCTCAAGAAGATGTCCAATTCATTTTTGGCAGCTGTTGTTAAATTTCTCGGGCTATCTAAAGCAGGGTCACCCTCCAACGTTTTAAACAGATTAGATAACTCTGCATTTGGGATTCCTAGTGCAGGGCGGAGCCAATTTACGTCACCTAAAAGTCTCTGAAAATCATTAAGCGTTCTGAGGTTTTCTTTTTTGATAGAAAATTTTTGTGGACGTATAGACGTCCGGTCCAAAATAAAACCCAAATATTGATACGGTGGCATTATCTGTATTTTTTCTAAAGCTATTTTCAGTCCTGATGTTTGTAAACAGTCAGTAACATAAGAGTATAATTCCTGTAAATCTGTTTCGTTGTTCATTGTGAGCAAGATATCATCTGTATAATGAAATATCATGGCTTGAGGAAATTTTTCACGAGCAGGGCTCAAAACCTTATCTACAAAAAACTGACACATGGTTGGGGAATTCAGCATGCCTTGGGGGGAGAACAGTCCATTGGAAATGTCTGCAGGGATGGGTATTATTGAGAGAAGGAACTGAGAATGCAAAACGTTTTTTATCATCTGGGTGGATAGGAATATGGTAGAAGCAGTCTTTCAGATCAATTATAATTAGTGGCCATTCCTTTGGAATAACTACAGGTGATGGTAAACCAGTCTGCAATTTGCCCATAGGTATCATGGATAAATTTATAGCTCTAAGATCCATCAAAAGTCTCCATTTACCGGATTTCTTTTTTATAGTGAATATAGGTGAATTCCATTGAGAAAAAGATGGTTCAATATGTCCTAAACTTAGCTGTTCCTCCACTAATTCTGTCAGCACCTTTAATTTATCAGTTTTAAGGGGCCACTGACCTGTCCAAATTGGTTCATCAGATTTCCATTTTATTTTTATTGGTGCTGGTGTTTTTTACGGCAGTGGCCCCCACTAAAAATTTTTGGTTTTTAAATCAAAAGAAGGTTCGGAGCTCTTCTGGAGCTAATGGGATGTGGAATTCTGCTTTCCACTGTTTGTGTAGGTCACGGCCCCACAGGGATGGTGAAAATGGCCCACGTGAGGTCTGATTATTGCTTTTTGATTTTCTGGGCCGTAAAATAGTATAGTCCCTCGTACTCAACAGACAGGAACTCTGGCCTCCTATTCCTTCTAGGGAATACGGGATTTCCTGAAGAGGCCAATTTTCTGGCCATTCTTTATCAGAAATTACGGTAACCTGAGCACCCGTATCTATCATTCCATCAAAGGGTTTGCCTTCCAAGTGAAGTTTGATCATTGGGTGTTCATCTTTACATTTAGTAACCAGAGCCACGAATGGGTTTTGAGCAGCACCCGGATCTGTGCTTCCAAAAACCTCCAATTCTAGTCTTATCTGAAGTCCCAAATTTGACATAAGGCACTATTACTATCTGGGCAATCGCTTCTCCTTTTTTAAAGGTCCATGTAACTGGTACAGTAATAACTACAATGATTTCTCCCATGGAATCTGAGTCAATGACACCAGTGATTACTGATATACCCTTTATGTTGAGGGAACTTCTGCCAAGAATCAAACCCATGGTATCTGGGGGTGGCGGGCCTACAATGCCAGTTTCTAACATGTAAGGGCATGCTCCTGGGTAAATTGTAATGTCCTCTGGGCATAATATGTCTAATCCGGCACTCCCTGAAGTAGAGTGGATTAATTCCCTTATCGTGATGAATTTTCTTGGGCTGGGCTTGGAAGGATTATTGTCTGTGAACTTTGCCCCTGATTTGGAAGGGCCTGGGGGGAGGCCCTGTAGGCGTTTCCCTGCATCTTGTATGTGTGTTCTTGGGGAGCTGAATTTATAAGGAGACGACATTTCTTTTGATATGTCCCTGTTTTCCACAATGGTAGCAGGCGATTTGCCTCCTGGGGACTGTGTTGAAACCTCTACTTAGGTTATTATTAATGAGGTTTCTGGATCTGCAATCTTTTGCCCAGTGGCGACCCCTTTTGCATTTTGGGCAAAGACCTGGTTTCCGGAAAGTGTTCTGTCCCGGAGGGGAGTAAGTCATTGTTCCCTTGGTAACTGGGAAGGTTTGTACTGAGTCTAAGTGGGGTGGGGGTTGGGGTTCCACATAGACATTCCGGCAGGCATAAAGGTAATCATTCAGATCTGACTTTTCATTTAATGTATTCAATACTAATCTACAGGCTGAATTTGCATTATGATAGGCCAAAGATTTTACTAGGAAGTTTCTAATCTCCTCATCTTCCACCTGTAACTTCAGAGCATCTTTAATCTTACCTACAAACTCTGCAAATGACTCATAAGGCCCTTGGGTAATTTTTAAAAAGTTTCCTCTACCAATGCTGTTAGAATCAATTTTTTCCCATGCTGACAATGCAATCTCCCTGATTAAATTTAAGATTTCCTTAGGTAAAGCTGCTTGTGTCTGAATATTTGCAAATTGATTTTCTGCCATCAATAATTCATACGATAGAGTAACACCTGCCACTTGCTTTTTCATACCATCCGGACTATATAATTTAGCTTTTACGCCTTCTGAATAGTACATTTCCCATTCAGTTCGCTGTTTAGACGACAGGCATATTTCAGCGATTCTTTTAAAATCATACAAAGTCCAAGATGAGTTATGACTCCAAAGTCTTAATAACTCCACACTGTATGCCGATTTTGGCCCATTTTCTTTACATGATCTTTTAAACCGATCTAATTCTTCCATCTGATAGGGCACATAGTTAGAAACATTTACCCCGTCTATAGGGGATAAGGCCTGATTAGCAAAATTATTCTGAATAGAGCTCTGAGACCGAGCATGTGGTTCATCGTTTGAATCTGCTCTGCTCTGCGATTCAATTTTGTGACTAGAAGGAGGCATACTTCGTGGAGTTAGCACTGGAGGTAGATCATTATCTGAGTCACTACTGTCAAGCAATTCACTAGAATCAGGCTTAACATTCTGAGTTGTTTTTCTTCCAGCAAAAATTTCTATATTGTTGATGGTGGGGCTGGATTCGTCAGCCTGCACCTTGGTCTGAGTTTTCGTCAGATAAATTTCCTTATTATCTATACTGGTTTTAGCCTCACCATTTCTACACTTTCTATTTCCTAAATAGAAATAACAGCAAATAACTATGCTCATAATAATAACGTTAGTCAACACAGAAATTCCACAAACTATGATGGCTAGAGACACTACACTTTTCATTTGAAATATAGACCACAACCATCCAACTGCAGTGATTGTCCTTAGATCAAAACCAATTAGTTTTAAACAAAATGGAATGATCCACTTGTATACTAGAGCACCAATGCGTAAGACTAAGGGTGGTAAAATCCACATGACTAACCACAGAAACCATTTGATGGTCAGCATAGGAAATTTCCAATGAAGTATTTCACTTACAGTTCTGAGGGTCCAGGGTTCAGGTCCCTGTCCAGGCGCCATTATGTAGCAGGTCAGCCCCTGAAGAGGTTGACTGATGGAGGGATGGAGAATGAGGCCCTTTTCTTCCAGCTCGGAGCACGCGTCTGCCACCCTGTCTAGCCCACGGTTCTGAGGTGAAACGGCGGGTAAACAGCTCGCAGACAATCAGGCTCGTGGAAATATTTGCTTTATTCGGATGGACAAAACTGAAGTCCAAAGACTCAGATTCAGTTCCAGCCAGCAAAAGCCCTCGCCTTCCACAGACCCTTGCTCTTATAGTCCAGAGTCAGGTCCCACCCAATGGTGGGATCAGATACCAACCAATGGTGGAAGCAGAATCAGGTCCTACCCTAGGGTGGGGGCAGAATGTCAGGTCACACCCTAGGGTAGGGCACAATCACCTAATCAGATTAGGGTGAGCAACATAGTAATCCCCCAAAATATTTACATTTTACATTATTACATTTTATTACATTTTATTTATTTTACAATATTACATTTTATTCGGATGGACAAAACTGAAGTCCAAAGACTCAGATTCAGTTCCAGGCAGCAAAAGCCCTCGCCTTCCACAGACCCTTGCTCTTATAGTCCAGAGTCAGGTCCCACCCAATGGTGGGATCAGATACCAACCAATGGTGGAAGCAGAATCAGGTCCTACCCTAGGGTGGGGGCAGAATGCCAGGTCACACCCTAGGGTAGGGCACAATCACCTAATCAGATTAGGGTGAGCAACATAGTAATCCCCCAAAATATTTACATACACAACAATCCCTATAAGAAAACCCCAAGTTAACAGACTAGACATATAACAACAAGAGTTTACTAAACCTTCAGCCATTGTATATTAATTAATGACTTCATTGTTGATACAATAAATTTTGCAAATGAACTTGCTACTCTACTTTTTCTTTTTTTCTTTCTTTTTTTCTTCGCTTCCATTTTAGCTTTTATTTTTTCCATTATTTTTAATAACTTTGCTTTTACTTATCTGAAAACAAATGTATTATGATCAACTATGTGATATATTTTCTTTAAATAAATAAATAAATAATTTTTTAAAAAAGCTAGAACACAGAACCAAAGAGATATTCAGGCAGGTAAGGCACTTGCCTTGCATGCACGCAAACAACCAGGTTTGAACCCAGCATCGTGGATGGTTCCCTGAGTCCCACCAGGAGTGATCTCTGAGTGAAGAGCCAGGAGTAAGCTCTGCATAGCCATGAGTGTGAGCCCAAAACAAAGAAAAATAAACAACATATAACTCCCTCAGAACACATTTTCCACAGGGGTCTCTGCTCGTCTCAGGGACACACATCAATCAACTGAATAGGCAGGAAACAGAGCAGGGGGTGAGTCTCTCACCATGTATTTCACTCCTGCTCATAGAGCCACACAACTGTCTGAAAACCATTGGGGAAGCTGGTCAGAAATTAAGGACATTATTGTAATAATGTCCAGAACCAAGAGAGATAAGGACCAAAAGGATTAGATCACAAAGAGTGGTGAGTGCAGTTAGGGAAATAACTACACTAACAATTATCATGACAGTGACTGAGAGTAGAATGCCTCTCTCGAATACAGGCAAGGGTGGGGGGAGGTTGGAGGAGGGAATTGGTGATGGAAATGTTGCACTGGTGAAGGGAGGTGTTATGTTTATGACTGTAATCCAACTACAATCATGCTTGTAATATGGTGCTTAAAGATTTTATTGAAGAAGGAGGAGGAGGAGGAGGAAGAAGAAGAGGGGGAGGAGGAGGAGGAGGAGGAGGAGAAGGAGAAGGAGGAGAAGAGGAAGAGGAAGAGGAAGAGGAAGAAGAAGAAGAAGAAGAAGAAGAAGGAAGAAGAAGAAGAAGAAGAAGAAGAAGAAGAAGAAGAAGAAGAAGAAGAAGAAGAAGAAGAAGAAGAAGAAGAAGAAGAAGAAGAAGAAGAAGAAGAAGAAGAAAGTAGTCAACCACACAAAGTCAGAAACTATTGAATAACTACCACCATTCTGTTTGTCAGGAGCATGGTGAGGGGAGCCAACAAGAAAAACTCCCATGCAAAAATACACAAATGTTATTACCTGGCTGTTAGTGTCATTTTTGCTTTACCTTGGTGGGCATTTTTCCCCAAGTAGTCACAGCTCTCACTTTGTTCAAGGAACTGTAGTGCAGGGTTTTCTCTAAAGACCCCTCTACCAACATCAAGTGTAGTTTTCTGTAGCAAAGTCAAAGTTTTCTGTTCAAACTCTATTCCTTATGGACTATATTTTGTTATGCTTAGATATACAAAAGCATTTCCTTCTGCTTGTTCCTTTTTTTGAAGAATCAAGAAAATTCTAAATTTGTCCAACCAGCTAAGGAGGTACATACTTTCAGATTTATTCCCAGTAGGAAAAAAGTCTTAATAAGGAAAAAAATGTACTGTTTTCACATGAAAATATGAATATATCATAACAAGATCACAAAAAGCTCCTCCTTGAGAAGAAAAATGTGAAAGCAAAAATATAACTTCTGGGGCTGGAGCTATGGTACAGTGGGTAGGATGTTTGCCTTGCATGTAACTGACCTGTGTTTGATGCTCGGCATTCCATATGGTCCCCGCAAGCACTGCCAGGAGTAATTCCTAAGTAAAGAGTTAAAAGTAAACACTGAGTACCACCAGGTGTGGCCAAAAAAGAAAAAAAAATCCTTCTTTTAAAAAGTAAATATGGGGGGCCGGCGAGATAGTATGGAGATAAGTCATTTGCCTTCCATGCAGAAGGGCGGTGGTTTCAATCCCAGCATCCCGTATGGCCCCCCGTATCTGCCAGGGGCGATTTCTGAGCGTAGAGCCAGGAATAACTCCTGAGTGCTGCTGGGCGTGACCCAAAAACCAAAAAAAATAATAAAATAAAAAAAGTAAATATGGGAGCCAGAGCACAGAGCCAGGAGTAACCCCTGAGCGCTGCTGGGTGTGGCTCAAAAAAATAATAATAATGAAGGAAAAACAAAGTAAACATGTCTTAAAAGCCAGAGCAATAGCTCAGTAGGTAGAGCATTTGCCTTGCAATCAGTTGACCCAGGTTTGATCCCCAGAATCCCATATGGTCCCCCAAGCAGGCCAAGAGTAGCCAGGAATAACTCCTGAGCACTACAGAGTATGGCCCCAAAACAACCAAAAAAAACTGAACATGCCTTAATAAATAATAGATTATGAATCAAATCACTTGAAACTCAAAATATTTCATTCAGACTTGATCTCTGCTCTTCAAGTAGCTGACTCTGGGGACTAATGGATGAAAGAGAGTTCTGTTTAGTTACCAGTCAATGGAGTCAGAGAAATAGCTCACTAGACCAGGGTTCACACTTTGCCTCCAAGAGACCTGAGTTAGATCCCCAAGAGCACATAGCACCCCATGTGTCTCCAGGAGTGAACCCTGAGAATTGGTGATCTTGATCCAAAAGCAAAAATCAAAACCTCAACTAATGGACTGGAGAGCTAGCAAAGAGTTTAAGGTACTTGATTTGCATCTTACTGACCCTAGTTTGATTCCTGGAACCATATATGGTCCCTCGAACACTGCAGGGGTCACTCCTGAACACAGAGCAAGGAATAGACCCTGAGCACAACCATGTATGATGACCCTCTTCCCGGCCCCCCAAAAAATAAATTAATTAATTAAATGGTTAGTCTCAACTCAAACTAAAATTAACTATGTTGTCTTTTCTTCCTCACATGATTGAGTTCTCAATGTTGTTTTATTGCTTTGTTTTGTTTTGGATTTGGTTGTTCAAGAAAACCATGCTTTCAGGCTAGAGAGATTGAACAGCGGAGTTGAGTATATGCCTTGCATGCAGCCGACCCATGTTCAATTCCCAACAGCCTCATAGGATGCCCCAACCACTACCAGAAGTGATCTCTGAATATAGAGCCAGGAGTGAACCCTGAGCACCACTGGATATTGTCAAAAAAAAGCAAACAATAACAACAAAAAAATGCATGGAATATTATGCAGTTGTCAGGAGAGATGAAGTCATGAAATTTTCCTATACATGGATGTACATGGAATCTATTATGCTGAGTGAAATAAGTCAGACACACACACACACAGAGAATAGTGTCACTCATCTATGGGCTTTAAGAAAAATGAAATACATTTTTACAATAATTCCAGAGAAAAAAGAGAGGAGGGCTGGAAGGTCCAGCTCACGACATGAAGCTCACCACAAAGAGTGATGAGTGCAGTTAGAGAAATAACTACATTGAGAACTATCATAACAATGTGAATGATGGGCCCGGAGAGATAGCACAGCGGCATTTGCCTTGCAAGCAGCCGATCCAGGACCAAAGGTGATTGGTTCGAATCCCAGTGTCCCACATGGTCCCCCGTGCCTGCCAGGAGCTATTTCTGAGCAGACAGCCAGGAATAACCCCTGAGCACCGCCGGGTGTGACCCAAAAACCAAAAACCAAAAAAAAAAAAAAAACAAAAAAAACACAAAAACAAAAAAAACCAGAATGTGAATGAATAAGGGAAGTAGAAAGCCTGTCTAGAGTATAGGTGGGGATTGAGGTGGGGAGGAGGGAGATTTGGGACATTGGTGATGGGAATGTTGTACCAGTGAAGGGGCTGTTCTTTACATGACTGAAATCCAACAACAATCATATATGTAATCAGGTGTTTAAAGATATTAATTAAAAAAAATCACACACACCCCTAAGGTGTAAACAAAGTGTTTGTGCTAGCATATCCACACCACAGGAAGCTGCTTTCCCCCATTCCAACAGGAGAGACCCCTTTCCCAGGTTCCTGAACTTCCAGATTCTGAAGTCCTGCTTCACCACAAAGGGTCCTAGGTAGTCAGTGCAATCCATTATTTCAGGTAAGAATGAGGTTGGTTCAGAAGTGATTTCCCTGCCTGGAGCCGAGATGCCATCTCTGTACCACTGTGCAAACCTCAGCATGGCACACAGTTCACACTCACTCGCTCTCTCTCTCTCTCTCTCTCTCTCATCTCTCTCTCTCTCTTCTCTCTCCTCTCTCTCTCTCTCTCTCTCTCTCTCTCTCTCTCTCTCTCTCTCTCCTGCAGCTATTTGCAACTAACTTGAATTATTATCGCCAGAGAACTCACAATTTTGGAACTCTGGACACGGCTCAGCATTGTTCATTCATCTGCATTCTAGAAAAAGAGAGATTTGTCCTGAAAATCCCAGGTCATTAAATCAGTAAAAAAAAAAAAATAATAATTGCAAATTGATGGTGGTAAAATATGAGCAGAGAAATTGGTGGAGAAATAGAATCACCAGGACCAAAGTTTTCTACCTAACTGTGTGATCCAAGGAAATTTTAAATTAGAAGGCTTTTCCCCCCTCTGAGGAAAATTATTCTATTTGCACAAATAAGGGCTTAGCCAGAAGTTCCCATACTTATTTGGCCTACCTCCCCCTTTTTCAGAAAAAAAAAATCCTGAAAGAATTTTCTAAAGGGGGCCC
Organism: Suncus etruscus; assembly: GCF_024139225.1. Lineage (NCBI taxonomy): Eukaryota > Metazoa > Chordata > Mammalia > Eulipotyphla > Soricidae > Suncus > Suncus etruscus. Next base: position 48,022,184 of record NC_064865.1, on the reverse strand, counting down.
CTTGCAAATTTACCTTAAGTCAACAAATTGTAATTCTCAAGTTTTCCTACAGACCCTCCCACTACTCACTTTGGGAGAAAATGAGCTACATTAGGAAGTGGAAATTTTGCACTGGTGAAATTCAGGGGGTGTTCTATTTATGACTGAAACCCAACTACAATCATGCTTGTAATCATGCTGCTTAAATAAAGATTTTGAAGGAAGGCAGAAAGAAAGAAAAAGAAAGAAAAAGAAAGAAAGAAAGAAAGAAAGAAAGAAAGAAAGAAAGAAAGAAAAGAAAGAAAGAAAAGAAAGAGAAAGAAAGAAAGAAAGAAAGAAAGAAAGAGAAAGAAAGAAAGAAAGAAAGAAGAAAGAAAAAAGAATAGAAGAAGAAAGAAAGAAAGAAAGAAAGAAAGAAAGAAAGAAAGAAAGAAAGAAAAAATCATTCCTGTGTTGAAGCAAAAGAACAGCACACTTAGGGCATTTGCCTTGCATGAAGCTAACCAGGGTTCAATCTCTGGCACCCCACATGTCCCCCAGAACCTGTCAGGAGTGATTTCTGAGTGCACAGTGAGGAGTAATCCCTGAGCATCGCCAGGTATGGCCCAAAAAAACATAGAAAAAGAAATTATTCTTTCATTAAGGAATAATTTTTTAAGTGGGACACAACCTAGTTCAATGCTCAGAAATAAGTCCTGGCAATGTTCAGGGGACCAAACTGGGTACAGGATTCAAACCTGGGTCTCTGCCATAGCTGCATGACAGGCAAGTAGCTTTGCACTGTCTTTCCAACCACTAAAAAAAATTATCATTTTTTTTATCTTATTGTGATACTCAGGGGTTATTCCTGGCTCTGCACTTCGGGACTACTTCTGATAGTGCTCTGAGGACCATATGGGATACCAGAGATGGAACCCAGGTTGGGCACATGTAAGGCAAGTGACAGATGCACTGTACTATCTCTCTAGCCCTACGAAATTACTCTCAGCCAGAAAAGTATTAACAGGCTACATAGAAATGTTTCCAAACACATGCCTGTCCTGCTAAATCAGAGAGCAATGTGGATGGGCCTCAGTGATGGTACTGTATGCAGGGTGCTTGCCTTGCATGAAGCCAACCTCAGTTCAATTACTGGAACAATGTTTAGTCCCCCAAGCCTGCTAGGAGTGTCCTTTAAGCATAGAATCAAGAGTAACCCTGGAGCACCACTGGGTATGGCCCAAGCAATAACAACAAAAACAACAGAAGGTGGGCCAGAGCGATAGTACAGTGGTAGGGTGTTTGCCTTTCACATAACGGACCTGGGACCGACCTGAGTTCAATCCCCGGCATCGCATATGGTTCCTCCAACCCTGCCAGGAGTGATTCTTTTTTTTTTTTTTTTTTTTGGGGGGGGGTTGGGCCACACCCGGCGGTGCTCAGGGATTACTCCTGGCTGTCTGCTCAGAAATAGCTCCTGGCAGGCACGGGGGACCATATGGGACACCGGGATTTGAACCAACCACCTTTGGTCCTGGATCGGCTGCTTGCAAGGCAAACACCGCTGTGCTATCTCTCCGGGCCCAGGAGTGATTCTTGAATGCAGAGACAAGAGTAACCCCTGAGCACCGCTGGGTGTGGCCCCTCCCAAAAAAAAAAGGAAGGCAACATGTATTATTTGAAAATGTTGCACAAAATTACCCCAGAATGCACACACCTTTAGTGTGCAAATCCTGAATCTCTGAAAACCCTTCTAAATCTAGGTTTGATCTTCAGCATCCTTTATGGCAGGGGTCTCAAACTCAATTTACCTGGGGCCACAGGAGGCAAAGTCAGTTTTCACCAAAAAGAAGTCCTCAAACATCATTATTAACAGTTTTAATTATTTCTTCTGAACATGAATAGAACATTGAGTGAAGATCATGAACAGTTCTTCTGAACATGGCATCTTTTGCCTATTCCTTGCTGCCAGAGACTTGACAGCACTCTTCTCACAAATCTGAACCACATTTGGCTTTAGAGAGGAAGCAGTTGAGACCCTCAGTATGGCTTGAAGATGATCATCATTAAGTCTAGACCTGTACTTTGACTATTGAAGTTCAATGTGGAGAATAACTTTTCACACAAATATGTGCTCCCAAAAGGCACATAGTGCACTTGAACATTCGGGAAAGCTCAGGGAAGCTGGGGGGTAATTCTCTCAAAAATTGCCCATGCATGTCTGCTTTTCCACTAATCTCCCTGAACTTGGCATTGAGATCAGAGTTGCATTGCAAGTCAATGAGCTCCATTTGACTCCATTTGAGGGGCATCTTGCACATCAAAGGAAAAGGTGTCCACAAAAATTTGGAAAGTGGCTCTGTGCTTTTTGAAGTCTGCAAATCTGTGATCAAATTCCTTCTCTAGCTTAAAAATAGCATCAACATATTTCTCACCACTGAATGGTATGCCTGCATCCACAAGTTTCTTGCATGCTGGGAAATGGCAAAGGTTTGTCTGAGAGAGCTGGGATTTCCATAACACAAGTTTTGTGGAGAATGCTCTCACGTTGTCATAGGCAGCACTGATAAGCTGCTCCGGACCTTGTAACATCTTGTTTAGTACATTCAGCTTATGTGTGATGTCAACAAGGAAAGCTAAGTCCATGAGCCATTTGTGATCACTCAACTCAGAAACAGCATTCCCATACTCCTCCATGAAGGCTTTCACTTCTCTCAACTCAAAAAATCTTTTCAGGACATTTCCCCTGCTGAGCCAATGTACCTCAGTGAAATAGAGCACATCTCCATATTCTGACTCCATTTCTGCTAAAAAAAAAAAAAAGAAAAGAAAAGAAAAAAGGCACAGAACCTCCTGTGCTTTAAGCCCCTGAATCTGATTTGGTTGATGCATTTCACAACAACAGACATCACATTGTCACACACAGGCAGGCATTTACTGCAAAGGGCCTGCTGATGGATAATGCAGTGAAGAGCAATGGCCTTCTCTACACCCTCCTCTTCAAGTTTTTTTTGAACAAGTGCCATCAGTCCATTTTTCCTCCCCGTCATCGATGGCGCTCCATCGGTTATTATTCCAACAAACCTCTTCCATGGCAAACCTGCATTCTCAATGGCATCACACAGATGCCGAAATATCTCATTAGCGGTGGTCTGGCCATGCATTGGAATTATTGTGAGCAGCTCCTCTGTCAATTCAAAATTGCAATCAACACCACAGACATAAATTGTGAGCTGCGCAGTGTCTGTTATATCTGTGCCCTCGTCAAAAGAACTGAGTATGCATCAAAACATTGGGCTTTCTCACACAGTTGATGATAAATGTCACTTGACATGTCAGTAATACGCTCTGCCACAGAAAGGCTGATTTTTGCTAAACTAACCTTTCTTTTCCGGACAGATAATACTTGCAACCTGTAACATGCATTTTTTAACAAATTCTCCTTCTGTGAATGGTTTCCCTGCCTTAGCAATCATCTCACTAACCATGTAACTAGCTTCGACTAATTCAACATTCTCTTTGGTTGCTTTCTTGAAGAAATCTTGTTGCCTCATTAGACATGATTTAAGACTGGCAACGCGCTTGGCTCTCTCATTTCCTTGATATTTTGCACATTCCTCAGCATGTTTAGTTGAGTTTGTTTTGTTTTTGTTTTTGGTTTTTGGTTTTTGGGCCACACCCGGCAGTGCTCAGGGGTTACTCCTGGCTATCTGCTCAGAAATAGCTCCTGGCAGGCACGGGGGACCATATGGGACACCGGGATTCGAACCAACCACCTTTCGTCCTGGATCAGCTGTTTGCAAGGCAAATGCCGCTGTGCTATCTCTCCGGGCCCAGCATGTTTAGTTGAATAATGGCATTTCAAGTTGTATTCCTTGTGCACTGCAACTTTCTCTGAGCAAAGACATGTGGGGATGCCCCTGTGCTCAAAAAAGAAATACTGTGTCTCCCACTTTTACTGAAATTGTCTGTGCTCGTCATCAATCTTTCTCTTCACTGCAGGGTTTGATGAAGTCATGATGAAGGTATGACAAAATCTAATTCTGTAATAAACTTCTCTCCCTTCTCTCCCTTAGGCTCTGATAATGCAGGAGAAACAGAAATGACGTCTGCACTAGGCGCAAATTATTTGGGATTATTCACTTACCGAATATTTGCAATAAAAAATCACATTAGTAAGAAAAAAATGCAAAAAATCGCATTAAACATTTGCATACTATGCGGCTGTCAGGAGAGATGAAGTCATGAAATTTTCCTATACATGGATGTACATGGAATCTATTATGCTGAGTGAAGTAAGTCAGAGGGAGAGAGAAAGACACAGAATGGTTTCACTCATCTATGGGCTTTATGAAAAATAAAAGACATTTTTAACAGTATCTCAGAGACAAGAGAGATTAGGGCTGGTAGGTACAGCTCATGACATGAAGCTCATCACACAGAGTGATGAGTGCAGTTGGAGAGATGACTACACTGAAAACTAGCATAACAATGTGAATGAATGAGGGAAGTAGAAAACCTGTCTCGAGTACAGGTGTGGGTGGGGTGGGGAGGAGGGAGATCTGGGAAACTGGTGGTGGGAATGTTGCACTGGTGAAGGGGGGTGTTCTTTACATCACTGTAATCATACAACTATAATCATATTTGTAATCACGGTGTTTAAATAAAGATAATTGTAAAAAAAAATCGCATTAAACCTTTGCATACCCCGAACGGAACTGCTCGGGGTATGTGAATGTTTAATGCGATTTTTTTCTTACTAATGCGATTTTTATTTTGATTATTCGGTAATCGCGAATACTGCGATATTTGAAGGCCGGCTGCGGTTTGAGACCCCTGCTTTATGGTGCCCTGAGCAAGACAGGAATGACCCTGAAGCACTGCCAGATGTGGCCCAAAACAAAACAAAAGCAAAATAGGCCAAATAAACAGTGTAAGGGCTACGGCACTGTGGTCAACCCTAAACTGAGTCTGGCACCATATGCTCCCCTGAGCTTTGCAGGAAAACCATGGGGACCAGCCCCAATGACTACCCAAATTAAAAAAACTAAATAACAGGCCTTCTTAACTGTGGTGCTTAACAGCAGAAGTAAAGGGATGGCATGGGGGGGGAAGGGTGCGGGGATCTTTCTGGATAGTTTTGTGGTTGTTGTTTGTTTGTTGTTACCCTAGCAAGATGCTCGGAAGTAACGCAAGTACCACCAAGTGTAACCAAAAACAAGCAAAGTTTTTCTAGTTTGGGGGGGCCCAACAAGTAAGTATTACAGTGGGTATAGTACTTTTGCCTGGCACACAGCTGATCCCAGTTTGATACCTGACACCACTTACGGCTCCCTGAGCTCACCAGGAATATATCCCAAGTTCAGAGTCAGGAGTAACCCCAAGCATTGCCTTGTGTGCCCCCCCCAAAAGAAAGCATCTTTATTTTTAAAATGTTTACCCATTATTTGAAGTATCATGATTGACAATATTGGTTTATTTGGGGGTAGGGGTTGGGTCACACCAGGCAGTGCTCAGTGGTTACTGCTGGCTCTGTACTCAGAAATTGCTCCTGGCAGGCACGGGGGACCATATGAGATGCCGGGATTTGAACCACCGTCTATCCTGGTTTGGCTGCATGCAAGGCAAATGCCCTATCACTGTGCTATCACTCCAGCCCCTTGACAATATTGTTAATTCAACTTTTATGCATATATTGTTCCAACTCCACACCTAGCTCCAAAAAGTTCACTTTCCTCTACCAGTCTACTGGTCCCTCTCTGCTTCCCACCAGCCCAGGTAAACTCAGGTCAGCAGACAAAATCTCCAGTTCTGAAGCTTTTAGTCAAGGGAAAAAAATGTTTTAAATAAATGAAAACAAAAACAAAAAAAATGCACCCAATAATCTAAAACCAGGAAGAAAATAAAGCAAAGGTATAATTTTTCTAAAAGGAGTAAATTTAAATGCAGAGTGCTATTTAAGCCTACTGGAATAACTGAAGATAATAGAGACCCTTATCATCCAGAAATACCTAATTGGTTGGGTTTGGGTTTTATATTTTTGGTTGTTGAGCCATATCCATCAGTAGTGTACAGTTTACTCTTGGCTTTGTGCTCAGGGAACACTCCATATGGCTCGGGGGGCCATGTGGCTGTCAGAGTAGAGTCCAGTTTGGCCACATACAAGCCTTATCAGCTATCTCTCCAGGCCTTAATCAGTTTTAAGAACTGCTGCCTCAATCTGGGTTAATTTAGAAAGGACTCTTTCACATATGATAACCTGATATGGGACACCATCTAAATTGTCATTAGAAGCAATGTTGAGGGCCAAAGAGATAGCATAGTGGGTAAGGCACTTGCCTTGCATATTGCTGTCCCTGGCACTGCATACAGTCCCTTAAGTTCCCTCTAAGTCAATTCCATTTATAAACACCTCACCAAAAAAAAAAAAAAAATTAAACCTAAGACTTTCATGTACCAGACAATGCCTTGACCCCTGTCCTAAATGTCTCTGCCTTTTCACTGCAGGTTCTAGCTTTTAAGAAACTTAGTTCACTAAGACTTGCTTTTTGGAAAGCCCAGTCCTTGATGTTTGTGTCTCTCCTCTCTCTCTCTCTCTCTCTCTCTTCTCTCTCTTCCTCTCTCTCTCTCATTCTCCTCTCTCTCTCTCTCTCTCTCTCTCTCTCTCCTCTCTCCCCTCCTCTCCTCTCATCTCTCTCTCTCTCCTCTCTCACCTCTCTCCTCTCTCTCTCCTCTCTCTATCCTCTCTCTCTCACTCTCTCTCTCTCTCACTCTCTCTCTCTCTCTCCTCTCTCTCTCTCCTCTCTCTCTCTCTCTCTCTCTTTTATAGCTTTGTGTTCAGAAATCACTCCTGGCAGGCTTGGGGACTATCTGGGATGCCGGGATTTGAACCACCATCCATCCTGGATCTGCAGCGTGCAAGACAGACACCCTACCTCTGTGCTATCTCTTCGGCCCCTAGGTTTTGTCTCTTTTAAATTGGTAATAATTTACATCATACTTGAGCTTAGCCAAAAAGACGAAGCTTCTCTCTTTGAAGACCTTCTTCTATCATAAATCCCTTTCATCTTAAGATCCTTGTGTTGAGACATTTTACCATCAACACTAGTTATGCAGGAATTTGTCCTAAAGTAAGGACCTAAAGGGATTGGACCCCATCTTTAGATAATATATAGAATCTAGGAATATATAGAATCTATATATTAGAATCCAGGCTACAATTTATAATGAAGATTTAAGAAAATATGTTAAGGTTGGAGGGGACCTATGATACAGAACACAGGGTGCTTGCTTGCACGTAGCCAACCCAATTTCAACCTCTGACACCCCATAGGGCCCCCTGAGCCCTTCCAGGAGTGATTCCTGAGCACAGAGTCAGAAATAAACCCTGAGCACTGCCAGGTGTGGTCCCCAAACTAACAAAAGAACAAGTAAAATGCTTTCTCGCAGAGGAGAATTTTAGGGGATTTTGCAAAATAGAAGTCTGTGCTAGGGCATAAGTCATGCCTGACTGGTCCAAGAAATCCACTCCATTCCCACACTCACTGCCTCATTCTACTCCCTTCGCTGCCCCCCCAAACACAAACAATACACTCAGATGACTCAGCATCTAGATGCACCTTTCCTGGGAAAGGGAGGCCATGAGTTCCACCTCAGGGGTCACTAGCATCAATCTAAGCCCAACCCTGGTGGTTCTGCTATCCAGAATCCCTGGCATCACAAGAGAGAACCGAGCCTCTGGTGCACAGCCAACTGTGTGTGAATTCACCATCACAACATGCCACCCCCAGCCAGAGGCACATCTCCCAGTGAGCCCATGTGTGAGCACCACAGCGCCCCCTGGGGAGCATTACACTCAGCATATGCATGAGTAGTACAACCAAGGGAGTGTGATGGATCCCCAGCAAACACTCATGCCTCGCACTGCAACTCATGTATGCATCGGCTGGTAAGCACCAACAAGCAAGTGTGCAAAGACCACAGTCACAACAACAGCAGCCAAAGAAAAAGGCAGGTCCAGGCAGAAAGGCAAGAAATATTTTCTTTGGTTGAGTTTTGGGTTTTGGTCCACATCTAGTGGTGGTCAGGCATTACTCTGTCCTCAGGGGCCACTGCTGACAGATTCAGAGCATCTTATGAGATGGCAAAAATTGAACACAGATCAGCCGCATGCAAGGCAAGCACTTTATCCACTGTACTATCACTCCAGTCCCAATGAATTAATTTTAGGGGCCAGAACAATAGCATAGCAGGTAGGGGACATGCTTCGCACGCAGCTGACCCAGGTTGGATCCCTGATATCCCTATGGTCCCTCTAGCACCACCAGGAGTGATTCCTGAGTGCAGAGCCAGGAGTAACCCCTGGATATCACTGAGTGTGGTGTGGTCCCCAAAACAAAAAAGTTAAAAATATATATTAAAAATAATTTAAATAGGGGCCCGGAGAGATAGCACAGCGGCGTTTGCCTTGCAAGCAGCCGATCCAGGACCAAAGGTGATTGGTTCGAATCCCGGTGTCCCATATAGTCCCCCGTGCCTGCCAGGAGCTATTTCTGAGCAGACAGCCAGGAGTAACCCCTGAGCAACACCGGGTGTGGCCAAAAACAAAACAAAACAAAACAAAATTTAAATAGGGGCCAGAATGATAGCACAGTGGTAGGACATTTGACTTGCAGGCACCAACCCAGGACTGACCTAGTTTTGGATCCCGGCATCCCATCTGGTCCCCCGAGCCTGCCAGGAGCAATTTCTGAGTACAGAGCCAGGAGTAAATCCTGAATGCCACCAGGTATGGCCCAAAACCAAAAAAAAAAAAAAAGACTTTTGAAATATATTTTATATATATTTTAAAAAAGATTTCTCCAATAAATTAATTTTAAATGCAGACTTGCCCAGAGAGCAAGGAAGGGAATTCCTCCAAAAAACAAAACAAAGGGAGGGAAATAAAGGAAACTCAAAACCCACTAGAGTGATTAGGTACTGAAGACCTAGAGAAAAGTGTAGAGCGTGAATGACGCAGCTCATGGAAGTTAGGAGTTGGGCAGGGGTAAAAGATGGGGAAGGGGGAGCCAGAAAAATCCCATCCCTTGGGACCGGTGAGGTGGCGCTAGAGGTAAGGTGTCTGCCTTGCAAGCGCTAGCCAAGAAGGACCACAGTTTGATCCCCCGGCGTCCCATATGGTCCCCCCAAGCCAAGGGCGATTTCTGAGTGCTTAGTAACCCCTGAGCATCAAACAGGTGTGGCCCACAAAACAAAACAAAAAAGAAAAATCCCATCCCTACAGAAAGAAGAATGCAACACCAGCATGTAACAGACAGTGGGGATGGAGACACAGTTATCCAGAGAAATGAGAGCCTCAAGCGTGAGCCATGAACCAGGACAAAGCTCAGACACACACCAGGCCCACACACTTAGAAACCAGATCCCAAGTCCAGGAGACGTCTTGAAACAGGACACTGGCTCCTGGAAGCAGAGTCCACAGCCCTTTGACATATAACTGGGGCCTGGTGAACTTACAGAGAGGATCAAGCAGAACAAATCGCCATAGAGGAAATGAACAAACCCCTCAAAACAGAGATGTCACTGCCCACCCCAAATAACAGATGAAAGAACATCAGGGTTCAGCGGTGAAGGATATGCCTGGTAAGTGTAAGGCCCTAGGTTTGATCCTCAGTAATGAGAAAAAATAAAAAAATAAAAGAAAGAGGGTCTAGGGCCAGAGAAATAACACATCGGTGGGGCGTTTGTGTTGTGCAAAGCTGATCCAGGACAGATGGTAGTTCTAATCCTGGTATCCTATAGGGTCTTGTATGCCTGCCAGGAGCGATTTCTGAGCATAGAGCAAGGAGTAACCCCTGAGTGCCGCAAGAAGAAAGAAGAAAGAAGAAGAAGGAGGAGGAGGAGGAGGAGGAGGAGGAGGAGAAGGAGGAGGAGGAGGAGGAGGAAGGGAAGAGAAAAAGAAGGGAAAGAAAGAAAGAAAGAAAGAAGAGAGAAGAAGAAGAAAGAAAGAAAGAAAGAAAGAAGAAAGAAAGAAAGAAGAAAGAAAGAAAGAAAGAAAGAAAGAAAGAAAGAAAGAAAGAAAGAAAGAGAAAGAAGAAAGAAAGAAAGAAAGAAAGAAAGAAAGAAGAAAGAAAGAAAGAAAGAGAAAGAAAGAAAGAGAAAGAGAGAGAAGAAAGAAAGAAAAAGAAAGAAAGAAGGAGGAAGGAGGAGGAGGAAGAAAAGGAGGAAGGAAAGGAAGGAAGGAAGGAAGGAAGGAAGGAGGAAGGAAGGAAGGAAGGAAGGAAGGAAGGAAGGAAGGAAGGAAGGAAGGAAGGAAGAAGGAAGGAAGAAAGAAAGAAAGAAAAGAAAGAAAGAAGAAGAAAGAAGAAAGGAAAGAAAGAAAGAAAGAAAGAAAGAAAGAAAGAAAGAAAGAAAGAAAGAAAGAAAGAAAGAAAGAAAGAAAGAAAGAAAGAAAGAAAGAAAGAAAGGTCCAGGCAGATAGCACAGTAGGTCAGGTGCTCACTTTACACATAGCTGACCCCAGTTTTAATCCCCAGAACCCCATAGAATCCTGTAAGTCTCGGCAGGAATGATTCCCCTAGTACAAAAGCAGGAATAAACTGAGCACTGCTGGATGCCCAAAGACAAACAACAATATATAGTTATTTTATTCATAAAGCATTCTAAGAACTTTGTTTATTTATTTGGAGGTTTGGAGCCACACCCCAATGCTCAGATCCTTGCTCTGCACTCAGGGGTCACACTGGAAGTGCTCCGGGGACTTTGTTGAACTAGGGGTCAAGCTACGGTTGATCACATGGAAGGAAAGTGCCTTAATCTCAGTACTATCTCTTTGGTCTCTGTTTTTTTTTTGTTTGTTTGTTTGTTTGTTTTTAATTCATATATTTCTTTAGGAGTTTGGGTCTATTTGGGTGCATTTAGGACTAGCAGTGATCAATAGAGCATATCCTTTGACTTATTGTGGCCCTCTAAGAATTTAAACTTTTTTTGTGGAAGGAGGGTTTTGAGCCATACCCAGAAGTGATCAAGAGTTACTCCTGGCTCTGTACTCAGAAACCACTCCTGGCAGACTCAGCAGAGGATGCCAGAAATTGAACCCGGTTTGCCATGTGCAAGGCAAATGCCCTCCCCACTGTGCTATTGCTCCAGCCCCAAGTTAGAGGGTTTTTAACCTTGAAGAATGAACCAAAATCAGAGCTGTAAAGAGCCCACCATCATCTCCAGTCATCTCTATGAAGTACAGCCAGGGTACTCCCTGTTTTCTAAGGGGTACACCTGGGGCAGAATCTTAGGAGTCACCTAAAGTTTCACTAGCCCAGGGAATGAGCTTGTTACATGGCATCCTGTAGCCCCTATTCTACTGTTCAAATGTTGGTGCTATCACTCACTGCCCTCAGGAACCGCGCAAGCATTTAACAGACCAATGAGGTATTGGTCTTAGAATTCAAAGAATAGCAGGGGATGGAGATAGCACAGTGGGTAAGGCACTTGCTCAGCACACAATAAACCTAGGTTTGATTCCTGGTTCCCGCTATGGTCCCCCAAGTACCAAGAAGAGTAATTCCTGAGAGCAGAGCCAAGAGTAGCCCCTGAATATCACCAGGTAGGCTCCAATAACAAACACAGTAAGTTTGCCAGCAAAGCCAATGCTCAGAACTGATTTGTGTCCTTATCTCTCAATTCCTCTCCCTTTGACCCATGTTTTGGGTCTGTATCATTGCCAAACCCTGCACAAAAAATCCCACTCCAGTCCAACAAACTGTAAATACTTAGTGTGTGATTCATATACAGTTTGCCTGTTTCCTCCTCAATCTTTGCAGCTGACCCTGATTCAATCCCAGACACCGCCAAGAATGAGCCCTGATGGGTTGATATGATAATACACAGAATGGCACTTACCTTGCACATGGTTGAACCAGGTTCCATCCCTGGCACCCAAGTAGTTCCCTGAGCCTGCCAGGAATGACCCTGAGTAAGGGAACAGGTGTGGCCCCTACGAACCTATGAACGTGACCCCTTAACAAGCAAACAGAAATGTTATTCAAATTTCCCCTGGTAACTCCTTTTACCATTGTCTGTCCTTGACCATTTAATCCTTCAACTGAATAATCTGGCAAACTCTAAGGAGATAACACAGAAAGTAATTGTTTAAAATTCTTTTGAGGGCTAGAGAGATAGCTCAGCCATACAGCATTGGCTTTGCAAAAGGCCAATCCAGGATGGACCTGGGTTCAAACCCTGGCATCGTAAATGGTCCCCCAAACCTGCCAGGAGTAACCACTGAGCACTGCCAGGTATATTCTCCCCCCTAAAAAAAATAATATAAAAACCCTTTTGAAATTTTCTGAAAGCTGCAAAGTGAAATTCATTAGTGTTTTTGTTCATAGTCGGTTTTATTGGCTTATGGGCATCATGTCTGTTGTTTTACAGGGACACATTTTTCCAAAAACTTGATCAATGGCAGAAAACAAATGGCAAACAATTCATCTTCGCTGCTATTGCTTCTGTAATTTTCTAGAAACACAAGGGGGGGGGGGAGGGAACATGTCTTGTGTTTATTCCACAAAGGCGATATTTCAGATCATTTCCCCAGCTGCGGAACAGATTGCAAAACTCACTCTGAAATTACCTAATGTCTATTTTAATTGATTAATTAAAATGCTCCCAGCATTGTTGTAAGGAACAGAAATAGCTGTTGTGGCATTTCTGTGAGTTAATGTTCGCTGATGCCCATCCTCATCTTTTCCTTCTATCTTTATCAGTGATAGATGGAGCCAGAGAAATAGCACAGCAGTAGGGTGTTTGCCTTGCACACCATCAACCTGGGACAAACCCAGGTTCGACCCCCAGCATCCTATATGATCCCCCAAGATTGCCAGGAGCAATTTCTGAGTGCATAGCCAGGAGTAATCCCTGCCGGATGTGACCAAAAAAAAAAAAAAAAGATAGATGGAAAACCTATAGAGTTTCCTATGTGTGATATTTGGGATAAACAAATAGGAAGCCTGGGATAAAACTGGAAAAGCAGCTACCCCTCAATTGCCTCTTTAAGTTTATTATGGAGAGGTGTAGAGAAAGTCTCGTATCCCAATTCCAGGTGGATTGGGGAAAGAGTGTCTGGAAGTGAAATAATTCACACAGGTTAGGGAGCTAAAACAGGTTCAGGAACTTCCAACACAAGCGAGCTGCAAGCAAGCAAAAGGCAGGCAGACAGGCAAGCTGTGGGACCAACACTGAAAAAAATCTTTCTGACCCGAGGTTTTTTATTGGGAAGAGTAGGGCTACCTGCCCACCCCCCATGGATGGAGAACAGGTAGGGGTAGGAGGCCAATCCAGGGGAGAGGGGCCAGAGCGAGAGCACAGCAGTAAAGTGTTTGCCTTGCACTCAGTCAACACAGAACAGACCCCGGTTCGAATTCCGGCATCCCATATGGTCACCCATGCCTGCCAGGAGCTATTTCTGAGAACAGAGCCAGGAGTAACCCCTGAGCATTGCCAGATGTGACCCCCCCCCCAAAAAAAAAGCCAAGAGGGATCCCCGAATTAAGAACCAGGAGTGATCCCTTAATATAGAGCCTTAGTACAGAATCAGGAGTGATCTCTTAGTAGCGAGCCAGTAATAATCCCTGAGCACTAATTGTTTACTCCCTCCAAAAAAAAAAAAAAGACTAAATTTAAGTAATTAATTAAAGAACATTCAGCTATGAAGGTAAGAGACGTCATCAAAAGGTATTGATGGGGGGGGGAATAAAAAAAAAGGCATTGATGATTTGAGATCCTTGTTTGAGATGTCGAATAATTTCAATAGTAAATGTTGGTCGACACAGACATAAACTTTAAAGAAAGTGCCAAGGTTTTTTTGTTTTGGATTTTGGGGTTACATCCGGCAGTGCTCAGGGTTACTCCTGGCTCTGCACTCAGAAATCACTCCTGGCAAGTTAAGGGAACCATATGGAATGCCGGAAATCGAACCGAGGTGCAAGGCAAACGCCCTACTATTGTGCTATCGCGTCAGCTCCCATAAAGAGCCACAGTTTTTTACTTTTTTTGTTTTGATTTGTTTTGAGTCACACCTGGTGATGCTCAGGGCTGTCACCCAGCTCTGTGCTTAGAGATCACTTCTGGTAGGGTTGCAGTGGTCCTCAAACTATGGCCCGCAGGCCACATATTGTATTTGTATCTGTTTTGTTTCTTCATTGCAAAATAAGATATATGCAGTGTGCATAAGAATTCGTTCCTAAGTTTTGTTTTTACTATAGTCAGACCCTCTAGTGGTCTGAGGGACTGTGAACTGGCCCCCTGTTTAAAAAGTTTGAGGACCCCTGGTAGGGGATCATATGTGATACTGAGGATTGAACCCAGGTTGGCCACATGCAAAGCAATCACCTTGGCCCTCAAATATGTTTCTGTAAAGACAAAGTACTTGATTTCAGTATCTGCCAATAATAATCTATTTAATTTTAATGAGTCTAGAGGAAGTTGGGTTTTTTTTTGTTTGTTTTGTTTTGGTTTTTGGTTTTTGGGTCACACCCAGCAGCGCTCAGGGGTTACTCCTGGCTCTACACTCAGAAATCGCTCCTGGGGACCATATGGGACGCTGGAATTTGAACCACCGACCTTCTGCATGCAAGGCAAACACCTTACCTCCATCCTATCTCTCCGGTCCCAGAAGTTGCTTGTTTTTTAAGGGAGGGCACAACCAGTGATATTTAGGGCTTTCCCCTTGCTGTGCACTCAGGCATCACTCCTGGCAGCTTGAGGTACCATAGGTGGTGCCAAAGTTCAAATCCATGCAGCCACATGCAAGATAAGTGCCTTATGCTCACTCTGATCCTAAAAAAAACTTTTTAAAGTAAAAGAAAATATTAGGCAAAGTTCCCAAAGGCACTCGACACTTTCCAGGCCAATATTCTGCCTGAGTAACACAGGCAGTGTTCCCAAATCACAGAGCTGGAAGCTGCCTTATCTGGGGAAACAAAGCAGAAGCAGGATCCCTGGTGCACTAGACGAGGCAGGGGGGGGGGGGTGTATGTGAAATATATACGAAGGTTTTCTCTGTCTTCAGGTGATGGGAGAGAACCAATACTGGTACTCACTGCTGGGGCAAAAGATTCATGGTTAATAGGCAATTGTGCACCTACAAATTTTAGGCCTCACATTAAGCCAGCAGAATAAGCAACAGCAAAGACTCTGAGGAAAGGGTCTAAATTCATGAAACTAAAAATAAAACTAGGGGTGAAGGGTTCAAGAAATAGTACAGCAGATAAGGCATATGACTTGCATGTGGCCGACTTGGGTTTGATCCCCAGCATTCCATCTGGTCCCCCAATTCCTGCTGGGAGTTAATTCTTGAGTACAGAGCCAGGAGTAATCTTTGAACATTACCAGGTATGATCCTCCCAAATAAAACAATAGCAACAATTTTAGGGGGAAGGTAAGCTACACACTAAGGTACTAGGGGGACTCCTCCTGGCTCTGTTCAGGCATGACTTCTGAAACCAAACATGGTTGCAGGAATTTTTTGTTTTTTGGCCACACCCAGTGATGCTTAGAAATCGCCCCTGGCTTGGGGGACCATCTGGGATGCTGGGGGATAGAACCACAGTCAGTCCTAGGTTAGCATGTGCAAGGCAAATGCCCTACCACTTGTGCCACCACTCCGGCCCCTTGGTTGCAGGAATTTAAATCTTCAGTCACCAGAACAGCATGCAAAGCTAGTGCCTCCCCTCTCGAACTCTCTTTCTCTCAAGTCTCTAAAGAAAAAACTTGTTTTACTACTCAAAGCTATGTTTATAACAGATTGATTAAGAAATAGCCTTTTTTGGGCCAGAGTGGTGGTGCTAGAGGTAAGGTGCCTGCCTTGCAAGTGCTAGCCTAGGACGTCCCCCGGCTTCCCATATGGTCCCCCCAAGCCAGGAGTGATTTCTAAGCACATAGCTAGGAGTAACCCCTGAGCGTCAAACAGGTGTGACCCAATTAAAAAAAAAAAAAGAAATAGCCTTTTTATTTGTTTGATTGGGGGCTATACCTGACAGTGCTCAGGATTTACTCCTGGCTCTGTGCTCAAGAATCATATCTGACGATGCTCAGAGAAACACATGGATGCCGGGGATCAAACCCAGATCAGCAGCATGCAAGGCAAGTACCCACTCTGACCCATGACATTTCTTTTTATTTATTTATTTTTGGGGGGTTTGGGGCCACATTCAGTGGTGCTCAGAGGTTACACCTGGCTTTGCCAGAAATCACTCCTGGCAGGCTTGGGAGACCATATAGGATGGTGGGCATGGAATCCGGTCAGCCATACACAAGGCAAATGCCCTTCCCACTGTGCTCTCTCTCCAGCCCCAAGATAGAAGGTGGTCTTGGACCTTCCAAATGCCAAGCCTTAATAAACTAAGGTTCAGAAAGCTAGAACATCCAGTGAGTAGGCAGAGAGATAAAATAGGAATATGGCGCTTGCCGGGCCCGCAGTAGATCCTGGTTGGATTCCCAGCACTACATATGGTCCCACCAGAAGTGATCCCTGAACAGTGAGCCAGGAATAAGCCCTGAGCACTGACAGGTATAGTCCTAAAATAGAAGGGAAAAAAAAAAGACAGTGATTGTTTTTGCATTCCATTTGAACCTCTCTGAAGAGGCATCTGTCTCTCCATTCCCAGAGAGCTTGTGGATTGATTTAATGATTTCTTCTCTTCATACGGACCACACACCTTAGGGACATAGCTCAGGGGCAGAGCATTTGAATGCATATGGACCACACCTTATTTTTCTTTTTACACTCACCTTTCCTTCTGTCTGCCAGTTGCAGCAGCTACAACCCCACGTAATGAAATTCTGAGACTCCTAGGAGAAGAATTAGGAAGGGCTACATTGCCTTTCATCTCACACTTTGGTTTCACTGCAAAGCTAACAGAGATGTGCGACTCCCTTTACTGCCATTCTTATGTTATTGAACTCCTATATAAAGTCGTTGCAAATGAGAAAAAAAATCCTCATTACTACAAGATCGGGCAAGCATATAAAATTTAATATCTAGTCTCAAAGTCAGGGTGTTGGCTGTGAGTGTTTCACTATCCATTCTGTAGAAAGAATGGATTCTGATTTGGATAGCTTCTAAAGGGTCCTTCGATTTTAGAACTCTCGAATTATTATTTCTCCAGAGTTGAATCAAGGAGAAATTAACCAAGCCTGATAAAATAATAAGGCCGTGTGTGATTCAGGGTAAGGGAGCTCTTATTGTGACTCAAGGTATTTTTCTTAGAAGACTGAGCTAAAAATGTAACTGCATTTGGGCAACCAGTGCAAATATGTCCTAATTGATGTAAGGGGAAAAAATGTGAACCAGAGTGCCTGCAATTCCTCTGCGAGGTGAAGTAGGGGTGGGGTGGTTGGGGGGGGGGGGGGAGCTTGGGGTCAGTGAAGCATCAAGTTACAGCCCAAATTCAAGGTCTGGAGAAGAGGATCAGATCACCCAGCGTCTGAGGCTGCCAGGCTGCTGTCTCCCAACCAACCTTATTCCCAAAACCCTGCTCAGCCGAGACCAAACGCACAGACCCAGGGGTTCAACCCTTCTTGGTGGAAAAGCCTCCGTTTCTAAACAGATCTTGGTGTATTTACTTTTGAAGTTTTGGGTTTTATCGTATTAAAATTTCCATGAAAAAAATAACCAAAACCTAATGCCTACAGTGTTCTGCCACAAAGTCAAAACATTGTAGGTTTTTGTTCCTATTAAAAACATGTGTTACATGTATATATACATCATTATGTCAGCCCCCAAACCAGTGTCTGCACAAACACTTAAAGCCCTAGAAAGGAATGATAATTTGTTTTTGCTGAAACCAACAACATTCATAGCATTGTATAATATTCTTGTCTATAACTCCCCTTCATTAAGCCAATGCTTTGAAAAGGCCAATAAGCAATGAATAATTCCGTACATTTTGTGGCCTGAGTTACAAACACCAAATCTGGAGGGACGAATTAAGGACACACACGTTTGAAACTCGGGACTCAGGGTTTTGCTGAACTTGGTTGGCTGCATCCTGTGCCTCTGTACTATTTTTCCAATGGGAAAGTTAATTTTAGAAAGCAGAGAAAGTTTGCCAGGAAAACAATTGCATTGTCTCCAAAAAGAGACAGTGACTTTATTCTTAAAAGTACAAAATGCTTTCTAGTCTCCTACTTGTCCTGAATATCTTTGGAAGCTGGTAAAAAAGAATGTGTCTGGCTGGAGAGCGAGCTCGGGGCTCAACAGGCTTGGGCACATGCTTTGTAGATTCCATCTCCAGCATCACCTGGTCCTGAGCATCACCAGAAGCAACCTCAAGCCCAGAACCAAGAGTAATACCCAAGTACTAGTACCCCAACCAAACCAGAACAAAGCAAAACACAGCTCTGCTATTTTGTAATAAGCACCTTACTTCATAAGATGTTGTAGGATTGGGGTCTAGAGAGATAGTAGAGCACTTGCTTGGCCCTAATGCAGCTGAGCTGGGTTCAGACCCTCGACACCCTATCTGGAATTCCCCCTGAGCACAAAGCCAAGAGTAAGTCTTGCGTACTGCCAGAAGTGGCCCAAAAGCCAACAAAGTTGTAGGATTTAATCTTATATCTTCCTATCATATTATTTAAAATGTTTCACCTCAAGCAGGAGAGCTAGTACAGCTGGTAAGGCACTTGCCTTGGATGCAAATGGCTGGGGTTAAATCCCCAATACCATGTATGATCCTTGGAGTCCTGTCAGGAGTAATCCCTGTGTACAGAGAGCCCTGAACACTGCTGGGTATCTCAAAATCTAAAAATAAATAACCAAAAAAAAATTTTTTTTTTTGGTGGTTTTTGGGTCACACCCGGCAGTGCTCAGGGGTTATTCCTGGCTCCATGCTCAGAAATTGCTCCTGGCAGGCACGGGGGACCATATGGGACGCCGGGATTGAAACCGATGACCTTCTGCATGAAAGGCAAACGCCTTACCTCCATGCTATCTCTCCGGCCCCTCCAAAAAAATTTTTAATTTCACCTCTATTTTCCAAATATTTCAAATATTTGGAATATTTGTCAAAATTCTTTGGACAAAGCAAGGAATGTGATTCAATGGTTAAGAAACTATATGTATGCAGCTTGGATTGCTCTTTGGCAAAACACACACACACACACCTTCTTTTATTGTTGTTGTTTTGGTTTTGGGGCCACACTTGGCAATGCTCAGGAGTTACTCTTGGCTGTGCTCAGGGGACCAGATAGGATGCCAAGGATTGAACCCAGTTCAGCCACATGTAAGGGCAAGTGTCCTATCCGCAGTATTATCACTCTGGCCCAACACACAAATCTTAAGGAGAGGTAACTGAGATGGCAGAGCTCATAATTAACATGTGTCCATATCTAACATCCTCACTATCCTTCCCCATACAGCAGGGTGCAGAATTTGGCCACTCTAAATGGGAAAAAAATATATATTAATTTTCCCGGTTGAGTACACTCTGATACCCTGTTAGGTACTTAAGAACAGTCCAGATAAATACACCCAAAGCACCAGACACACCACAACATGACCATGAGAGACAGAGACACATTTAGTATTGTTGGGAACACAAAACAAAGAAACTGAATGCTCTATTCAACTAATGAGTCAACTCAGAATACAAATTAAGTCGCATGATAATTAGAGTTCTGGTTCCAACAGAAAAAGATCTATTTGGGTCTCTGTCCTGAAAGAAACCAGGACATGCCAGAGTCCTTCTGTTTGCAGATCATTCTGAGCAGATACAGTGGAGGGAAACCCTTTCTTTGGTGGACAGGCTACACCAAGGGGCTCAGGGGCTACTCCAGGTATAAAAACAAGTCTGAGGGGTCTTGAGGTGCTGAGGTGAAACCAGGGGTCTTCAAGGAACTAACCTTAGTTCTAGTTCTGTGCTCTGGGATCACTCCTGACTCTGAGCTGTCTCCGAGACTATAAGGGGAACCAGGGATTGAATCCAGGTAGGACACGAGCCAGGCTAGTGCCCTACCTGCTGTACCATCCCTCAGACTCTTAAAAATGGATGGTTGAGGGGCCAGAGAGGTAGCACAGTGGTAGGGTATTTGACTTGCATACAGTAAACCCAGAATGAACGGTAGTTTGAATCCCAGCATCCCATATGGTCCCCTGAGCCTGCCAGGAGCGATTTCTGAGCGCAGAGCCAGGAGTAATCCCTGAATGCCACCTAGTGTGACCCAAAAACCAAAAAATAAAATAAAATAAAATAAATGGATGCTTAAAAAGCTCTTTCAGGTAGGCTCTTAGAGATAAGGTCCATCTCTCCATCCTGTTTCTGAATTTCAAATAAACAAGATCCCTCCCTTTCCCCAAACTATTTCCCCCCTGAGAACCAGCGATGTCGTTTCTCATTGATCATCTCTGGCAGAGAAGCAGCTTCTGCTCATGATTTGTTTTTATCACACTGATAATTCCAAATGATGCTCTCCAATAGCTGGGGGCCCCTCTCCCCGAGACAAGGACTAGGCGAGCCCGGTGCCTGCAAGGAACCCTGGCTCTTTTTAAACACACGGGCACACATGCACACAGACATTCACTGTGTGACATGATATCACACACACACACACACACACACACACACACACACACACGCACGCACACATGAACAGGCACACATTGTGAAACTCCAGCTTTCTAAATCAGAATCTCAGCCCAGGGACAGCAGCTACTTGCTGGCACAATAGCCACCCAGGAACCTTGCAAAGGCATCACAGAACTTAACTGCCACTAAAAGTGACTCCCACACATAGAACCTAATCCTCCACTGTCAGGTGCCAAGGAGAAGAACAATTTACCTTGGTTGAGGCTCATTATGCTCTCCAAAGACAGGGTGATATGTGTGTGTGTGTGTGTGTGTGTGAGAGAGAGAGAGAGAGAGAGAGAGAGAGAGAGAGAGAGAGAGAGACTCGACTATTTTTAAAACACAAAAGGGTCATGTGTATCTCCTTTGTATATCTCAGATGTATTCCCTTAACATCTATAACTCTCTTTTTTTTTTTGGTTTTTAGTTTTTGGTTTTTGGGCCACACCCGGCGGTGCTCAGGGGTTGCTCCTGGCTGTCTGCTCAGAAATAGCTCCTGGCAGGCACGGGGGACCATATGGGACACTGGGATTCGAACCAACCACCTTTGGTCCTGGATCGGCTGCTTGCAAGGCAAATGCCGCTGTGCTATCTCTCCGGGCCCAACACTATAACTCTTTTTAATATCCTCATATAGTGACAATTTTGCCTACTGGATCTGTTATTTGATAGTTTGATTTCCCCCTTTGAGATCTGTTTTATAAGCAATACTGGTAGAAGAGTATTTCTGTATAAATTTCATGTATGTACCAAGTTATGGGGAATGTTGGACTTTATTCGTCGGCCCCCAGATGCACCAACAATATCTTATGGCATTGCTTCTCTTTTGCATAGGCACATTAAATGGGAAAATAATACATATGCAAACAAGCTCTTATCTAATAGAGATGGGAACACAAGTCTGGTAATGTAATTAGGCCTTTTACCCTGAACATTGGCATAATGATTTGGCTTAGGCCTCAGAAGAATGGGCATCACCCACACACACCTGAACAATGGATACATACCATCTATGGAAACAACCACAATTGTCTATAACATTACCAAGGTCCAAGCCTCTACCAGGGAAGACCTACCACTGCTTTGGCATTGACTTACTCCAAAGAGTGCTCCCAACACCCAGATGACTCAGCAACAGTCTGCATGCAGGGCAGATCGCTCTGCATTGAATGGTATGCTGAAACTAGAGGATGCTCCACATCAGCCTGACATTGATGAAAGAAATGCACAGAGTCCAGAGTCTTTAAATATAAGAATCTGATACCAACAATAGCTAAAGTGTGAAAAAGTTTCACCAGGACCTTGAGAATGACTGGAGTTGGACGGAATGGTATGCCTGGAACCCAGAGTCAGTCTTAAGCCAATAAACTTCTGTGGTGAGGCCTCTTTGTAATCAGGCCAAGGATTTTTTCCATTTTCCCCATTTTTCTGGACCTATGCTAACAATGGCGATTGCCACTATCACAGCTTTATTATATTTTTTTTACTCTTAATCTTTAAGGAAAAAAAATACAACTTACTGAACTTAAAAACAAATAACTGGGCCCAGAGAGATAGCACAGTGGCGTTTGCCTTGCAAGCAGCCGATCAGGACCAAAGGTGGTTGGTTCGAATCCCGGTGTCCCATATGGTCCCCCGTGCCTGCCAGGAGCTATTTCTGAGCAGACTGCCAGGAGTAACCCCTGAGCACCGCCGGGTGTGACGCAAAAAAACAAACAAACAAACAAATAACTGTAGTAGAATACCTGTCTCGAATACAGGCAGGGGATGGGAAGGGGGGAGGGGGTAATGTTACACTGGTGAAGGGGGGTATTCTGGTTATAACTGTAACCCAACTATGATCATGTTACTTAAATAAAAAATATATTAAAAAAGAACGAGAGAGAGAGAGAGAGAGAGAGAGAGAGAGAGAGAGAGAGAGAGAGAGAGAGAGAGAGAGAGAAGGTAGAGATGGTATGCTTGGGATGAAGACTTGTAATTTTTTAGCCTGAAAACTATCTAGATTAGATTCCCAGGGCAAAAGGGTTGGTCTGTGTTTACTGAGGAGATGGTGTAAGACCTGTCTCCGTACACACACAAATACACACACACACAACTCTGAGCCCCTAGCTGGGGGTGTGTGTGTCTCTGAGTTTCCTAAGGATGGTGTAAGACCAGCCCCCCCCCCACACACACACCCCTTTTTGAGCCCCTAGCTGGGGATCTTTGAGTATACACACACAGAGACACACAAAGAGACACACAGACACACACAGACACACAAAGACACACACACACTACATAACCCTCTTTGAGCCCCTAGCTGGGGCCTCTCTGAGTTTCCGGAGCTGCCAGGCCAAGTGAGGACTATGGATGCCAAAGGAGAGATGGTCCAAAGATTGTGCCCACCCACCCTCCAGGGACTCAGCAAGGGTCGGAGACCCCCTTCGAGAGGGACACCCAGAGGAGCTGCAAGACTCGGGGACCGCCCGGGGAGGCGAAGGGAGGAGAGAGAGAAGAGAGGAGAGAGAAGAGAGCCAGCACCCCGTCTTACCTGGCTGGCGCGCGCCTTGCACACCACTCCCCACTCGCAAGCCTGGTGTCTCCCTGCAGTCTCCACCAGTCGCCAGCCTTAGCCTACTCCGCCTCGCTCCCTTCTCCCCCTACTGTCTGCCCTCTGCCAGCCTCCGCCCCCAGGACAGGCAGGCATGCACACGCCACTCCAGGGACACACGCTCCTGGAAGGCGCTGCGGGGCACTGAGGTCCCCGAAACCCCTACTGAAATGTGGGCACCTGGGTCAGAGTGGGCAGGGCATTTGTTTGCCTTGCAAGCGTCGGATTCCAGGTTCTATCCCCAGTATCCCGTGTGCCACTCTCCCACAGGGCCCTGCCAAGACTGATTTCTAAGTGCAAAGCCAAAAGCAAATAAACTCTGAGCAATACCGGGTCTGACCTCAAATCCAAATATAAAGCAATAATAGTTTAAAGGACGTTTATCCAGGGCCGGAGCAATAGATAACACAGCGTGTAGGGCATTGGCATTGCATGCAAATATAATGTGATATATATTGACATATTATTCTATATATGTATTGTTTATATATATACATAATGATCCCGTTTGTCCATATGATCCCTGGAGCCTGCCAGGAGTAGTTCCTGAGCACAGAAATATAATAGGATAATATATATATTATATATGTATTATTTATATATATATATATATATATATATATATATATAATGATCCCGGTATTCCATATGGTCCCTGGAGCCTGCCAGGAGTTATTCCTGAGCCAGAGGCAGAAGTAACCTGAGCACCGCAAGGTGTGGCCCAAAAGCAAAATATTAAAATAATTAAAATAATAAAATAAAATAAAGATTTTTATCTGTGATTCGCCCCAGCGAGGTTCAATGGGAGATTATAATTTTGTTTGCCCTGCACCACCAGGAGTGACCCCAAAACAATCCATCAAATCTATCAATAATAAAAGAACAGGCAACTGTCTTCTGCCAGCATTGCCTACCACCTGCTACCTGTCAGGATCCCAAGAGTCAAGGACAAGAACTCAGACTGTACCTGAGTTTGAGCCTCTGCCTCTTTGAGATACACAATTCTGGAGGGAAAGAGCAGGGGACTGTGTTTCTAGAGAATTCTAATAGCATCCAGCAATGGGCAGAGCATCCTGAAGAGCATCAGACTAAGAAGGACAGGGAAGGAATGTGCGGGACACTGTCTCACTGATGTGCATCGCTGAAGGACCGGACACTGCGATCATCATTCACCTCAATGCCAAGTGGGCCAGAGGCAGCCATCATTGGTCAAGGCCGGTCATGTGATGGCCTCGAGGATGCAAGAATCAACTTGAGAAACAACCAGTTTAATAAAGGGATGGGAATATGCAAATGCAGGTTAGAAAGACTCAATGCCGATATTGAGAATAAAGTATATAAAGAATATATAAAGGAGTATATATTTATATTATGTCACATATACTATATAATATTAATATATAAAACATATCATATAATGAATATAAAAATATGAAGATATAAATATATTTATATATTCCTTTATATATTTTATAGACTTTATATATTCTCAATATCTGGATTAAGTCTTTCTATATACATATATAAAATATATATTCATACATACATATGCATATGTATGTACATATACATATATACATTTATATATATTTCTGTTATATATTTATATATAAAGAATACCCTTATTCTTTTCCAGATTTATCAAATAACTTTCCATTCTGAGGGCCTAGGAAAGCGGTTTATTGAGAATGTTCAGGGGCCAGAGAGACAGCATGGAGGTAAGGTGTTTGCCTTGCATGCAGAAGGTCGATGGTTCAAATCCCAGCATCCCATATGGTCCCCCAAGCCTGCCAGGAGTGATTTCTGAGTGTAAAGCCAGGAGTAACCCCTAAGTGCTGCCAGATGTGACCCCCCCAAAAGAGAGAGAGAGAGAATGTTCAGTTTTTATTGTTGGGTATTGAATGAGAAACCTACCAAGAAACTGAAGGATCACTGACGTTTCTTTCTTTTCTTCTCTTTTGGAAGGCAGGGCGCATGCATGGGCTGGTTAACTCTTACCCTTAGCACCCAGCTCTGGATACTAGCTATGTCCAGGGTTTACTTGTGGCTCTGCACTCAGGAAATACTCCTGACAGTGCTCTGGGGACTGTGTCAGGGATCCAACTCAGGTTGACCACATATAAGGCAAAACCTTAGACAGTGTATTATCTCTCTGGACCTCTTTTGTCTTTCTGTTTCTTTCCTTCCTTTCATTGTAAAGTTTATTAAGCTCCAGAACCAAACCAATAGCACAGGGGGGAGGGTGTTTTCCTTGCACAAAGCCTACCCATGTTCAATCCCCAGCATCCCATAAGGTCCCCCAAGCCTGTCAAGAGTGATATCTGAGCACAGAGTCAGGAGTAACCCCTGAGTGCCAGTGGGTGGGGCCCAAAAAAACAAAAACAACAACAAAAGTTCTTGTTTAGTTGACCATTGTTATTTTTTTTGTTTCTTTTCTTTTTTGGGGGGAGGGGGTGTTTGGGTCACACCTAGCAGCGCTCAAGGGTTACTCCTGGCTCTATGCTCAGAAATCGCTCCTGGCAGGCTCAGGGGACCATATGGGATGCCAGGATTCGAACCACCGTCTTTCTGCATGAAAGGCAAACGCATTACCTCCATGCTATCTCTCCAGCCCATTTTTGTTTCTGACTTCAAATACACATTGGTATCTAAATTGGTCTGTTCCTATAGAGATGACAGTATTAAAAAAAAAATACCCACAGTTGTCCAGGAATGCCAAGCACTATAGCTGATACTATGGCTTTTGTGTGTATGTTTTTAGCTGGTAGGCCTTCCAAAAGTATGAGAAGGGGGAGGGGGTTGGGGAGGTGCTTCACACTCCATATCAGCCTGAAGTTTTAGTCAGATTGCTGTCTCTGCAGATATGTAGAGGAGTAGTGAGGCAGAAGCATGTGACAAAACAGTGATTGTGGGTGATGGGTACAGCAGGCTTCAGTAGGTGGGGGAATTGGTCCACCTTCTCCTCCCAAGATTGCCGACTTTCAGTTCATGGCTGGTGTACTCATAATTTTTCACAGCTTGGTTTATATCTCTTTCAACAATAGATTGAGTCTATGGAACTGGCCAGGAGCAGACATGGTGGCTGCACTGATCTCTTTCTTTTTTTTTTTTTTTGAGGGGCACACCTGGCAGCTTTCAGGAGTTACTCCTGGCTCTACTCTCAGAAATCATTTCTGGCAGGCTTGGGGAGTCATATGAGATGCCAGGGATTGAACCTGGGTCGGCCACATACAAGGCAAACAAACTCCCTATCCGCTGTGCTATCACTCCAGCCCCTCTTTCTTTTTCTTCCTTCCATTCATTTTTCTATTTTTCCTTCCTTCTTCCCTCCCTCCCTCTCACCCTCTCCTTTCTTCCTTCCTTCCTTCTTTCCTTGCTTCTCTCCTTCCTTTTTTCTTTCCTTCCTTCCTTCCTTTCTTCCTTCCCCCTCCTCCTGCCCTCCTTCCCTCTCTCCTTCATTCCTTCCATCCCTCTTTGGTGACCATGTAGTGCCAGGGATTGAACTGGAGTTGGTTGTATGCAAAGCAAGTCCTTTAACCCTTGCACTGTTTATCTAGCTTCCAACACTCTGCATTCCATATTTCTGCCAATATGAACTGCATGCTTGCTAGTTGCTGACAATGTTGGGTGCTAGGGATAAGTTAACCAAGAAGGCAGTTACCCTGTCATCACCAAACTGTATGTGGAAACAGACAAGATAAGACTGTTAAAAGTAGGGCCCGGAGAGATAGCACAGCGGCGTTTGCCTTGCAAGCAGCCAATCCAGGACCAAAGGTGGTTGGTTCGAATCCTGGTGTCCCATATGGTCCCCCGTGTCTGCCAGGAGCTATTTCTGAGCAGACAGCCAGGAGTAACCCCTAAGCACCGCCAGGTGTGGCCCAAAAACCAAAAAAAAAAAAAAAAAAAGGACTGTTAAAAGTAGAGAGTGACTGGATCAGAGAAAGTACAGCTAGAGTGTTTTCTTGCATGTGGCCAACCTGGATTCAATCCCTAATATTCCATAAGTGTCTCCCACTCCCACCAAGAACAATCCCCGAGTGCAGAGTCTAGAGTAAACCCCTATGATGCCAAAACCAAAAAAAAAAAAAAAAACAAGTAGAAGATGGCACACACTGATCATGTGCAATAAATCCAGAGGAAGAGTCTGATAAGCTAAGAGCTGATGAGCTGATGAGTTAAAAAAGACAAGGAACCAAATCACAGAAGAAAGGTTTTCCAGTACAGAGAGAGCAAGTTGAAAGTAAAAGAGAACTGGAAATTCAAAGATTCTAAAGCAGCTCTTTAAGAGTGAAGGATTCTTTTTTTTTTTTAATTGAATCAATATCCCCAGTTAAGTCTGAAGGATTCTTTTGTGAAGGCTATAATTGGGAATGGCTGAGCAGGAGAGGCGAAAGAGGTAAACAGAGATCACATCTGTCTTCTTGGCCAGCTGCAAAATGTTCAACTGCATTCCAATGGCAAAGCAAAGGCATTGAAGAGTTGTTATAGGTGAGGTATAGTGAAGTGAAATTGTTGTTGTTGTTGTTGATGTTGTTGTTGTGGGACAGAGAACACTGGTTGCAACAGAGTGTGAAGTAGAAGATAGGGGTTAAAGGGAATCTAAGAGAAGAGCTCTCTGAAAGAAATATAAATTCAGTCCTTAAAATAATCCTTCAAATAGTACAGCAAGTAAAGTGCTTGCCTTATACATGGCTGACCAGGTTCGACTCTCAGCATCCCATATGGTTCCCTGGAGTACCTCCAGGTGTGATTCCTGAGTGCTGAGCCAGGAGTAACTCCTGAACATCACCAGCGATGACCCAAAAGTCAAACAAAGCAAAATAAAGGCAAGGACAATAAAGACTTGAGCTCTTGGACTCAGAGACCAGTGGAGCCACAACAATTCACATTGGGGGACCAAGTGATCAACGGAAAACTTCCAGCTTCATTAGAAGCATATTTTAAGACTTCTGCATAATAAAAATTACTCCCGCTTGACATTATGACCACAGTTGGCATGGCAACCACAGATGTTTGGTCTGAGTATTGATTCCAGAAAATTTTCACCCCAAGGGCTGGAGTGATAATACAGCAGATAGGGTCTTGCATCTGACCAACGCAAGTTCAATCCCCAACACCCCATATGGTCCTTTGAGCACCACCAGGAGAGATTCCTGAGAGCTGAGCACTGCTAGGTGTTTCCCCAAACCACTCCATGTCAAATGAGGAAACTTCCAACCTAGAATACTTTTTCTTTGTAGAAAAATCATGACAATTTCACTCCCAGTTACTGGCCTATTCCTAAACCTATAGAAAGAAAAAAGAAAGGGAGGGAGGGAGGGAGGGAAGGGAAAGGAGGGAGGGAGGAAAGGTAGGGAGGGAGGGAAGGGAAGGGAAAGAAGGGAGGGAGTGAGGAAGGGAGGGAGTGAGGAAGGGAGGGAGTGAGGAAGGAAGGAAGGAAGGAAGGAAGGAAGGAAGGAAGGAAGGAAGGAAGGAAGGAAGGAAGGAAGGAAGGAAGGAAGGAAGGAAGGAAGGAAGGAAGGAAGGAGAAAGAAGAAAGAAAGGAAGGAAGAAAAGAAAAAGAAAGAAAGAGAGAAAGAAAGAAAGAAAGAAAGAAAGAAAGAAAGAAAGAAAGAAAGAAAGAAAGAAAGAAAGAAAGAAAGAAAGAAAGAAAGAAAGAAAGAAAGAAAGAAAGAAAGAAAGAAAGAAAGAAAGAAAGAAATGAGGAAATTACTTCTGGTAGACTGGAAAGAAAAAAAAAGAAAATTACTTTTTCTGGTAGGTTGGAGGAGGAATTCCAGAGTGCAGAGCTAGGAGTAACCTCTAAAAATCCACAGACAGGGCCCAGAACAAAACAAACAAAATCTAGCACTGTCTGCCCCTACATAGAAAAGTCTATAGATGATCTTTTACAATCAGTTACGAAATTAACTCTAGAACTCTGTAATAATTGATTCAAATGTAATAAAGAAATGTATTGTGGGTATCTTATTGAAATTAGTTAGGAGAGGGACAGATATCAAATGATCTTGCATATGGGGTATAAAGAAATATAGTAGGGGGTGGAACGATAGTACAGTGGGGAGGGTGTTTGTTTGGGTTGTATTTGGGCAACTGGGTTTGATCCCCGGCATCCCATATGGCCCACCAAGCCTCCCAGGAGCAATATCTGAGCTCAATAATCCCTGAGCCACCAGGTGCCCCCCCCACGCCAAAAAAAGGAAAAAAAGAAATATAGTAAGGGAATGACGAATGGTCCAAGGTAACAGAAGCTGAGAACCAGTCCACAGAACTGACCTTACCAAGAGCAGGTGGTGGACAGGAGGGGATGCCAGACAATAGAGGAGGGAGTGGACACTCTGGTGGATATGTATACATAAAACCTATCATTACCAGTATTGTGTAAATCATGGTACTTTTCATAAAAGATCATTCAGAAAGAAATGTGATCTAAATGATATGTGCTAAATTTATTTGATTTTTGGTTTTATTGGGGGGTGTTTGTTTTGGGGGCCACACCCAGTGACACTCATGGCTACTCGTTCAGAAATCACTCCTGGATTGGGAGACCAGATGGGACACTGGCGATCGAACCGAGGTCCATCCTGGGTCAGCCCCGTGCAAGACAAATGACCTACCACTGTGCTGTTGCTCTGGCCCCAACATGTGCTAAAATTTAGAGCCTAACCAATTACTAGGAATAGCTTATCTGCAAAAAGCACCTGCCTTTTAAGCACAATGTCTCTAGTCTGATCCCTGATGTCACCAGCATGCCCTCTGTGAACTCTGCTGTTGGAATTCCAGAACTAAATAATAGACTGTACAGTATCTCATTCTCTGCAGTCAGGTGTGAACTAAAAGATATGAAAGCACTATGCCCAGAAAAACAAAAAAAATTTTAAATGCTGTGGAGTTCCCTGGTGAGCACATTTGTGAGTACAGTGTCCCTTTGTGAGCATTACCACCAGGAAGTACACAAAAACTGCAGAAAGAAGGTGACCCCCAGTAAGTATATGTATAAACACTAGAAGTGATGGTCCTTGGTAAGCACCATAGCCAAGCAGGTGTGACTCCCTCCAGTCTCTGAAACAATAAGGAAGGGAAGGGAGAAGAGCACACATAAGGTACTAGAGTCAAAGGTGGTGAGTTCTCAGTTTCTGTTCTCCAGTGTGTGAATTCTCAGCACATCTGCCTCACTTCATCCTACTGCTTAGCTCTGCTCTGGCCATGTCAGAACTCGAATATGCAGCCTATCAATCAACCCACTAGGGAGTGTTGTCTTCACATATTTTCCAACCCAAAGTACTAATTCGTGTACCATGGCTAACTCAACCAAAATAGAGCATGAGATCTTGTTTTTATTTATTTATTTTTTGGTTTTTGACCCACACCCAGTGACACTCAGGGGTTACTCCTGGCTCTGTGCTCAGAAATCGCTTCTGGCTTGGGGGACCATATGAAACGCCTGGGGATTGAATCGCAGTCTGTCTTAGGACAGCCGAGTGCAAGGCAAATGCCTGCACCACTGCTCCAGTCCCAAGATCTTGTTTTTAGAAGAACCAAATGTGTGACTAAATTTAAATAAGATCTTAGTCACTGGTTTATGCCAACCATGTTCACTTATAGAGCTGATAGTACTGGGTTGTCTTTAAATAATTTCCAGACAACAGATTCATGCCATGAAGAACCAAAAGGGGAATGCACTTCAATTGAGCCAATATTTTTTAAGTCTTTGCCATGTGTCAGGCATTATGCCAAGCAAGGATGGGGAGTGGATAACAAATGAGTCTGGCTAAGTCTCTGCCTGTGAAGCTGATGGTCTGGAAAGGAAAGATATGTAGGTGTCAGATAGAGATGTGTATGAGAAAGAGATAGATAAGCATGCCAGTCTGGAGGACCTTCCCAAGGGAGGGTGGGGAATGAAAGAAAAGGTTAGAATCAGGGTGTTCTTATGTCCAAAATAAAACTAAAGTATTTTCAAGTGCATCCCCTGTTTACTCCCACTTAACCATATCTAGTTACCTTGACCAGCCCCTTCAGTGTTAAGACAAGAATACTCAGCCCATGGGGCTGGGGAGAGAGCACGGTAGTAGGGCATTTGACTTGCATGCAGCCCGAGGACGAATGGTGGTTCAAATATCAGCATCCCATATGGTCCCCCAGCCTGCCAGGGGCAAGTTCTGAGCATAGAGCCAGGAGTAACCCCTGAGCGCCGCTGGGTGTGACCCCAAACAAAAACAAAAACAAAAACAAAAAATACTCAGCCCATTCCTTAGGCATCTTTCTCTCACCTAGTTTTTTGCAGTTCCATGGGGTTCCTACTTCCATCTGGCCTCTGGCCACTGAGCAGATGCATAGCAAGTAGATAGAAGTTGTAGTTTCTGCTTGCTCTGCCTAGAACTCTAAGGACTTGTGCTAATGTGAAGCTATAACATTCTAGAAGCTTAGTGTAGGGTTTCTCAGTTGGGGGGCCATGTGGTCGCTATGAAGGATATTTCAAGGAACAAGGGGACCAAATGGTAGAATGGGACCTGGTGTGGCAGGGGTGAGAGGTAGCACAGGAAGGAACCGAGGTTGGGAAAAGACACAGTCAGAAAAGGGCTGTGGTACATATACACAATGGAATATTATGCAGCCATCAGGAGAGATGAAGTCGTGAAATTTTCCTATACATGGATGTACATGAAATCTATTATGCTGAGTGAAGTAAGTCAGAGGGAGAGAGATAGATGCAGAATACTCTCCCTCATCTATGGGTTTTAAGAAAAATAAGGGGCCGGGCGGTGGCGCTAAAGGTAAGGTGCCTGTCTTGCTTGTGCTAGCCTTGGACGGACTGCGGTTCGATCCCCCAGTGTCCCATATGGTCCCCCAAGCCAGGAGCAACTTCTGAGCACATAGCCAGGAGTAACCCCTGAGCATTACCGGGTGTGGCCCAAAAACCAAAAAAAAAAAAAAAAAAAAAAAAAAGAAAAGAAAAAGAAAAGACATTTTTACAATAATTCCCAGAGACAAAAGAAAGGAGGACTGGAAGGTCCAGCTCACAACACAAAGCTCACCAAAAAGAGTGAGGAGTGCAGTTAGAGAAATAACTACAATGAGAACTATCATAACAATGTGAATGAATGAGGGAAGTAGAAAGCCTGTCTAGAGTACAGGCGGGGGTGGGGTGGGGAGGAGGGAGATTTGGGACATTGGTGATGGGAATGTTGCACCCATGAAGGGGGGTGTTCTTTACATGACTGAAACCCAACTACAATCATATTTGTAATCAAGGTGTTTAAATAAAGATATTAATTAAAAAAGAAAAAAGAAAAGGGCTGAGAAACACTGGATCAATGAGCCAACTAAGGAAATGGAAACTCCAGGGAGCTCCCATAAGAGACAGTGCGTCATATAGCACCAGAAATAGACACTGCTATTCTATGGCTGCCCACTTTTTTTTTTTTTTTTTTTTGGGCTGCAAAATGCATGCTTGCTGAAAAAGCCATCCTATTCTAATAGTCCGGTGCTTCTCAAATTTGTGCCACTGTCACTCTCTTCTGAACCTGTTACTCTTTTGTGGCCATCCACATTCTACCAATTGGCCCCCCAATCTCCTGACATGACCCCCTATTTTTGAAATTTCTACTTGTGATCCCCTTGGAATCCTGAAATTCCAGCAAGGTAGATGGAGTGGGACTATAAACCCTGATTGAAAAAATTTCTGTATTAGACCATCTCATCATATTAAGCAAAGAATGTTCTGAAACTTTTTTTTTTTTTTTGGATTTTGGGTCACACCTGGTGCTCAGGGGTTACTCCTAGCTCTGTGCTCAGAAATCACTCTTGGCAGTCTCTGGGGATTATATGAGATGCTGGGAATTGAACTACTGTCCCTTGCTTGGATTGGCTGTGTGCAAGGCAAATGCCCAGTGCTGTGCTACCTCTCTGGTCCTATTCTGAAACTTTTAAGGGAGGATGGGGGGAATTTTGGGGCAGTACTCAGGGGCTATTTCTGACTCAAAGAAACTCAGAAGCTACCAGGAGTAGCAATTTTATTGGGAAAAAAGACAAGGGAGATGGTTTTCAGGGAAAGAAAAAGGCAAGCAAAAATCTTACTTATTGCTCCATCTACTGTCACACTCAGTCCTTGCACTTCTCCTGACAACTTAAATTCTCTCTCTGGAGCCAGAGAAAGTGCAGTGGGTAAAATGCATTAGGCCAGTCTGGGTTTAATTCCCAGCATCCTGTATGATTCCCTAAGCCCCACCCCCCCCCCAGGAGTGATTTCTAAATGCAGAGCCAGGTATAACTTCTGAGCCCTGCTGCGTGTGACTCTCCAAATGAATAAACAAACAAACAAAAATACAGAAAAAAACAGAACTTGGGTACAGCAGGTAGGGAGTTTGCCTGGCATGCAGCCTACCTGGGTTCAACCGCTGACATCGCTATGGTTCCCCCCAAGAGTAAATCCTGATCAGCGCCAGGTGTGTGGCCCCAGAACCAAAAAGTTAAAAAATCAAAATAAAAGCTCTGGCTCCATTCCTGGAAGTCTCTCAGTCTCTCCTAGGCTTGCGGGTTCCTCTGGAGTCCCGCATCCCGGTCCCATTCATACTCCCACCCACAGAAACAGGGTCTCCGAGTCAAGAAGATGCTGCTTCTATTCAAGTTGATTCCCAGTTCTCACCTCTCCAGACTCCTCACTGATTCAAAATCCAGTGATCACTTCTGGATCATTGTCTGGCCCAAGACAACTGCTGGATGCGCCTCCTGCTTCGTGGACTAGAGCTGCGTTTCCCCAGCTACTCTGTGGGTCCTCTTCTTGGATTGAACCTCTAAACGTCGACCAGCTCCACGGACGGACGGATCCTGACCCTCTCCTCATCTCTACTTATATGCGTTCTGTTAATGATCTCATCCAGTCTCGGGCTTTAAATACCATCTACATGTTGACAACTGCTAAATTTATACCTCGAGCTTGAGCTCCTTCCTCAGAACGCCAGACGCTCAGATCCAACTGCCTATTCTATTCGGGAGGGCCAGTTAGATGCTCATGGGACTCTCAAAATGAACAGGTCTAAAAGCAAACAAGCCAACCCCCAATTCTATGATCTCTTCTCCCCTTTCACTCAAAGGGGAAAAAAAGCAGCCAGCTGTACACACAAATACACACACATACAGACACACACACACACACATGTCCCATCTCAGTCAGTAAATAGTTATTCTGTTCTCATAATTAAAGGGAAAATTCAAGCCCAGAGAAAAGAGCCCAAAGAAGGCAGCACTGGCTTAGCATGCAGTTGTGGCCATGATCCTGGTCCAAATCTGGGTCTTTCAACACCAAGCATTTACTCCTGAGTACAGAGCCAGGAATAACCCCTAAGTACCAGTGGGTATGGCCCAGAAACACCACACACACACACACACGCACACGCACGCACACACACACACACACATACATATTTATAAAAATTCAAAGTTATAGAGCCGGAGCAATAGCACTGCAGTAGGGTGTTTGCCTTGCAAGAGTGTGACCAGATGGTTTGATTCCCAGTATCCCATATGGTCCCCCAAGCCTACCAGGAGCGATTTCTGAGCACAGAGCCAGGAGAAACCCCAGAGCACAGCCAGGTGTGGCTCAAAAACAAAACAATTTCAAGTTATTCTCAGGGCAGAAGTGGATGAGGCACTTGCTTTGTACATAGCCAATTTGATGCACCACATAGACCCCCCCCAAGCCCCATCAGGCCACAGTATCAGGAGTATGTCCTGAGCATTGCTAGTTGTGGCCCAAACTCCCACTATCACCACCACCACCTAAAACAATTCAAACTCATTCTTGGCTTCTCTGTTGTTCTCTTTGTTCTGTGCTTTTTTGGGGGAGGGATGGTCATATCCAGCACTACCTGGTGTTACTCCCAATTTATTGCTCAGGTGTTCTAGACCAGGCAGTGCCAGATTAAAACTAGGACTCCTGTTGCA
Source organism: Suncus etruscus (assembly GCF_024139225.1). Taxonomy (NCBI): domain Eukaryota; kingdom Metazoa; phylum Chordata; class Mammalia; order Eulipotyphla; family Soricidae; genus Suncus; species Suncus etruscus. The sequence continues at coordinate 47,987,072 of NC_064865.1, read as the reverse complement.
AAGTATGGGCTGTGGAACTCTGAGCTCCCAGAAAATTCTAGAAAATAACCAATCTCCATCTACCACTCTTCTTTCCTTCAGATTTCTCCCCCAACCCACACTCTTGATATTGTCATAGTGACTGTGAGTACAGAGGACATGTGGTTGTAGTGCTTGCATGGGGTCTCATACCCTGGTTGCTACACTCTACATATTAGGGCTGCAGTGCTCACTGAGCATCACTAAGATCCCTTGTGTGCACTGGGGATTGGGGGGGGGGGGGAGTATCACTGTCCAGTCACTGGAGGCTCATTCATTTTTTCAGCTTGATGCTTGTACTGGCTGCTGTGTGGCCATAGGTGACTTGTAATCACTTGGGGACCATAGACAGCAGAGCTGTAGGGTCTCCTCAGCCAGGCAGTGACTTGAGACCTAATTCCTATCCTCACACTGGCCAGGCAAGTTCTTTACCTATTCACCATTTCCCAAAACTCTTTTCCACATAATCTCACAAGGCCATACTTTCTCATTAAATATATAAAACACAGTTGCATCTACCCAGGTACTTTCCAGCTTTTCTCCCTTCCTTCCTATTGTTGGTTGGCAGGCTCACACACACTTGTGGCACTAGACATCAGAATCACATTTGACAGTTGTGGGACAGTTGTGCTAGTGACCAAACTCAGCCCCTGCCTGCAACTGGTCCACTGAACATGACCCTTGGCTCTACAAAGTATCTTCAGCACTAGAAGGGTGGGTGGGATGCAGTGAGTGTTTCCAGATTTAAATCACAGGGGGTCCTGGCTTCTAGTGACCAATAGAGGCGAGTGGTAAATAGCCAGATTGGAATGAATGAACACATGTGAAAAGAAATAGCAATAATTAATTCTGAGAATGAAGCACTCCAGCCCAGAGCTAGGACTGTTAGGACCATTCTGAAGAAAGAAAGAAGTGGGAAGAGAAGGCACAGGTAACAGAATTGAGGTTGTCTTTATGGAATATTCAAGAAGGCTTGTGAGGCTGGAATAGCTATAATACAGGTTGGGTGTGAGGAATGAGATCAGGGATGTCAGTGACTAGAATAATCACCTCAGAACTTCAGAACTCACCTTGGGCTCATATACATAAACCTTCAAATTTTAACTCCAAGTAGGATTGGAAGCCATTGGAAAGCTTTAAGCAAAAGATCCAATATGATCATGAATAATTTTAAGAAATTATTGGGGGCTAGAGCAATAGCACAACAGGTAGGGCATTTGCCTTGCATGCAGCAGATCCAAGTTTGATTCCCAGCATCCCATATGGTCCCCAGAGCTGCCAGAATGATTTATGAGCACAGAGCCAGGAGTAACCCCTGAGAGCCTCCAGATGTGCACCGCCCCAAAATTACCCTCACTAGTGGGGTTCCACTGGAAAAGTTTCTTGGGCACTGAGAAGTTATGCTGAACTTCTAATAAAAGATGAGGGTGGAACTGGATTTTAATGATATCAGTACAGTGGAAAATGCTTGTCATAGTTGAGGCCAGAAACAAAAAAGTTAGCCTATATTTAGATAAGGTACAAAAAAAAGGAGACTTAAAGAAAATGTTTAATTTTGCCCTGAAACTTGAGTTCCATTCCAGCAATTTTTACAGATCCTATTTCCATTTAAGTCCCATTGGACAAAAGCATTCCTTGGGTGCTTAAGAGGCTAGGAGAAAAGGAAGAAATTCACTTTTAGACAGTAGGAAACATATTATTTTTCATTTTGGTTTTTTTTGGGGGGGAGGAATCATACCAGCGATGTTCAGAAATCATATGTGATGCTGAGGCTCGAACCTGGGTTTGAAGGGTGCAGGAGCGCCCTAACTACAGTATTATCGCTCCAGCCAGGATAGAGGAAACCTCAGACAGGAGAAAGAAGCTTTCAGTTTTGGAAATGCTGAGTTGCAATGATAGACATGGGGCGGGCCTGGACCTTGGATCTAGGATTAAACGATACCGTAAATTCTCTATTATAGGAGACACACACCCCTACTAATCTAAGCACACAGAATTGTGCAAATCTTGATATATTTAAGAGCAATGGAGACCTCTTCAAGACAAGATTTGGGAATGATCATCTGCAGGATCTCTGGATCCTCAGTGAGCTGTGCTATATAGTCATTCCCTTGCACCAGCAGGATGCCTGCCGGGATCCTAAGTGAACTGATTGAACAGTCATTTTCTTGCACCAGCAGGATCCTTGGTTCCTAAGTGAACTGGACTAGAGTCATTCCCTGGCACCAGCTAGGGATGTGAAGGGGATTCCTAAGGGAGCTGATTTGCACCAACAGGATCCATAGTTGCTGGGTGAGCTGGGTTTATAGACATTCCCTTACTCCGGCAGATTGAAGAGCACTGGCTTGCAGAGTGATTCCCTTGCACCTTGAAAATACTCGAGTGGAGGGTGACTTCCCAGGATGCAAACTTCAGCAAAGGCTTACCAGGGCCTTGTTGGCTCCTCCACGCTTCCCGGAACGGGCCCTTCAGTTCCGCTCGCCCAAATCGGCGGACGGATGGAGCCGGATAGGGTTAAGCACCTACACCCCGAGAGGAGAGAAAGAGCCTCCACGCCCTCCGGGACTTCCCGCGGAGCCGCCCAGTCCCGCCCCCTTTCTTCAAGCCCCGCCTCTTCCGCATAGCCCCGCCCCTTCGTTCCAGTCCCGCCTAACCCGCCCCTTTGGCCCCACCCCTAACCTCCCAACCAGCCCCGCCCCTCCTGCCCAGTCCCTATCTCCCAGTCTAGCTACTCCCGCTTAACTCCGCCCCCTTTCGTCAAGCCCCACGCTCCCTCCCCCGCTAAGCCCGCCCCTATCGCCAGCTCCTATCTCCCTGGCTCGCTGCTCCCGCCTAGCCCCGCCCCCAGCTCCAATCTCCCACCTAGCCCCACCCCCTTATGCCCCGCCCTCCCTGGCAAGCCCCGCCCCCGGAGGCGCGCGCCAACTCGATCCCGCGCTCTGATTGGCCGCCGCATTCCCGCCTTCCGTCGCGAACCGCCATTTTGAAAAGCTTGTTGACTCGGGGCAGCCCACAGCCGGCGCGCGCCGCCGCCGAGACGCGAGAGTCTCCCTCAGACGACCCTGCGGGCCGCGCGCCTTCGCCTCCATCTCTCGAGTCCTCGCGCGCGCGGCGGCCCAGCACCGGCGGTGAGGACGGGGTCGGGGCCCCCCGGGGTCGAGCTGGGCCGGGGCGGGGCCGGGCGGTCGGAGCGGCCATGGGCCCGACGGCCTGCGGCGGGGGAGGGGTGGGGCGGGCTCGGCGGCGTCGGCGGCGGAAGTGGGCGTGGTTACGTTGTAGACGGGCGTGGCTTAGCCGGGTGGGCGTGGTCTTGGCGCCCGCGCTTTTCCCGCCGGGCCCGGGAGGTCGGTCCTGGGTTCCCGCGCCCGCTTGGCTGTCGCTGCACTGTGTACAGCGGTGGGTTCCCCGCACTGACCCACCCGGCCGCTTTCTCTTCGCTTTGCAGGTCTCCGCAGCAGCAGCAGCACCAGCATGTCCTCCTCCGGCCCTGCCGCCGACGGCGACGGCGCCCCGGCCCAGCCCGCGGCCGACCCCGAAGAGCCCGACCTGCCCGAGCGCCGGGAGCAAAGTGAGGACGACCAGGAGGACGAAGAAGAGGAGGAGGAGGAGGAAGACGACGAGGAGGACGATGAGGAAGAGAAAGGTGGGTGACAGGGAGGGTCTTCACCTAGAAGGACCTCCCCCCCAAAAAAAATTTTCATTTTTTTCTCTTCTTTGTGCACCCAGGCAAAAAAAGCATTTCCTCCTGCAAAAAGGTTTTGCAAGAAAAAAAAAAGTGAAGCCCTAAATTAGGAGCAAAATGAATGCATTTTCTCCTGCAAGAAGGTTTTACCAAAAAAAAAAGTGAAACCCTAAATTAGGAGCATTGGGGTTTAAAAAAATAACAATAAGTTTATGAGCAATTGTTGTTGCATTTTTTTTTAATGCAGAGAGGGTCATGCAACCCTGTTGACAGTCGATAACAATGGCAGGAAGTTTGCAAGTTGCCACTTCCCGCCTCCCTCCCTTTTCTTCCCCCCTTTTTTTATTCTCTTTTTTTTTTTCCTAAAGCCAGGCGTGATCGCGTTGAAAAGTCTCGGATTTATTGTCTGCCTCTTCAGTGCATTGGAACTTAGCTCCTTTTGGAAGTTTTCTTTGGGAGGTCCAGGATGAAATCACCCTTGCAAAGCCGTTTCTTAAGCTGTTTCGTAAAATAGATATGTTTATTTATGTGTCATCACTTGCCTGGGTTCAGCCATAAAAGCAAAAAAAAAATCCTTTCTGCAAAGGGGCCACGAGGGAAAGTTCCTCTGGCTGGAGGAAAGAAACTGGTGAAAGTGGTTCAGCCTGGTGGCGGTGGACCGGGGCAGAAAAGAAAGTTCAAGATGAACTCAGGTTTTCTTACTTCAGGGCACCCTGGGGAGCCGCGTTAACCCTTCCTGGACTGGAGCCCTAACGTGTTAGACTCTGCACCTTAGGGATGGATGCATGCCAGCATTGGGAGATGTTTCCAGACTCTTCACATCCCTTGTCTATACCGCTTTTTTCCACCTTATTCCCCTGTTCTAGGTGGTGTTTTGTTTTTTATTTTTTTAACTTGGGAGTTTTAGCAGTCTCTCCTCCCCTTTTCTTCGGTGGGGGGAGCAGTTGGTTGGCAGCCTTTCATCAGGTCACATCTGGCAGTGCCCAGGACTTAACTCCTCCTGCCTCTGCTCAGAATTACCCTGGCAGAACGCGGAGGATGGGACCAGGGTTGACAGCAGGAAGGGCCAGCACCGTACACATATCTCCGGGCCCCTGTGTTTTTTTTCTATGCTGTGGGCTTAGTTGACCTGACTAACCCCGTAGTAGTTTAAAAAAAAATGTTTATTTTTTACAGTTTAGGGGATGGTACTCTGGACCTCAGACATGCAAAGCCAGCACAGGGCTGCTGAGTTCCATTTCTAAATGTGTGTGTGACACAAAATGCCTGTTTTTAATTTTTATATTTTAAACATAGTTTTCAAAAGCTTGTTCCCAAATGGGTCTCTGAGATGTTTTGAGTCGCTAAAACTGGGAATGTTTGTTTTTGTTTTTTTTTAAAGCAGTTTATTTATTTATTGGCTTGGGGGCCACGTCAGGAGATGTACAGGGGTTACTCTTGGCAAGTTCCAGGGGCACATATGGGGTGCCGGGGATCTAACTGGGTATGTCTCTGGTTGGCAAATGCAAGGCAAATGCCTTACTGCTGTGCTATCTCTCCGGGCCCCATGGGAATGTTTTCATTCTACTTAGTTAGCTGTGAGAGGTAACTCATCATCTACTTTCAAGTCACTGAACCAAGATAGTGAATGAAGTCTGTGCCCAGTGAGTATGGAATTCGCCTGAGTGGTTTGGTAGCATTGGCAGAGGCTGATTTGTCGTGGGCGGCTGAGGGGATGTTACCATTTTCTGAACACCTGAAGCAATGAGCTAGTTTGGAGGTTGCTGTTTTGTGTGTTGCTTTGGGTGGACATTAAGTGGAGCTGTCCATCTGGCTGCCAGGTTCCTTTATGGAAGGCACAAGAAGGAGAAAACTCTGGGCTAAGGATAGACCAGAGCTGTCATTAGCTTCGAAAAGCAAGTGAAGAGAAAGTGTGATAGGGATTTTAAGAGTTCCTTCTTTGCTTTATTTAGTGCTTCTCCTTATTTTATACAACAGTACTAGTTGCGTTCTTCATTTTATTTCTGTGCAAATCCTTTCATCTCCAGATCATACCTTCTACCCCTCAAAGCTGAATCTAATGTATTGATCCTTTTCCCCTAACCCCAAAATACTTTCTTCAACTGTCCTTAAAGTTGCTTATATGCTTTTCTATTTTGATGTATGCTTGTCGCATGACTCTTGATAATTTCTCTCAAAGAGTGTTCATTGTCATAATCATCAGTTCATCTCCCCTACTTGGTATCTAGTAAAGCTTTGCACAGAGCAATTAGATAGGATGGAGACCTCCAGAAATGCAGAATATTTCCTTATTTCTCTGACTTACCTGCCAGTAGTTGAATGGTTTTAGGTATGCCAAGCTTGACATTTATGCATTTCTTAAGTGTTTACCGCAAAGCTTTTTTTTTAAAACACAATACTAAATCACGTCTTTATTCGTTTTTGGTGCCATGCCCCAGGGTTCTCAAGGACTATTCCCTGCTCTTTATTTTTCTGGGGTGGTACCACGATTCCAAGCAGGACCTCCTGCATGCAAAGAATGCACTCGTGCTCCAGCCTATTGAGCTGTTTTCTTGGCTTCATTCTTAACTTTTCAAGACTGTTTTATGATCACTTTCTAACTTTTTTTGGTTTGTCTTGGGGATACACCTAGTAGTTTAAATGCTTAACCTCTGCTCTTGGCATCTCTGCTAGAGAAGTCATATGGGGTCTCAGGGATTAACCCCTGTGGTCAGCCATATGTGAGGTATTCTTCCTACCCCTTGCCCTTAGTATTATTTCTTTGATCCCATTAACACCATTTCTTACACTAGAAAGTTCATTGCAAGTAGATATAAACATTTCTTTAAAAAGGCCTAAATGTATGTTTATGTATATACCTATATATTCTTATCATCTCAATCAAAATTGATGGTTTTCTGAAGTACTGCCAACTATCATGATTGACAGAATTTTACCCTGTTCAAGGGTAGGGTTTCTGAATACCTTGGTCATTTTTTTTTTACAAGTGAGTAGACTTGAATAGCAGTAATTGACAAAAATTGTGTTGCTTTCTGAAATGAATTTGATTCACTCACTGTGAAGTTGCCAGGTAAGTAAGATGTTCTTCTAAAAGAAAAGGTGATGTTATTAACTATTTTCATCCATTATGTCATTTGTTCCTCAAAAATCATACTTGGAAGAATAAGATATTTTTAAGTGGGCCCAGAGAGATAGCACAGCGGCGTTTGCCTTGCAATCAGCTGATCCAGGACCTAAGGTGGTTGGTTCGAATCCTGGTGTCCCATATGGTCCCCCGTGCCTGCCAGGAGCTATTTCTGAGCAGACAGCCAGGAGTAACCCCTGAGCACTGCAGGGTGTGACCCAAAAACCAAAAAAAAAAAAAAAAGATATTTTTAAGTGTCTGAGTTTATTTTCTATTTGTAATCTAATAAAGTTCATAGTTCATTCAAGCCCTTTTTTTTAAAAGAAGTATTAAATTAATTTCCAGAAAAAAGCCTCATTGTGGAAGGCAAGAGGGAAAAGAAAAAGGTGGAAAGATTGACAATGCAAGTGTCTTCCTTGCAAAGAGAGCCGTTTACAATTGCACAAGGTAAGTGAAATCACTTTAATCTTCCGAAAATGTCTCACTATACAAAACTAGAACAGTTGGGGCCCGGAGAGATAGCACAGCGGCGTTTGCCTTGCAAGCAGCCGATCCAGGACCAAAGGTGGTTGGTTCGAATCCCGGTGTCCCATATGGTCCCCCATGCCTGCCAGGAGCTATTTCTGAGCAGACAGCCAGGAGGAACCCCTGAGCACTGCAGGGTGTGGCCCAAAAACCAAAAAAAAAAAAAAAAAAACCAAACAAACAAAACTAGAGCAGTACTGAGTTGTCAATATTTATTGTATTGAGTTCCTTTGCTTACTGCTAAGTAGTAACAAGTTACTGGCATAATTTTATTTACCTTGCCTCATTAAAATAAGGTTTTTGTAAATGGTACTTTAAGAGCAGTTTCCATGATAAAGGCAAATAAGTGTCATTAGATTAATTGTAGAGTGTTTGCTAACAATGGTCTTAATCTTTGGCAAAGTGAGAGAAGTACCTCAGCTTGAGCCCAGTGTTAATTCATTTATGGCACGTGCTCTACCACTGAGATAGCTTCTCTCTCATAATGGATATCTGACTATTATGTTGTTTTTCTCCTAGGAAAGGGACAGAAACTTTGTGAAATTGAAAGGATACATTTCTTCCTCAGCAAGAAGAAAACCGATGAACTCCGAAACCTGCATAAACTGCTTTACAACAGACCAGGCACTGTAAGACCTTTTCTCTGTGTGTGACCTACAAGTAGACATTAGTCCTAGGATGACTCTAGTGATCCTCTAGTTCCAAGTTCTTACAAACAAGTGGGTTGAATAAGATACTAACTAGTTAAATGGCTTATCACAGGACCTGGAACCAGGCATTTGCGACTGGGACTGTGAAAAATCTTGCTTTTTTTTTTCCGACTGTGGGTTGGGAGGGAAGCACCATGTGGTGCTCAGTGCCGAGATCAGGTGCCAGGGATCAACCCAGGGCCCCTCGTGCTTTGTTTGAATCTTTTGGCCCTGTGGTGGTTTCCTTTTATTTGAGGGTTTTCAGTTGTGCTATCCTGAGCCCCCTATTGTGACTTTAAGCCAGACAGATTTCAAAGTGTGGGACCCATATTGTGAGGATTTGGATATTTATTGTCTTGAGGACCATACCAAGCAGTGCTTTGGAGCTGCTCCCAACTCTGCTTGGGGATCAAACGGTGCTGGGAAATGAAGTGGGTGTGGTTGCATGTAAGGCAGGCACCTTAATTTCTGTGTTTATCTCTTCCTATGTGATCTTTCTATTCCGAGAAAGGTATTTTTGTGTGTTCTAGCCATCCATGATAAATGATGCAGTATAGTTTAAATGTTTATGCCAAAGGTGGCAATTCTTTGCTAGTAAAATAATTCAGTGATATACTGAATTATACTGGACTCAGTATAATTTGAGGGAGGGGGTTGTACCACACCTAGTAGTGCTTAGGATTAGTCCTGGCTCTGCACTCAAGGGTCAGAGGACTATATGGGGTGCCACATAGCAAATCCTGATTAGTTAGTTGTCTGTATGGTGATATCTTAGTGGCCCCGCTATAATTATGTAATTCAGAAAAGATTGCAGTTTTACGCATGGGTAAAGCTTGAAAGTAGGGTTGAATGAAGCATATAATTCATTCTTATGTGTAACATTCAGTCTTTCTGAATACTCTACTAATTCCTTCAGCCACTTATGGTATTAACTTTGGGGGACACACTTGTGGGGGTGTATATTGGGGAATGGATTCAGGAACTCACAGGTACGACGTGCTATATTATAGCTACATTCTTAGCCTTTTTTTTTTTTTTTCCTATTTAAAAATTTTGCAGCTTTTGTTTTGGAGTGACATTCGGCAATGCTCAGAGGTCACTCTTGACTCTGCACTTAGGTATCACTCTTGAATGGGCTCAGGGAAACCATGTGAGAAACTATGGATCAAACCCAGGTCAAACGCATAAGAGCCCTACCACACCTGGCAGTACTCAGGGCTTTTTCCTGGCTCTGCACTTAGGGATCACTCTTGGCAAGCTTCGGGATCATGCGAGATCTGTGTGCAAGGGCCTTACCTGCTGTGTGATCACTCCAGCCCCATGCTGGGGATTATCTTAATCACTGCCGTGTAGTCGCCACTGGAATGCAGTAGCAGTCACACAGAATAGGTGGGCAGTAACTGTCAAGTACTTAAGGCAAACCAAATGAAACTGGTGATTATTTTCTTTTGGGGCTACGACACTATGGGGTTCAGGATTTACTCCAGGCTCTGCCTAGGAATCAGTTCTGCAAAGCATGGGCAATCATATTCAGGGTAAGGGAACATTCCAGATTGTCTGTGTCCGAGACACAAGGTACAGCCAACTGTATTTTCAAGCGCGTCCTTTACTTTTTAATGTATAGTATCCTTAACTGATTTGGCAAAGAAATGTCAGTAGAAGATGTTATTTAGGAGGCTGGAGCAATGGTATAGCCAGTGGGATACTTGCCTGGTACGAAACCAACTCGGGTTTGATCCCCAGCATCCCATATGTTGGAGTGCAGAGCCAGGAGTAACTACTGAGCCAAGTCTTTTATTCATTGTTTTTTTCCCTCACTGCAGTTGTGTGAGAGGGCCTGCAAGTGGTTGGTGCCTGCTTGCTTGGTGGTGTTTTTCTTCAGTGGATCTCACGTCTGGTTGTGCTCGTTGGGGCAGTGCACTTGGCTACATCAAACATGCAGTGTTTGTACACGTGCTCACCAGGGGTTGAATCTGCTCATTGTAGCACCTGTCGTTCTGGTTATGGTATTCGCACATGCTAGCCAGAGGTTTCTCTTATGTGGCTGTCCACTGTAATTGAGATTGCCCACTGGCATAATGTCTGTGATCAAAGGCAGCCACCAAGCCCCAAGGTGGGGTGACACCAGTGGTTAAACTCATGGCCTCACTCACAAAGGCGAATGCTTTTAACTATTGAGCTTACCTCTCTTTGGTCCCCAGAAGAGGTCTTTTTTTTTTTTTTTGTGGCTTTTGGGTCACACCCGGCAGTGCTCAGGGGTTAGTTACTCCTGGCTCCATGCTCAGAAATTGCTCCTGGCAGGCACGGGGGACCATATGGGATGCCGGGATTCAAACCGATGACCTGTGCATGAAAGGCAAACGCCTTACCTCCATGCTATCTCTCTGGCCCCCAAAAGAGGTCTTAATGTAATAAAAATTGGTGTCTTCTGTGTTCTGTAAGGTAAGGTAAATATTTTAAGACACATTTACTACAGCTCAAATTGTCACTATTTGGGGCTACCCCCAGTGGTGCTTGGGGACTAGTCTTGGCTATGCTTGAAGTTGTTCCTGTTACTATTTAATGACCATATATATGGTTCCAAAGCCAGCTGCTTAGCCATTTTACATCTCTCTAGCCTCAAAAATTGTTGAGTTTTTTTGTTTTTGTTTTTTTAATTTTGGAGGGTTTTTGATTTTGGGTTTGGGGCCACACACAGTGGTGCTCATGGGTTACTTCTGGCTCTGAGCTCAGAAATCACTCCTGTCGGGGCAGGAGACCCTATGTGATGGAGGGATTGAACCCAGGTCAGCTGCATGGAGGGCAAATGCCCTTCCCCTGTACTATCACAACAGCCCTCAAATTGTTATTTTTAGAGAAACACATTTAGGGACTGAGGATTTGGCTTAGTGGCAGGGTGCATGCCTTGAATGATAGGGATTTTTTGTGTTTTATTTCTGTCACTGTACCAAAAAGTAGTTTATAGAACATGTGTTAATGTTTAGTAACAAATATAGCTTTTGTTGTAAAAGAAAAAAAGTATTGGATAAAATAGTATTTAACTTGAAATTACATGAAAGCATAGTGTTACTTTTGAATGCTTTCTTGCTTACATTAGTAGGTAACAACTTTAATAATATTTTCAGGTGTCTTCATTAAAGAAGAACGTGGGTCAATTTAGTGGCTTTCCGTTTGAAAAAGGAAGTACCCAGTATAAGAAGAAGGAAGAAATGTTGAAAAAGTAAGTTATTTTTAATCACAGTATGTTTCGACCCATGTGTTTTCAATTTGCTTGTATTAGTGGTTTGGGTTTTTTAGTGTTTTGTATTTGAGCCACAACTTCTAGCAGTCATTGCGTAGGTTTAAATCCTAGGTCTGTGCTCAGGGATTGATTGATTGATGTTGACAGACCTTGGGGACCATATAGAATTCCAGGGATTGAACCCAGGTTGACTGCATGGCAAGCACCTTATTCACGGTACTACTCTACCCCCTCAATTTACTTTAAAATATTTAACTGGGTCGGAGTGATAGCACAGCGGTGGGGTATTTGCCTTGTACACTGCTGACCCAAGACATGTTTGGTTCAATTCCTGGCATCCCATTTGGTCCCCGAATCTGCCAGGAGCGATTTTTGATTACAGAGCCAGGAGTAACTCCTGAGCGCCTCCACGTATGGCCCAAAAACCAAAAAAAGAAAAAAAGAAAAAGCCTCTAATCATATATTTTCTGTAAGAATTGTTTTTAATTTCAAGACCTGATATGTCTTAATAACTTATTTTGGAGTGCTCATTACTTTCTAGTAAATACTGGATTGTGCATTCATGGGTGCATGTGTCTGTCTGTCTGTATCTGTGTATCCATGTATAATGTATATTGTTTCTTAGAATAAATTATTGAGAGTCCAATACAGAAAAGGTCTAAAGGAAAGGAACGTACAAACTGTCAGTTCTGCCTGCCTGCCACTCTTCTATCACTTAAACTGTTTAGCAGATAATTTGATAGAAAGTCTTTCTGGGGCCAGTGTTACAATAGTACAGCAATTGCCTTGCACACAGCTGACCCAGGTTCAATCCTCAGCACCCCATATGACCCCCTTAGCCCCACCAGGAGTAATTTCTGAAGGCAGAACCAAGAGCAATAAGTCACACACTGGGTATAACTCAAAAACCAACTTAGTTGTATTTTTATTTTTGATTTTTGGGTCACACCCGGCGGTGCTCAGGAGTTACTCCTGGCTGTCTGCTCAGAAATAGCTCCTGGCAGGCACGGGGGACCATATGGGACACCGGGATTCGAACCAACCACCTTTGGTCCTGGATCAGCTGCTTGCAAGGCAAACGCCACTGTGCTATCTCTCCGGGCCCAGTTGTATATTTTTATCATTAGATTATAAAACATAATTTAATTATGCTTTAATTATTTAATTTAAGTTAAATTATAAATAATAAATTAAAAACAAGTTATAATTTGCTTTATTTGGCCACATGTGGCTGACCACGTACAAGGCAAACACTGCCTGCTGTACTATCACTCCAGCCCCATAATTATATTTTAAACTAATCAAGATTTTGAGAAATAATTCTATGATTCGGAAACATCTACACTTACATGTTTATGTATATAGACCAGCTTGATAGGTTGTCTTTTTATTGTGAAGAATGTTTGTAAACCTTATGTAATTTCTGTTTTTTTCCCATTTTCCTTTTTAGATTTAGAAATGCCATGCTCAAGAATATCTGTGAGGTTCTTGATTTGGAGAGGTCAGGCGTAAACAGTGAACTGGTGAAGAGGATCTTAAATTTTCTGATGCATCCAAAGCCTTCTGGCAAGGTGAGAACCAATTTTTATTACTTCGTTAACCACTTATAATACCTTTCTTATGAATAATTACCAGCATTGTTATCAACATCTAGACAAAGAATATAATTCCATTGATATTGCAACAGTTTTTTTAAATAAAAACAGTCTAAGAAGCATAGGGATTTGATCTCCATATTCTAAAAAGGCCGAGATTAAGGGAAAAAAAGCTAAGAAGTGTAATATCAGGTAAGACAGAAAATACGAAGTTTGCAAGTTTATATGAAAGCCAGCAGGAAAATAGGAGAAAATCAATTGGGAAGATGCTGGCTGGTAAGGGGAACCAGTAACCAGAAAATCCAGTTGATGATATATTAGAAATAGATATTTTATAGATCGTGGAATAAGCTTGTGGAAAGTGAAAAAAGCTAACTGAGGTCTGGAAGCAGGTTTGGTGCTGGCTGTCTATGCATCCAAGTCACTTTCAACATCACAGATAGTTCCCTGAGTCTGTCAAAAACAAGCCCCAAGCACTGCTAAAGTCACCCACCCTCCCACCACACCACACCCCCTGAAAAAAGATTTCTCTTAAAATTTTGATTTTTTTTTATTAAAATAATTTTTTGGGGGGGGCTCAGTTTGAAAACTCATTTTCATACTCACTTTGAGAGAGAGGATTGTAGAAGGCTGGTTTATTTTTTTGGGCTTTGGTTTGGAGCATTCTGGTGGTGATGAGGGTTCACTACTTACTGCTTTGTTGGTAAAGGGTCCTCCCATTAGTGTTTGAAGCGCCTGGGCCTCAGGCATGTGCTCCAGCTCTTTGTTTGTTTGATTTGTTTTTGTTCGTGGGCCACACCTGTTGATGCTTAGGGGTTACTCCTGGCTTGGGGGAACCCTATGGGGGTGGATCGAACCATGGTCCGTCCTAAGCTAGCGCCACTGCTTTGGCCCCCATGCTCTAGCTCTTTGAGTTACATTCCTGATTCCTGACCAAGAATGAATGCTAAAGAGATGCAAAGGATGTAGGAGTCCCAGGGAACCCTGCTATTGAGGAAAGGACATGAAAATTTGAATTCTGAAATAGTTACGGAACTTTGTTTTCAGGTAAAGAATTTTTGTCTTGGGCCCGGAGAGATAGCACAGCGGCGTTTGCCTTGCAAGCAGCCGATCCAGGACCAAAGGACCAAAGGTGGTTGGTTCAAATCCCAGTGTCCCATATGGTCCCCCGTGCCTGCCAGGAGCTATTTCTGAGCAGACAGCCAGGAGTAACACCTGAGCACCGCCGGGTGTGGCCCAAAAACAAAAACAAAAACAAAAAAATTTTGTCTTGTACCAACAAACCCAGAGTATAGTGACCTTGCTTAGTGCTTTGAACTTGGATTTTTATTGTGGTAAAATTGCTCTATAATTGAGTTTCAGGTGCACACGATTGAAAATTCACGTGTATATGTTACATCAATTTTACACGTGCCATTGCACCCTCTCATTTTTCCCCCTTTTTATTAACTAATAATTGGTCTTATAGTCCAAAAGCTTATGTTGTCATTATTGACTTTATCCATATGTACATATATGAAAATATACAGCACTTGATTTTATCTTATTTTACCACATGCTGTTTCCTGGTCAGCCATACAGGACAAGATAGAGGCTGTCCTTTAGTAAATAGCTTGGGAGCATGACATTATACAAAGCTGACACTTTCTTTTGTGCAAGTGACAGCTGCCTCTAAGAATAGGAGTTTATGTAAAAGAAATCATCTGTGGTTTCACTAGTTTTAAGTGAGAGAGCTTAAGTTTTTGGGTTTTTTTGTTTTGGTTTTTTTTTTTTTTTTTTTTTGGTTTTTGGGCCACACCCGGCATTGCTCAGGGGTTCCTCCTGGCTGTCTGCTCAAAAATTGCTCCTGGCAGGCACGGGGGACCATATGGGACACCGGGATTCGAACCAACCACCTTTGGTCCTGGATTGGGCTGCTTGCAAGGCAAACGCCGCTGTGCTATCTCTCCGGGCCCGAGAGAGCTTAAGTTGCCACTAATGTTTATAATTTCATATCTTATGATTATAGTATGGGATTTTCTGTAACTCTTCTACCTATTGTAGAAAATTAAATAACAGAAAAAGAAAACAAATAAAAACAAAAAAAAAGAAAATTAAATAACAGACGAAAATGAAAACAAATACCCTTTAGCATACTGAGGATTCAAATCTGGGTCAGTGGGGTGCAGGGCAAGCAGTTAAACTAGTGTTTATTGCCTAGCTCCTATTTCATAGTTTTCTATTTTATTTTGGGGACCACACCCTATGGTGCTCGGGATTTACTCCTTGGCTTCATGCTTAAGGATCACTCCTGACAGGGATTAGGGATCCTTTGGGGGGTTAGATATTCAACCTGAACGGACTCTATGCAAGATAAGTGCCCTGCCCCCCCCCCTTACTGCCTCTCTATTCCCTACGGTTTTCAATTTAAGAAGTTAGCAAATACGACCCCGGAAAACATTTAAAAATTAATTTAGCTAATTAATACAATCAAATCATTTCTCTCATGTGATCCGCTTTTCAAATAAACATGATTTGCATATCAAAGCCATAGCCATGCATTTTATTTTGTGGTTTTTAATTAGTTTCATAATTAATATGCTGAACACATGCAGCATATTTAGAATCATTACTGAGACTATAATCCTGACATTATTGAAAGTAGAGCCCAGAGGTAATATGAATGTAAATCACATAATTCATAAATTAAGGATGTGTAAAGTGAGGGGTTATTTCCTTTAAAAAAATAAAGTTCCGGGGGCCGGGCGGTGGCGCTGGAGGTAAGGTGCCTGCCTTGCCTGCGCTAGCCTAGGACGGACCGCGGTTCGATCCCCCGGCGTCCCATATGGTCCCCCAAGAAGCCAGGAGCAACTTCTGAGCGCATAGCCAGGAGTAACCCCTGAGTGTCACAGGGTGTGGCCCAAAAACCAAAAAAAAAAAAAAAAAAAAAAAATAAAGTTCCTCTCTCAGATAATACTTTGAAAGATTTCAAAACAAGGAACACCTGGTAGTAACCATTTGAGTGCAGTTAAGAATGAAATAATCACAAGTCTCAAAACATCTTCATTAAAAAAATTGAGCTGTGAGGCCGGAGTGGTGGCGCAGGGCATAAGGCAACTAACTGCCTTGCACGCGCTAGCCTAAGACGGACCTCAGTTTGATCCCCCAGCTTTTCATATGTTCCCCCAAACCAAGAGCGATTTCTGAGAGCATAGCCAGGTGTAACCTGAGCGTCACCAGGTGTGGCCCAAAAACAAAAACAAAAAAAAAATAGGAGCTGAAGTTATTGTATACTTAAGCTTCCCAATAAGAATGCAGAAAATAGGGCCCGGAGAGATAGCACAGCGGCGTTTGCCTTGCAAGCAGCCGATCCAGGACCAAAGGTGGTTGGTTCGAATCCCGGTGTCCCATATGGTCCCCCGTGCCTGCCAGGAGCTATTTCTGAGCAGACAGCCAGGAGTAACCCCTGAGCACCGCCGGGTGTGGCCCCCCCACAAAAAAAAATGCAGAAAATAGGCTTTATTTTGTTTTAGTTTTTGGTCCATACCTAGAACTACTCAGGACTTCCTCCTGGCTCTGCACGCAGGGATCACTCCTGATGAGACTCAGGAAACTATATCAGATCCTAGGGATTAAACCCTAATCTGCATACAAGGCAGATACAACCCACTGTACTGTCACTCTTATCAGCATTTCTGGAGTTGTCTAGATGTTTAGAACACAATAAAAGGATAATGGTAATGCAGAGATATTTTGAAAACTGAATTATTCTCTAGGATAAAGGTTAAGATTGATTGACTTGGAAACGTGATGCCTGATTGTTCTTAATTTTCGCAGCCATTGCCAAAATCTAAAAAATCTTCTAGCAAGGGTAGCAAAAAGGAACGGAATAGTTCTGGAGTAGCAAGGAAAGCTAAGAGAACCAAATGTCCTGAAATACTGTCAGATGAATCTAGCAGTGACGAAGATGAAAAGAAAAAGAAAGAAGAGTCTTCAGATGATGAAGATAAAGAAAGTGAAGAGGAGGTAAAAAAAAAATTTTTTTTTTCCAGCTTCTTTCTGTGGTGAAAATAAAATATCCATTACCTAGTAGATGTCAGTAGAAAACAGATTCTGGCAACTGCCTTGATATCATACTGATTTTTTTTTTTGGTCAAGGACACAAAAATAGCACTTTAACACTTTCAAACACTTTTATTTTTTTCCCTGAGTGCAAGAGTTGGAAAATGATGAGGTTGAAGGGCTGAGAAGGTGACGGAGCAGTAGATATAGTGCAAGCATCCTCGTAAGTGAGGCCCTGGGTTAGAGTGAAGGGTGGGCTTGGAACTAGATCTTGAAGCCCAGTAGGTAAATGGGACGGGTTGGAGAGGTGGGCAGGAACACCTGCCGTGAAGGAGCAACAGGGCATCACCAAGGACTGGCAGTGGGGGGGGTCGTTTCAGGATGCGTTTCTATTTTACAATTACCGCTTCACTTTATTTGTCGATGTAAAATAAATGATTTAAGGAAACTTCAGTTGGGGGATTGCTTAACAGCAATTTTGCGCTGAAGTTGATTAAACTTCATATCAGGAACACATGCAGTTCTCTTTCACTTTTGATTCCTTGTAAAAAGAGAAATTGGATTCTCCAAAGTGAAACTGAGATGAAAGCGGCTCTGAGGGTTTCGTGGGGCTGATGTCACACCCCGCTGTGCTCAGGGATTCAGCCTCGCTGTGCTTTGGAGTGAGCGAAACTTGGTCATGCTCGGAGGAATTGATCGGTTGCTGAGGATTCAGCTGGCATGGGCTCAATTTTATTTTCTTCTGGGATATTCTTAACGTTTCAGGGATTTTTTTTTTTCAAGAGCAGATAATTAAAAGACTTAGCGGTAATATCTAAAACAGGAGTTTCATTTCCTCATGATAGAGTGCACTGACGGGCAGATCAAGAAAAATTTCAGGGTGCCAGTGGTACAATAGTACCACCTTATAAAATAAGGTGCTGGCCTTGCCTGCTGCCAGCATCCCCAAGCACCTCCAGGAGTAATTTCTGAATGCAGAGTCAGGAGTAAAGCCCTGAACATTGCCAGGAATTTGAGCATCGCCCAAAAACAAAGAAAGTACGTAGGCTTTAAATACGCCATCTCTCTTCCTGAAGCATCTCTTGTGCATTTAAACTCAACCCTGGTCAATGCATCCTTGTTCCAGAGAGGAAGGACCAAAGGCAAACAAAGGCTTCCCTCCTTAGGCAAAGATCAGCCTACACAGCACAGGCTGGACCTGTTACACATCACATTGCAAGGAAAGCTGGAAATGAGATCTTGTTAACTTTCCTGCTACTAGAGGAGAGGAAGGCACCTAAGTTATGGGACACCAGGCATTTGCCAGCTTAGGGAAACTTGCTCTTAGAGCTTTTGGTAAGCTTATATTTGCACCATAGGGAGATTTACCTAATAGTAGAGGGTGAATGTGTTCATCGAATTGGTGCTCTGCCTTATAAAATAGGAATTCTCCCCATGCTAACAAACCATTTTGAATGACAAAGCTATAGATTAAGCATCTTGTTGGCATTAAGATCCAATTCAAAGCTGATTTTTTTTTTTTTTTTTTTTTTTTTGGTTTTTGGGCCACACCCGGCAGTGCACAGGGCTTACTCCTGGCTGTCTGCTCAGAAATAGCTCCTGGCAGGCACGGGGGACCATAATGGACACCGGGATTCGAACCAACCACCTTTAATCCTGGATCAGCTGCTTGCAAGGCAAACGCTGCTGTGCTATCTCTCTGGGCCCTCAAAGCTGATTTTTTGTTTTGTTTTTGGTTTGGTGCCACCTGGTAATGATTGGGGATTCCTCCTGGCTCTGTGCTCAGAAATTACTCCTGGCAGTGCCCAGGGTACCATTGAGATGCTGGGGATCGAGTCTAAGTCTGCTGCTTGCAAATCAAAGGCCTTACCCACTTCAGCCCTCCAGTTCAGAGTCGAGTTGGAAGGCAAGGGCAAAGGTGAGCTGATGTTCACTGGAAGGCAAAGTTCTCCCCGTAACTTGGCCACAGAACTTGAATTACGAAACTATATAGTAAGACCTTTTATTAGAAGGCAAAGTTGAATAATCATATAACCTATCTAGATTTAAACTTCTTTTTGTAGTCAGCATTAAAATACAAAGCTTGGGACCCGGTGTCGTGGCTCAGACCAGAGCACATTCTTTGCAGGTGGGAAGTTCAGCTCTGTCGCTGGTGCTATGAAACCCACTCACTGCGCACTGCTGGGAGTGACCCCAGGGCAAACAAGTATTGCCCGTTCTTGACTCTTGGTCCCAGGAATTCTCTCAGCCAAAGTTGTGAAAAGAATCTTGTATTCGAAGCTAATTTTTTATTTTGTCCGTCTGTTCTCCCAGTGCAGCCTTTCTGCTGTGAGGACAGGATTCTGGTTCAGACAGGCGTCTTTTTTGGAGAGCCTCCTTCAAGAGCTCTGCTGCCTATAACACATAGGTAAGCCTTCTCGCCAGAGGATTTTGTTTTTTTTTTGGTTTTGGTTTTTATTTTGGCTTTGGTTTTTGCCATCCTCCAAAAAGGGCTTGTGTTATTCCTCAGATAGATTCTAATACCTTCATGGTATCAGATGTGGGAATACCCCTTTAGATGAAAATATATTCGGTCTTCTTAAAAATTTAGATTGTAGTACATTGTGCTGTATAAAATTAAAGGCAACTGTCACTTGTTATGCTTCCCTTGAGAATGACAAAAATATAATGCTGATGGTAATAAAAGGCTCACAGCATACAGTACTTTAAAAACAAATCCCATGGCATTTAGAAACTACTTTTTTTTTTCTTTTTCTAATGATTTTTTTTTTTTGGAGGCCAGAACTGGTGATACTCAGTGGTTACTCCTGTCCGAGTTTCGGGAATCCCATAAGTCCCCTGGGCATGCCAGGAGACATTCCTGAGCACATGAGCCAGGGCCAACCCCTGACCATCACCTAGTGTGACCAACTTTGAATTAGAACCAACTCCAACAAAATGTCTTAACCTATTGTTTTGTCATTGAAGATTTGTGTTCTGGTTAGGAGAGGGGAATTCTTACTTTATAAGCACAAGACTAATTAGATAAACATATTCATACTTGGGGCTGGAGAGATAGCATGGAGGTAAGGTGTTTTTGCCTTGCATGCAGAAGGTCAGTGGTTCGAATCCCGGCATCCCATATGGTCCCCTGAGCCTACCAGGAGCGTATTTCTGAGCATAGAGCCAGGAGTAACCTGAGTGCTGCCGGGTGTGACCCAAAAAGGAAAAAAAAAAAAAAAAAAAAAAAAACTCTACTACTAGGTAATACTTCCTATGGTGTATTTATAAAAGTTTACCAAAAATTTGGGGCCGGAGTGGTGATGTAGCGGTAGGGCGTTTGCCTTGCACTCAGCTAACTTAGAATGGACATCTGTTTGATCTCCAAGCGTCCCATATGGTCCCCCAAGCCAGGAACAATTTTTGAGCGCATAGCCTAGAGTAACCCCTGAGCGTCACAGGGTGTGGCCCAAAAACAAACCAAAAAAAAAAAAAGTTGACCAAAAATTCTAAGATCAAGTTTCTCTGACTTCGAAAACACTGTTTTGTTTTGACCATACCTCAGTGCTTACAGGAGCCAGGTGGTGCTAGGGATCCAAAGCCAAAGCCATCTCCCTGGCCAGAACAGATAATGTTCTCGTTCTGAAGATAGTGTTTACTTTCAGAGCTTGTCAGGAATAATGATTCAACCAGTGGAACCTCGTGGGAGGTAACAGTTTGAATCTGAAAGGATAAACTGCATAGATGGGCACAGTGAAAGGGATTTGGAGAAAGTGTCTTCTTAAAGTTGGATTAAACCAAGGCCTTTTCTAGGGGTTGTGTCACACACACACACACACACACACACACACACACACACACACACACACACACCACAACCACCTATCACAGAGCGTGGTATCCTTATTCTGTATTTTCACACACACACCACAACCACAACCACCTATCACCGAGCGTGGTATCCTTCTGTATTTTCACATACACACACACACACACACACACACACACACACACACCAACGTGGTATCCTTATTCTGTATTTTCTGGAACATTTATATCATTAGTAGCATTTATACGTGAATTGGATCAAGTTAAATTTAATCATAATGAAGCTAATTATGAAAACCCCTACTTCAGGGGCTTTAAGAAAGGCAAGGCGTGTTAGTAATTTCTACACTTAGGAGGCAGACTGGGCCTAAAACTCTTAGTTCTAAGACACTGTTGGCTCCTGTAGGTGCTCAGAACCATTTTCCTCGTGTAATGAAAAAGCATTTTGTCTTTGGGTCTTCTTGGGGGTCAGATTTCATTTATTCGTTTTTGCTGCTTCTGTTTACAAAAACGGGCCTCCCATAAAGTAGACATGAATGAACTGCGGGCAGTCAGGTTCTGTGGGTCTATACTACAGATGAACGAGATTAGTGCTTCTAATGAAAAATGTGAAAGCAATTATGGAGTGTAGTCATGAGTGGAATTTAAATAGAGAAAGGGAAAGCAAAAGAAATGAAGATTTGAAAGCTTGGGTAAAATGTAAGTGTATATGCTTACTTTCCTTCTTGGCTCTCCCAGAGAATACATTGACCTGTTTTCTTACCCTCCATGGTTTGTCCCTGGTTTGCTAATGCCAGTGTTTGCCCTTCGAGATGCCCATTTCTGAAGTTTCCTAATTGCCCCATTTCCAAGTTTATTTCCTAACAGCCAATGAGGTTAGGAGCTTCTGGTGAAGGGTGCTCTTATGACTGCTCAAGAAGAAACTTAGACGAATTAAGACTCCTTTGGCCAGGTGTAGCCCAAAGCCAAAATAATTTGAACTTTAAATGAAAGCTTTACTGGGGCTGGAGCAGGTAGTAACAGCGGGCAGTGCAAGCTCTTGACTTGTACGTGGCTGACCTGGCTTTGATCCTCGACATTACCGAGGTACCCCGAACCCCTCTTAAGTATAAAGAAAGAGCCCAGGATCCAAGCTCACTTTGCTGAGTTCTTACCTTGAAGGTGTCATGGAATGATTTGTACCATTAAAGGCAGTAAAATTTGGAATCATGTTTCTTAAAGAGATCCAGTTGTTTGTGGGTCCAGATCTATCTAGCAGTAAGCATGGTGACATTATGCTTAACAGTGTTGAAGTCTGTGTTACTTTCTTTGTTTTCTTTTTTGGACCACACCTGGTGGTTTCAGGGCTACACTTGGCAGTAGTTGGGTGCCTTTCCCTGAGCTTATTTCTCCTTTCCCTCGCTCCTCCCTACTCTTCCAGATCTTTTTTTTTTTTTTTTTTTTTTTTTTTTTGGTTTTGGGGTCACACCGGCAGCGCACAGGGGTTACTCCTGGCTTTATGCTCAGAAATCGCTCCTGGCAGGCTCAGGGGACCATATGGGAGGGATGCCGGGATTCAAACCACCCACCTTCTGCATGCAAGGCAAACGTCTTACCTCCATGCTATCTTTCCGGCCCTCCCAGATATTTATTATTTATTAATTGGTGTTTGGATTATGCTCTGTGATATCCTGGCTGTGCTCGGGACCATATGGGATGCAGGTGATTAAACCCATATTGGCCACAACCAAGACAAATGCCCTCTTTTGCTGTACTCTTTTTTTTTTTTTTTTTTTGGTTTTTTTTTGGGCCACACCCGGTAACGCTCAAGAGTTACTCCTGGCTATGCGCTCAGAAGTTGCTCCTGGCTTGGGGGACCATATGGGACACCGGGGGATAGAACCGAGGTCCATCCAAGGCTAATGCAGGCAAGGCAGGCACCTTACCTCTAGCGCCACCGCCCGGCCCCAAGTCGTACTCTTCCAGTTCTTACGGGTCCAAATTCTATCTTTGACTAACATATCTCTTACATATAAATTAGTGGTCGATAATACTTTATTCATTTTGTTTGTTTTTTGGGTCACACCTGGCTGTGCTCAGGGGTTACTCCTGGCTCTGTGCTCAGAAGTCACTCCTGGCAGGCTCAGGGGACTATGTGGGATCCCAGGATTTGAACAAGGGTCTGCCCTGTGTTGGTTGCATGCGAGGCAAATGCCCTACCACTGTGCTATTGCTCCGGCCTCTATAATACTTTCTTCTGTATGATTTTAATAGGCCTTTTAGAGCTTGGTATGATTCTTTGTTCTTGGTTTAGGTGACACCTGGTGTTCAGGGCTTAATTCCACCTCTAGTAGAGATCATTCCTGGCAGGGCTTGAAGGACCAGACCCTCTGGGGTACTGGGGATTGAACCCAGATTGGCTACATGAAAGGCAAGCACCCTGTCTGCTTTATTATTGCTCTGGACCCCTAGTGTGATTCTTAAATTAGGTGGGTACTTAATAAGCTTAATGCTTTTTTAGTCATGGGAGACATGATGGGCCATTTCACCCCTTTTTTAGCAATGCCACTATTTGGAATACCTTTAAAAATTAGGAAATAGGGATGGACCCGGGTTTGGTTCACAGCATCCCATATGGTTCCCAAGCCTGCCGAGAGCCACTTCTGAGTGCAGAGCCAGGAGTGTGGCCCAAAAACAACAACAATAAAAGAGGAAATAAATCAAAATAACCTCTAGACAGCAAAAAATCCAGGTAAAACCCACAGACACTATTTTCAGTAGTTTTTGAATGTATTTTAAATGTATTTTTTTTAATGTATTTAAATGTATTTTTAGGGCAGCAGGTAAATAATAGCTAGTTATTTCCGGGGCCGGAGAGGTAGCATGGAGGTAGGCGTTTGTCTTTCATGCAGGTTGGTGGTTCGATTCCCGGCATCCCATATGGTCCCCTGAGGCTGCCAGGAATCATTTCTGAGCATAGAGCCAGGAGTAACCCCTGAGCATTGCCGGGTGTGATGCCAAAACCAAAATAAATAAATAAATAAAATAATAGCTATTTCCCAGGCCAGTTTGTTGCCGAGACAGTGTGTGTAGGAGCTTCTGAATTTACATCCGTTGTGCTGGTACTAACTATAATGACAAACTCTGTAAATAAAGACAAACACCAGAATCCACTGAACTTGATTGATACCTGAGCCCACTTTCTTTTGAAGAGGGTTGCTCTATGTGTTTTTATTTTCTATAAAGGTAAGTCTAGTCCAGTGTTTGTGTCCTTAAAAGCAGCTTATTGGTGGGGGCTGGAGTATCTGCCTTGCGCACGCTAGCCCAGGACAGACCATGGTTTGATCCCCCGGTGTCCCATATGCCCCCCCCCCAAGCCAGGAGTAACCCCTGAGCATCACTGGGTGTGGCCCAAAAACCAAAACCAAAAAAAAATAGCTTATTGACTTGAAGCCATAGCGCAATAGAGCAGGTAAAGCATGAGCTTTGCATGTGACAGACCCGGATTCTATCCCTGGTACCTAAATGGACTTGCGTGTGGCCTGGGGAGATCGTGAACACCGAACCAGGATTAAGTCCTGACCACCGCCAAGTGTGACCCCAAAACAAAACAAAAATTTTAGTATGTTAGATTTAGAGGTTAGTTAGAAGAATAAAAGCATTTGTAGAAACGTGTCTATTGAAAGTAAGTTTACAGGGATCAGAGTGATACATAGTATGTAGGACATTTGCCTTGCACACTTCTAACACAGTTTAGTCCCTGGCATCTTCCATGGTCTCCCAAGCCTGCCAGGAGTAACCCCTAAGTGCTGCCGGGTATAGGGCCTCCCCCCCAAAAAAAATCAGTGAGTTTGCAGTCATGTTGGTGTATTGTAAAGATTGGATTGTGGTTAATTTGCTTTTGTAGGATGCTTTTTTTGTTTTGGGGCCACACCTGACAGTTCTCAGGAGTTACTACTGGTGGGTTTGGGTGACCATATGTAATGCTGGAGATCAATCCCAAGTTGGCCACGTGCAAAGCAAGTGCCCTAGTGATAATGTCCCAGGGATTGAAGTAAGTTTAATCACATCATTTCTGTTGGCCCCCCCCCCTTTTTTTTTTTTAATGGTTCTTTCGTTCATACCTGTCATTGCTTGGGACTGACATTACCTGACATTACTCCTGGCTCTGCACTCAGGGATCAAGCCCAAGTCAGCTTTATGCCAGGCAAACACTTTTCTTTGTATTTTCAAGCCTCTTATTTTAATTTTTTGTGGAGAGAGGGAGTATTTACGGTTCCCTCCCGGTGATTCCTGGCATGTGGTTCAGTGTAGGAGCCTGATCTACCCCGCTGTGGAACCTGCATTAACCAAGTTACTGGTGCAATGCTGGGAGGATCCCTGGCTATATATCCACCCAGTGGTTATTCAAAGGACCGCCTGGTGTTGGGAATCAGGTCAGCATCAGATTCATGCAAATTTACTTCTCTACTATACCCAGCCCTTAAAATTTTGATCTTTGCTTGTAAGATAAATATCTTACACTGGTTTTGTTTCACCATGTGTGAGTTTAGTGTTTAAGAAGGCGGGTTTGGGGGCCGGAGAGATAGCATGGAGGTAAGGTGTTTGCCTTTCATGCAGGAGGTCATCGGTTCGAATCCCGGCGTCCCATATGGTCCCCCGTTCCTGCCAGCGATTTCTGAGCCTGGAGCCAGGAGTAACCCCTGAGCACTGCCGGGTGTGACCCAAAAACCACAAAAAAAAAAAAAGGCGGGTTTGGGATCAGGCAAAACTTAATGAATAAGAAATAATGGCATTATAAGCATCAGTACTAGTCTCTGGACAAAGATGCTTTGTGCATATTTGTCATCTAAAAAATTTAGTGGCTAATCTATCCAGTGTTTAAAATATATTCTCTAATTCTGTTGAGGGGGTATAGAGGATTAGAGGAATTACGTGAATCTCATTGTTGTGCTTTGCTTTCCTTTTCAACAGCCACCAAAGAAGACATCTAAAAAGGAAAAACCTAAGCCGAAAACCACTTCTAAAAGTAAAAAGTCAGCCAAAAATGCTAATGTTAAAAAGGCAGATAGCAGCACCACTAAGAAGAACCAAAATAGTTCCAAAAAAGGTATGTCAGGAATGATAGTGGTTCCAAGAAATTTAAGGATACTTTTTTTTTTTTTTTTTTTTGGTTTTTGGGTCACACCTGGCAGCACTCCTGGCAGGCTCGGGGGAGCATATGGGAATGCCAGGATTTGAACCACCATCCTTCTTCATGCGAGGCAAATGCTCTATCTCCATGTTCTCTCTCTAGCCCAATTTAAGGATACTTAATGTGCCTTAAGATGTTTAGATTTGGGGGCCGGTGAGGTGGTGCTAGAGGTAAGGTGTCTGCCTTGCAAGCACTAGCCAAGGAAAGATTACGACCTCAGTTTGATCCCCCGGCGTCCCATATGGTCCCCCCAAGCCAGGGGCATTTTCTGAGCACTTAGCCAGGAGTAACCCCTTAGCATCAAACGGGTGTGGTCCGAAAAACAAAACAAAAAAAAACAAGATGTTTAGATTTGGTTTGGGGCCCATATCCAGGCAATGCTCAGAAGTGTACTCCTGGCTCAGCACCCAGGAATCACTCCTGGAGGTGTTCAAGGACCAGAGATTGAACCGGGTCAGCTGCATGTACAAGACAAGCGCCCTACCCACTATACTGTCACTTTGAATCCAGGATCTTAAGTTTTTATATCTTTATGGAAAACAGTTAAAGTAAAATGAACATTGTGGGGCAACGTCACATACCACCAGTGTCTTATTTACATTTTGAAATTGAAAAAGACTGAGGTGGGAGGCAACACCCAGCAGCCCTTGGACTAGGACGACTGCTGCCGGCAAAAAAGGGCTGAGCCCGTAGAGCTCTTACTGGCCCCATCACTTTATGTTTTCTAGGCGACTTAGGGTATTTCTAAGTGATTTTTAGATATGTTTTCTTTTGAAAATATGATAAATGCTTATGGAAATCCCTATGTTGGATCTTAATTTATTTTGTGACTAAAAGAAAATTAAGGTTCTTGAGAGATTGTGCGGTGGTGCCGATGCCTTCCATGTGGCATTTGATCCCTGGTCTCCCATAGGGTCCCTGAGCATCGCTGGGTGTGGCTCCCAAAGTGGGTTGATGGGTGTATTTTTTTTTCTTTTTTTTTTTAATATTTTTATTTTGATCATAGTGGTTTACATATTGTTGACAATAATATTTTAGGTACATATTTACACAAAATCAGGGGGGATTCCCATCACCAAATTGTCCTCCCTACACCTCCGTTTTTGTCCTACCTCCCATTTCCTCTTCCCTCGTCTCCAGGGCGGCTAGAATATTTGGTCCCCTCTGTATCTAATCTACTACTTAGTAGATGGGTGTATTTTTAATTCTAATATAATAACTTTACTTTTAGAAAGTGAATCTGAGGATAGTTCAGATGATGAACCTTTAATTAAAAAACTGAAGAAGCCTCCCACGGATGAAGAGATCAAGGAAACAGTGAAGAAATTACTGGCCAACGCCAACCTGGAGGAAGTGACAATGAAGCAGATTTGCAAAGAGGTAACTAGACATGCTTCCATCTTGCATTCTTTTTGAGAAGTCATTCATTCCTCATCTGAACATCCTTTCCTTCTCACTGAACAAATTCCTATGAACTGGGGTATGCTGACATTCATGTATGTGGGTAATCCATGCTGAATAAACAAGTTCTGGAGTGCCCCTTTTGTGAAGTTCTTAAACTTTGTCTTAAAAAATTAAAATGATGGTCTTGGATTAGAATTTCAGAGAGACTGTATATAACAGATCAAAATTGGAAGATTTTAGAATCTACTTTCTTATGAAAAGGAAACTAAAATTTGAAACATTGAAGATTAAATATTCATTTATTTTTAATTTTTAGGCACTCAGTGTACCTCTTAACTCAGGCACTCACATAAATATCAGTGATTGAGCAGAAAATCTATTGGTTTGTAGGTTTCTTCTTGAGTAGTGAGAGACAGCTATTGAGTAACAAAGAGTTCAGAGTGCCAGGCCTATGTTCCAGGAGAGCAGTAATTACCATATTTTTCGTACCATAAGATGCACGCACACACACATACCTTAAGTGCGTCTTTTTTTTGGGGGGGGGGGGGTTTGGGCCACACCCGGTAACGCTCAGGGCTTACTCCTGGCTATGCGCTCAGAAGTTGCTCCTGGCTTGGGGGACCATATGGGACACCAGGGGATCGAACCGCGGTCTGTCCAAGGCTAGCGCAGGCAAGGCAGGCACCTTACCTTTAGCGCCACCGCCCGGCCCCCCCTAAGTGCGTCTTATGGAACAAATGCTGCCTGGAGCCGAAGCTTGAGTGCAGGGGAGGAGAACATTTAAAAAATGTGCGTCTTATGGAACGAAAAATATGATATATACCGTAGAATATAAAGTACATACTTGGGCTTCATCCAGGGGGGAAGGGAAGATCTGGAGAAGTGCCAGAGTCCAGCCCTGTTCAGGGACAGTCACCATGGGAGGAAGGGCAGTGGCCAGTCGCAAATACCTGTCTAATGCTAATCAAGCCTAAACAGGGTCTTCCATCTCAAAAAGGGGTGTGGGGGGAGGAGAAATCTATTAAGAGTTTGTAGAGTGGAGCCCAGTAGTTAACTTTTTTATTCTCTGGCAGTGCTCAGGATCAAACTCAGGTCCTCACAAATTTGGAGCAAGTCATTTATTGTTTTTTTTTTGGGGGGGGGGGTTGTGGTTTTTGGGTCACACCCGGCAGTGCTCAGGGGTTACTCCTGGCTCCATGCTCAGAAATTGCTCCTGGCAGGCACGGGGGACCATATGGGACGCCAGGATTCGAACCGATGACCTTCTGCATGAAAGGCAAACGCCTTACCTCCATGCTATCTCTCTGGCCCGCAAGTCGTTTATTGTTGAGGTGCATCCCTAGCCTCAGTGAATAGGTGACTAGCAGAAAATTAAAATTGGAAGGAAATCTCCATAGAAGTTAGACTTAAAGTTACTTAAAGAGTTTTGTAGATTTTATATATGTGCTATTTATCATTTTCCCCCCTCTGGAAACTAATGGGGAGTTGAAGCTGAATGTATTACTGATAGGGGGCTTGATACAATCAGATTTTTAAAAGTCTTCCCTGGGGCTGGTGGTCATTATCTTAGGACCTATGAGTAAGGAATGAGAAATTGCCAACAATCCAAAATCAATAGTGTTGTCTAATCCTAGCCATTTATCAAGGACTAATCCAAATGAAATAAAGCCAAAGAATGAACGGGTTTTATTCCGGACATTTTGTGATGGGTTAGTTGGAGCATACAAATGGGAGATAGGATTTAAAGTGTGCTTTAAATTCAACTCTTAACATTACTTTTTGTTTTCATTGTAGGTATATGAAAATTATCCTGCTTATGATTTAACTGAAAGAAAAGATTTCATTAAAACAACCGTTAAAGAGGTAACTATCTACTTTTTCCTCTTTGATCCCTTTGTGAAACAAATCATATCCAATAACTGCATTGGATTTGTTGTCTCTTCCCAAGTAATAGTACTTAGAAACTTTAGGGTCCACTACTTTTTGTTTGGCTGGTTTTGGGGTCACACCCAACACTGCTGGCAGGCTTCAGAGTCCATATGGGATGCCAGGGGTTGAAACCAAGTCAGCCACATACAAGGCAAATGCCCTAAACACTGTGTAGGGCCTGGAGAGATAGCACAGCGGCGTTTGCCTTGCAAGCAGCCGATCCAGGACCAAAGGTGGTTGGTTCGAATCCCGGTGTCCCATATGGTCCCCCGTGCCTGCCAGGAGCTATTTCTGAGCAGACAGCCAGGAGTAACCCCTGAGCACCGCTGGGTGTGGCCCAAAAACAAAAAAAAAAAAAAAACCACTGTGTTAGTGTTCCTGCCACCGAGGGTCCACTCTTGACATGATGCTGGTCAGGCCCTACATTGTAGGGATCCTTAGGCCACCAGTGTGATTCAGGGGACCATGGATTGTTGGGGATCAAACCCAGAACAGGCACTAACATGTCCTCTCTAAACAGTATTTAGCTATTAATGTGCTAATAGCTTCTCATTTTTTGCTTTGGTTTTGGAGCCTTACCCCACTGTACTCCGAGCTTACTTCTGACTCTGAGCTCAGAGATCATAGCTGGTGGGCCCAGGGCCATATGGGGGCTGCTAAGGATTGAGCCCAGGTCAGTCACATGCAAGGCAAGCCTCAACCCCATCACAGCTTTTATGGGATGGGGGTTGATTTTTTTTTTTTTTTTTTTTTGGGCCACACCCAGCGGTGCTCAGGGGTGACTCCTGGCTGTCTGCTCAGAAATAGCTCCTGGCAGGCACGGGGGACCATATGGGACACTGGGATTTGAACCAACCACCTTTGGTCCTGGATCGGCTGCTTGCAAGGCAAACGCCGCTGTGCTATCTCTCCGGGCCCGGGGGTTGATTTTTGAGTCCCATGCAACAGTGCTCAGGAGTTACTCCTGGCTTTGTACTCCAGAATTATTCCTGACCATATTCAGGGGACCCTATTGGGTGCCACGGATCAAACCTAGATTAAATGCATGCAAGCCAAGCACCCTACCCACTACACTACGGCCCCAGCCACCACACCTCCACATACAGTAATTTTAAAAAGACATTTATGTCAGTTTAGTTTTGCATTTAAGCCTAAGATTTCCTCAAAATAGATATGCTTTCCATTTATATTTTAGAATCGGAAAGTCTTAATTTTAGGGTTAGGATTAAGGTGGGGTTCAGGGCCTGAGCAGTGATGCAGCAGGTAGGGAGACTATCTTAAATGTAGACAACCTGGGCTCAAGGCCCGTCAACCCTAGGTTCCCTAAGCAGAGTCAGGAGTAAGGCTCAATTAAGTAGCACTGAGTGTGACCCCAGAAACAAAAACAAGAAGGCTCCTTGGGGCACAGGAGTCTAAGTGTCCCTCGGGGAGATAAGCGTGCATCCTGTCCACAGTTCATTCGGCACAGCTGTGCTCTAAGCAAGTCCAGCCAACTTTCCACGGGACTCACGTAGCGAAAATGAAAGGCAACTTTATAGTCTATTTATGTATTTAATAGTTTATGTTGAATGCAGAAACAATGTCCTCTTTCCTTGCAGCTAATTTCTTGAAACAGAGGACCGAGACAGAAGCCTATTCCCATGGATTTGAAGATCGGATTTATACGATCATACCAGCAAAGAGAATGTATTTACTTTTCTAAATCCTTGCAAGCGTTGTGTTTGTAAAATTTAATGCTGACCTTTTCATTTCGAGTGTTACTTAAGTTTGCTGTTTTAAATTGCATTTCTCTGCAGTTTTTAGTTTCAAGTTTTGCATGGTAGTAATTGTTCCTTGCTTTTATAGTTGTATTTTGTACATTTTTTTATTTCCTTGTAGAAGGTTATAGATTTCTGAGCGGTTGCCGTTTTTAGTGAGCTTCTTATTAGCTTAAAGCATACTTGTAATCAAATAGAACAGGAAGTATTATAATAGCAATTAACATGCAGAGACAGTTGCAGTATTTCGTATATGAAATTATTTTGAATACACATCTGGCTGTGTGTTCATCATAGTAAATTCATACAAGCTTTAGCTGTCCAGATGACTTAACCAGAACTTCACTCCTGCATGTGTATATAAGTCGGAGTGTCAGCATGACGGAAGTGAAAGATGTTATTTTTGTATTTTTAAGACAAATTTGTTGTACATAGTTTTTTTATTTCTTTTGTGCAGATCAATTTTTAAAACTCATGGGTATCTTTACATGAAATGTCAGTGTTCAGCCAGATGGTGTAACAGGGCAGTGAGCATCAGAATTCAGTGAAGAAAATGCTGGGGGGAAATGGATGGTTCTCTGCTTTGCCTGGGAAAGTGTCATCGACTGTAGTTTTAGTGTTAACTCTGCAAGTGTCTGTAAATAACTTTTATATTTAGGGTAGACCAAAAATCAACACTTCAAAAATTTGGGGACAAGTGGGATTACGTAAAATAGCACATTTGGCTTATAATAAATTAGGTGATTTTTATTAAGTCTTCCTCCATAAAAGGCTAATATTTACAGGAGACCTCGCCTCCTTTATAAAATTATGATGAAAGCACCAAGTATTATAATGCCAGAAAGTAATGGTTATGTCTGACACATTACTTTAACCTTAAAGAAATGCATTAGTAGGACCGGGTTGTTGAGTTTTAAATGGATGGCTAATCAGGATCCTGTGTAACTGGACAACTCCTGAAAAAGACAAAAAGAATTGTGTCTTTTAAATTGACTATATTAATGATCAGTTTATGAAATCTAAATTTTAAAGGATGCTGCTTGTGAGAGAAATCAATTGAGTGTTTAAAATAAAATTGCTTCTTAGAACAGAAATACATAAAAGTAGTATGATTGTTAACAGGTACTTTCAGTTTTGACTAGTTTCTTGATAAGGTTTTTTAAAACATTAAAAATAGACTCCATACAAATGAATGAATAAAACCACCAAGAAAGAATAAACTATTGGCCTTTGATTTTAAATATCTAGTTTATTCCTAATAAAACCTTGTCAATAAAAATTTAAAAAAAAAATCAGTGGTTTTGTTTCTTTTATTTCTTATTCCAGACTCTGCCTACTTTATGAGGGTTTTATTTTGTTTTGGGGGCCACACCTGGTGATGCTTAAGGACCATATGAATGCCAGGGATTGAACTCAGGTGTGCCATGTGCAAATTAAGCTCCTTACTTGTACTATCTCTCATCCCCATTTAAAAAAAAATGTTTAACCAAGCCTGTTGTTTGAAGAGCTCTTTAGTAGTCATCACTAAAAAGTTGTGGTAAGAGACCAGAGCAATTAGTTCAGTGAGTAAAGGTCATTGCCTTGCATGCTGTGACCCAATCTGGGTCCAATCTCCCGCATCTCAAATAGTGTCCTGAGCACAACCAGGAGTGATGGATGAGTGCAGGGCCAGGGGGTAAACCCTGAGCACTGCTGACTGTGGCCCCCAAAAAGAAAAGTCAATTGTGAAAAAGGAACCCTCATGCATTGTGGGAATAATGGAAATGTCGTCTGGTTCAGCCTCAGTGGAAAACAGCAGGTGGCAGGTTTTAGTTTCCGGGGCTGGAGCAAAGAAGAGTTTCCCTCTAACCCGGGAATTCTACTCCCAGAACACAAAAACATGCTTTCAAAAAGGTAAAACACCCACTATGTTCATTTATGCATTTCCTGTAGGCCTAGGCCAAGGGAGCAGCAGCACCAGTGCCCAACGACAGATGAGGGGTAACAGAGCTGTGGTGGATGTATTCTTGGAATCGCCCGGAGAGATAGCACAGCGGTGTTTGCCTTGCAAGCAGCCGATCCAGGACCAAAGGTGGTTGGTTCGAATTCCGGTGTCCCATATGGTCCCCCGTGCCTGCCAGGAGCTATTTCTGAGCAGACAGCCAGGAGTAACCCCTGAGCATCGCCAGGTGTGACCCAAAAACCAAAAAAAAAAACAACAAAAAACAAAAGATGGGACCAGAATTTGCTACTTCGGTGGATGGTACTGGACAGCTCACGCTAAAGGAGATGAATTAGAGAGGACAGATATGGATGCTTTCATTCATCCCTGGTATAGATACCGTTTTTGAATACTAATATAATGCTTGGCCTTGAATTACAAAACATCAGAAGGGATAAAGATGGGCTGGTGTTACACAGGGCTCTTGGCTGGTGCTAAAGTGTAGGAGCTAACTCAGGACCATAAGGTTAATGCTATATGTCAGGGGTCCTCAAACTTTAAACAGGGGGCCAGTTAAATGTCCCTCAGACCATTGGAGGGTCTGATTATAGTAAAAACAAAACTTATGAACAAATTCTTATGCACACTGCATATATCTTATTTTGCAATGAAGAAACAAAACAGATACAATATGTGGCCCTCTGAACCTTCACACTTTTACACCTGTGGACCAGAAGTAAACTCTCCTGTATAGACTGAAAGACAAAGGGAGAGGGCTATTGGTTTTCTATAACAGACCACCACAATGAGAAAATTTCAAAAAAATATTCAATCTTGGGGCTGAAGCGATAGCACAGTGTGCCTTGCACCCGGCCAACACAGGACAGACACCGGTTCAAATTCCAGCATCCCATATGGTCCCTATTACCACCACCCCAGCCTGCCAGCAGTAACCCCTGAGCGCAGCCGCTGGGTGTAACCCAAAAACAACCACCGAAAAAAATTTTTTCAATCTTGCAGCGTAAAGTGGAAGCAACGTCACAAAACTATTAAGTTGATCAGATGATTCACAATTATTCAGGGTGGAGGGCTGGAGTACATTGGGTAGGGTGTTTGCCTTGGATGCAGCTGGCCCTGGCATCCTATATGGTCATGATCACTGCCAGAGGTAAGCCCAGAGTACTGCCAGGGGTGGCCAAAAGTCAGAATAATAAGTTATCGTAGGACTGTTCAACTTGAAATGCCTAGAGCAGTAATGGGTTTTCAGGCGAGCAGGTTGAAATTCTATGGACAAAATCTTGGTGAAGATGTATGTATTTGAATTAAGATTCTTGGCGAATGTGTGTACATACTCAAAGAGATTCCACTGCGGTAAACTAATTGCAAAACAAATCTGGTTTTTATTAAGGAATTTTACACAACCAATTGTTTATAACTCCAGTTAAACCAGTGTGTGTAGTCTGCTTACTCAATTGTAAAATCTTGAGACAACTGAAAAACGCAAGAAAATCAAGGGAAAGAAAGGTACCATAGTCTCTTACAGAACAAAGGAAAACAGTATAATAGACAAGAACTGAGGTCTTTTAGAAAAATAAACATACTTTAAAGTAGACTTTTCTGTCATTTGCTTGTAGCATAATACAAGTGCACAGGAACTAAAGTTAATAATTTACTGCAAACCACTTCAAACATTTTTTTTGCATTTATCACTTATCACATGCTATTCCTTAACATCTTAATACAGAACACTATCAAAGCCCAATACTTCCCCGTCAGTATCAATGAGTCCAAAAACAAACCCAAACAAACTCCTATGTTAGCACTGAAACTAGCCACTAACTTCTCTGTTCATTCTTGTTACACTTTGGTGGGGAGGAAGGTATTTCCAAGCTCGGAAAGTTCATCATACATTTGCATAAACGACTGTCTCCTTATCAGCAGACACATTAAAATTCAAAAATGCCTCCTGGTTTGAAAAGTGCCTTCAAAAGTCATTGTGAGTCCCTTTTATAAACAGACCAATATTATTGAGAGAACTGTTGAAAGACAAAAGTACTTTTAAGTGACCTATATTTCTAAACAGTAAACTGAAGTTTCTTGGCAAGATAAGCATCTCGAAGACCCTGAAACCAAGTTTGTAAAATGTCTTTTCCAGGAAAAGATAGAAAAGGTAAATAACAGCCACGTTGTCAGGTTTTTAAGATATGGCTTATATGATGGACAATATTTAGCAGATAACTCGTATTTCTCTGTAAGTGTTTCAGTGGGCCCTTACCAGTTGTGTAAAAAATATTCCTAGAGGTTGAATCCGTTGTTCAAAAGAGGCAGTGGCAAAAGGCTTTTATTATTTGCTAAGATCATTTTGCTCCTGGTTGCCAAAATTAAGGCAACCTCCGTTTGGCTCTAGGAAAAAAAGCCATATCCTTGAGCTAAAGTATGAGCACCCACGCTGTCTATCCCATTTTTTTTTTTAATTCAAGAAGATGATACATTATTTTAAGAAAAAAATGTTTGCTGCTTTGCCAAATGAGCGCACAAAATCTAGAATGCTTTATTGCCGGGGATACCTGAATCTTAAGTTTCTGACGCCCAATATGGAAAGAAATGTTTATACAATACAAAAGTCTCGAAACTTCATGTACCTTGGAAGAGTTTGTGCTGTATCCAAAAGGGAGATTTCTATCTAAATTTTAGAAAAAAGTTCAGTTTGGGAGTTGTATATAAAAAGTTTAAGGCTCACTGGTAAAGATATTGATAAACCAGGAGAAAACGAAGCATGGCTTTATCGACTTAGATCAATTTGGTTTCCCACTACAAAAACGGAGCAGCAAACTAATGAAATTTGAAGAAAAAGGTCTTCATTTAAGGTTATAGTCTACCTTTCAAAAGTCAGACTTTTGGAAAATGCAATTAAATATAAGTGCTTTATTAGTGTATTCCTGGACGGGTGCTCTCGGAATGGGGACAGAGATTCTACTGTTCTATCCCCTTAGAAATACTTCAGTTTTGGGCCCGGAGAGATAGCACAGTGGTGTTTGCCTTGCAAGCAGCCGATCCAGGACCAAAGGTGGTTGGTTCGAATCCCGGTGTCCCATAGGGTCCCCCGTGCCTGCCAGAAGCTATTTCTGAGCAGACAGCCAGGAAGTAACCCCTGAGCACTGCCGGGTGTGGCCCAAACACCAAAAAAAAAAAAAAAAAGAAAAAGAAAAAGAAAGAAATACTTCAGTTTTGCTGTCCAGAGAGGGTTGTGTATGCATGATTTTGATTTTTCAAAAAGTGAGGTTTCATAGGTGTTTCCAACTGCACGTATCATTGAGAAACTGGGTCCCAGTTTGACTTAGAATGCTGCGATCTTGCTGGCTTCTCGAACACCACTCAAATACGCCCCTGTCACAGTCTGTGGGAAATGTCTGTTGGTTGCCTGTCAAAAAAAAATTACAACATAAGAAATCACAGCTAGGGGCTGGAACGGTGGTGCAAGCCTTAAGACGTCTGCCTTGTGCCCGCTAGCCTAGGATGGACCATGTTTCGATCCCCCGGAGTCCCATATGGTCCCTCAAGCCAGAAGGGATTTCTG
Organism: Suncus etruscus; assembly: GCF_024139225.1. Taxonomy (NCBI): domain Eukaryota; kingdom Metazoa; phylum Chordata; class Mammalia; order Eulipotyphla; family Soricidae; genus Suncus; species Suncus etruscus. The sequence continues at coordinate 47,950,589 of NC_064865.1, read as the reverse complement.
AGCGCAAAACCAGGAGTAACCCCTGAGGGTCACCGAGTGTGGCCCAAAAGGAAAAAAACAAAAAAATTTAGAACATATGAAGCCACATTTAAAGGATTCAGAGGATCATTGTGCCATTTCTGTGTTCTCACTTCTCCCCAGCACAGCACTTGAATCTTCCTGGTCATCTTACCATGTCATCAAGTTCCCTCCTTACAGTATGTTCCCACATCCATGTAAAGATGAATGGCTAAAGAAACCAGTACAGGGCCCGGAGAGATAGCACAGCGGTGTTTGCCTTGCAAGCAGCCGATCCAGGACCAAAGGTGGTTGGTTTGAGTCCCGGTGTCCCATATGCCCACCCCACCCCCCCACCCCACCCACCCATCCCCGTGCCTGCCAGGAGCTATTTCTGAGCACACAGCCAGGAGTAACCCCTGAGCACCGCCGGGTGTGGCCCAAAAACCAAAAAACAAACAAACAAACAAACAAACAAACAAAAAGAAACCAGTACATATACACAATGGGCTATTTTATACAGCCGTCAGGAGAGAGAAAATCATGAAATTTTTCTGTACATGGATGCACATGGAAACTATTATGCTGAGTGAAATATGTCAGAGGGGGAGAGAGAGACACACAGAATAGTCTCATCTATGGCCGTGCACAGCAGGTAGAGTGTTTGCCATGCATGTAGCCAACTGTGCCAGTTTTGATCCCCAGCATCCCATCTGACCCCCTGAGCCTGCCAGCAATAATTTCTTGAGCACAGAGCCAGTTATAACCCAAGTGCCACAGGGTATGGCCCAAAACTAAAAATAAGAAACGAACACTTATTTAAGCTGCTCTAGAAGGGCCAGAGAGAACATATAGGGGTTATGGTGCTTGCCCTGCACAGAGTCAATCCAGGTGCAATCCCCAGCACCATGTATGATCCCCTGAGCACAACCAGGAATAACCCCTGAGCAGAGGTAGGTGTGGCTCAAAAACCAGTAAGTAAATAATAAACTAAGACATGAACTGAAACTACAAAGAGAACTGTCTTTCTCATCTGGCAAGTGGTCTTGCTGCTAAAATAGGCCCTTTAGGGGGCCGGAGTGGTAGCATTTGCCTTTCACATGGCTGACCCAGGACGGACATGGATTCAATCCCTGGTATCCCATATGGTCCCCTGAGCCAGATGAGATTTCTAAACTAAGAGCCACGAGTACCCCCTAAGCACCACCGGGTGTGGGCCCCCCCCAAAATAAAATAGGGGCCAGATCTGCAGCACAAGCAGTAAGGTGTCTGCCTTGCCCACGCTAGCCTAGGACGGACTAAAGTTCGATCCCCCAGTGTCCCATATGGTCCCCCAAGCCAGGAGCGATTTCTGAGTGCATGGCCAGGAGTAACCCAAGTGTACCCAGGTGAGGCCCCAAAACCAAATAAATAAATACATAAATAAGATCCTTTAAAAGGAAAGAAGTAAGTGTTCATCACGGAGAACTAAAGACCTAGTTCAGTTCATTCAAGAATAGCCAGGTTTGGTGAGAAGGGAAAAAGGAAAGGAGGACCAGAGTGGTAGCGCAAACAGTAGTGTGTCTAGCCTTGCACGAGCTAACCTAGGAAGGACCTCGGTTCAACCCCCGGTGTCTCATATGATCCCCCAAGCCAGGAGCGATTTCTGAGCGCAGAGCCAGGAATAACCCCTGAGCATCACTGGGTGTGGCCCAAAAAGCAAAAAAATAAATTAAAAACAAAAAGTATAAAAGGGGGAAAGGCTTCTTCCTGTCTTGTGCTCTTCTGGCATCTTCCTTACAAGACTGCACATGATTTGGGTCTGCCCCTTCCCTCTCTGCTCCTTCCTATAAAGTTGCTTCTAAGTTGGGCCACCATGCTCCAGGGCTCTGCCTACCTAGACTAGACAGTCCTGGGACAGGAACCTGCATGGCTGCACCTGCCCCAGTGGGAGACCAGCATGGGGGGAGACGGACGCACCTCGCCAGCGAAGTAGACCATTCCCTGGATCTCCTCTGCAATGATGTCGTAGGCCTCGCCGCTGCCACCCGTCTTCACGAAGCTGTAGGCCATCTGAATCCAGGGGTCCGAGCTCCAGCGGGTAACAAAGAACTGGGTGGGATCTGGGACCTCCTGCAGCAGCATAGAACCGAAAGGGACAGGGAGAAGTCACAGGAAGAGACAGATATGAGTCACAGGCCACTGCCTGCCCTCCACCCATGCAGCCGATCCTGCAGGAGCAGGACTTCCGGTGGGCCTCTCCCCAGACCCTGCAGCCATGTAGGACTAAATCCCTGCAACCCCTCCCTCCTCCATACCCTCTACCTACACCCCTTCTACCCCCTACTCCATACCCTCTACCTACACCCCTTCTACCCCCTCCTCCCTTCTACTCTGTGCTGGAAAAGCATCTCCCCACCAAGCAGGAATCAGTAGCTCTCTCTAGCCTGGCCCATGGAGAGAGGTAGGAAAGGGCAGGAGGGGAAGGTGCCAGCTACTCTACAGGCCCTACAGGTCTTGCTCTCTGAGCCTGACCTTTTCCCTGCTGCCCCCGACAAAAGTGGTGTGAGGGGACAGAGTGGTGGCACAAGCGGTAAGGCCTGGCACATGCTAGCCTAGAATGAAACTGCAGTTTGATTCCCCCGGCATCCTTGATGGTCCCCCAAGCCAGGAGCGATTTCTGAGCACATAGCCAGGACCCCTAAGAGTCAATAGGTGAGGCCCAAAAACAAAAAACAAAAAAAAAGGTAGTGTGAGATAACAGATTTTGGGGGGAGGGGAGGTTTGGGTCACACTCAGCAGCGCTCAGGGGTTACTCCTGGCTCTATGCTCAGAAATCGCCCCTGGCAGGCACAGGGGACCATATGGGATGCCGGGATTTGAACCACTGTCCTACCGCATGGAAGGCTAACGCCTTACCTCCATGCTATCTCGCGGGCCCCGAGATAACAGATTTCTTGCAACTGCATGTGCTAAGCTCCAAACCTGATTCTGAAATCAGTGTTGAGACAAATGCCCCAAAGAGCTATTGCAGGGAGAGAATCCATGAGGGAGACATTTAGGGTACTTTGAATCCTTTTCCTTTAGTGCCTGGGTCTTGGTTTGAAAGAGGAACAAGCCAGACCATTGTGGGGTATGGGACTTGGGACACATCCTGAGATGCTCACAGCTCTGCACTCGGGAAGGCTCAGGGGACCACAAGGGGTGCCGGGGATCAAACTAGATAGGCCAAATGCAAGACAAGTGCCCGTCTCACTGTACTACAGCTTGGGCCCTAACCACGCCATCATAGTCTCCATCAGTTGTAAAATGTCCAGTGGAGCAACAGACATAGTAGTCTGAGCTCACTGGAGGAAAGAGAAGAGAGACCACCGGCCAGAGAGATAGCACAGCAGTGGGGTGTTTGCCTTGCATAGGCTGACCGGGAGGGACCCGGTTCGATTCCTGGCATCTCATATGGTTCCCCCAAACTGCCAAATGCGATTTCTGAACACAGTAACCCCTGAGCACAGCTGGGTGTGGCCCAGAAATAAAGCAATAAATAAATAGTTAAAAAAAAAAAAAGAAGAAAAAGAGAGACCAGGTGGGCAGACACCAGAAAGATTTGGGCACTGTCCCTGTGGGAGGAAAGCTGTGGAGGAGGTCACAAGGGTCTGGGTAGGTGGCAATTTGTGTCCACAGCTCCTGGTGCCCTTGGAGAAGAAGGAGGGTGTGTAAGAAGGAACAAAGGAGGGAAGCGATTGTGCAAAAAAAAAGGGCATATATGTGTCCTCTTATTTGAGCTCCACTGTGTCCCCGATCCGAAACTCCAAAGAATGTGAGTGATTTGACAAGGGGCCTCTGTAGACAAAATCCAGCAGCCATGTGGCCGGGACTCCAGGAGATGAGGACCCAGACCATAGGAAGGAAGGCTGAGTGTGGCAAGGACAGGACAGGCGGCTACAGAGACCCCACAGGGCCCAGAGCCTGCAGCAGCTGGGCCTGGTCACCATGGAGCAGCCTTAAAACCAGGAAGAAACACACAGCTGAACTTAGCCAAAACTGAGCCAGATCTGGATAAAAGGATGGCTGGGTCCTAGGCCTCCTCAGTTAGCAGCTGGCGAAGAGCAGCCCAGGGGCCTTTGCTAACCTGTTCCTTGAAGAGCTCGCGGAGGGCGGCCATGCACTCTTGTAGCAGCTGCTTGTCATCCAGGCTCCGTGCCAAAGCCACGGCCTCACCTGCGATCACCGACATTAGCACACTATGCTGCTTCTGCATAAAGAAGGGCAAGAATTTTGGCATCAGGCCTTGGGGATCCCTTTCCCACTCTGGCATTCTGCCAGGCATCAAAGAGCTAACTCCAGGCCCCTGGACTCCATTCCTCCAAAAACTTGCTTGAGGGGCCAGAGTGGTGGTACAAGTGGTAGGGCGTCTGCCTTGCACACACTAACCTAGGACAGACCACGGTTAGATCCCCCAGCTTCCCATATGGGGCAATCCCAAGCCAGGGGCAATTTCTGAGCTCAGAGCCAGGAATAACCCCTGCGCGTCACTGGAGTGTGGCCCAAAAATTAAAAAAAAAAAATGGAGAATGAAAAGGGGGAGTCTGCGGGTCAATGGGACCGAGATTCAGCGAGGAAAGAAACCGTGCCCAGGGCTGGAGAGACAGCACAGCAATGCGGGCATTTCCCAAGCATGACTGGGTTCTATTCCTGGCATCTCGTATGATCTCCTGAGCCTGTGAGGAGTAGTTCCTAAGCACAGAGCCAGGAGTGACCTCTGAGCATCATTGGGTATGGCCCCCAAACCAAAACAAAAATAGAAATTGTGCCCAGATTCCCCTGTGAAGCCTTGAAGAGAAGTTGCCTGCTACAGAGGGAAAGCAGGAAATAGTATTATTATTTCCTGGTTTTGTTTCTGAGCCACACCCAGTGGTGCTCGGGGCTTTTACTCCTGGCTCTGTGCTCAGGGACCACAAGAGACTCAGGAGATGGAACTTAGGTCAGCCATATGCAAATAAGTGCCATGATACCCAGACTTTATCTCCAGCTCCCCAAGTGTGATTCCTGCAGGATCTGTCACTCCCAATAATACCCATGCTAATGTGCCTGCCCCCTTCCCTCTGCACCAATCAAATTCACCAACAACCAGCACCACTCTCTCCTGGACCAATCATGTCACAGCCCTCGCTAGAAGCTCCAAAGGGCCTGTGGAAAATCATATTTTCATGCACTAGGGCAACTCTTTCCACAAGAAATTGCCCATCACTCTGAAATAAGCGTTTCCACAGGGGACAGGAATAATAGTACAGCAGAGAGGGTGCTTGGCTTGCACACAGTCAACCCAGGGTTTGATCCCCAGCATCCCATATGGTCCCCAAAGTTCTGTCAAAAGTAATTCAGAGTACAGAACCAGGAGTAACCCTTGGATATCGCCTGGCATGGCCCCCATACAAACAATAAATAAATAAACAAATAAATGCAGTCCCCAAAGCACAACCAGGATTGATCCCTCAACCCAAAACCAGGAATAAGACCTGCGCACTTGGTGTGGCCTCCAAGCTGAAATAAAAACAAGATGGCAGGCAGTGAACAGGTCTCCTTCCTGAAGGAAAATGACCATCCGAGAGTTCTCCCAGGATAGAAACATGCCCCAAAGTGTCTGCCACCAAGTCCACCAGCTCCGAAGCCCAATATGTAACCTCGACCAGATCTAAATTTTTTTTTTTTTTTGGTTTTTTGGGCCACACCCATTTGATGCTCAGGGGTTACTCCTGGCTAAGCGCTCAGAAATTGCCCCTGGCTTGGGGGGACCATATGGGACGCCAGAGATCAAACCGCAGTCCTTCCTTGGCTAGCGCTTGTAAGGCAGACACCTTACCTCTAGCACCACCTCACCAGCCCCCGAGACCAGATCTAAACCCAACGGATAGAACTTTTGGGTTTCCCCAAAGGCTGTACCTGAGGGTCCATGTCATAGAAGACGGCAAAGAGCCCACGCTTGCTGGCTGTCGGAGGGACATGGCCAAAAAAGTCGGCCCCTTGGACTTTGCTGTCCCAAAATCTGTAAGGAAACTGCAGGGCAATCTGGAAAATGACAGGAGAAAGGAGTGAATGTCTCTCTAGTCTAAAGTACAGGCAAAGTCAAAGAAGGAACCTACTTTTCTAGATAAGATCAAGTCCAATAAACCCAGATATTCTCGATTCTCCTTACGTCCTCTGTCTCTCTCTTGGCACTGTGCCTATTTGGGAGGGAAGGGGCACACTTGGCAGTGCTCAGGGCTTATTCCTGACTGCACTCATTCACTTCTGGCAGTGCTCAGGGGTTCATATGGGATGCCTGGTATCAAACCTAAGTTGGCCTTGTGCAACGCAAGTGCTGTCCCTGCTAAGCTATTGCTCAGGCCCCTGAGCACTATGCTTCAGGGGCCACTTAGCCATCCTTTGCCCAGAACATGGGAACCCCAGAAACCACCTCTAGGTGAATCTGAAGGTAGAGAGCTAGGTCCTGAGCTGAAGCATCTGTCCATGAGGTCAAGTCCCACTACCCAGAGGTCTGCCAGCATCTCTTGCAGTCCAGGCACAGTCTGATTATTTATTTATTTGTGGGTTTGGGGTCTCACCCAGTGGTACTCAGGACTTCATTGTGCTTCTGTGCTCTGGGATCACTCCTGTCGGGGCTCAGGGGGCCATCTGGGGTGCGGAGGATCAAATCCATGTTTGATAATGTGCAAGTTAAGCACCCTTCCTGCTGTAGCATCTCACTAGACAAAGTCTGCTAAAGGCAGAGGAAGGGGCTGGAGCACAGCAGTAGGACGTTTGCATTGAATGCTACTAACCTGGGATGGGCCCAGATTCGATCCCCAGCATCCCATGTGGTCCCCTGAGCCTGCCAGGAGCAATTTCTGAATGCAGAGCCAGAAATAACCCCTAAGTGCTGCAGGTGTGGCCCAAAACCCAAAAGAAATAAAAATAAAGGCAGAGGAAATAACACTCTTCACTGGGATCAGCAAATTAAGGGGAGACCAGGAAAAAGCAGAAAGATGACCACTTGTTTACATGGCAAGTTCCAGTTCTGAATATCAAAACTCATTCCCCTCAAGTCAAGATTGAGGGTCTTGGCCAGCTCTCCTTCTGCTGCTTTTGTCCTGTATTATTCAGAAGCAATTATCCAGATCAAAAATAGAGACCTTTTTAGGGCCAGAATGATAGCATAGTGGGTAGGGCATGTGCTTAGCATGTGGCAAATCTGGGCTCAATCCCTAGCACCACTTATGGTCCCCTATGCACCACCAGGAGTAATCCCTGAGCACAGAGGCAGGAGTAGCCTGTGATCTGACAACCCAAATCACAACAAAATGAAAAAAGAAACCTTTGGATTCACAAGTTTCCCCATTGCCTCCCTCAACCTGACCTGACATCCGGGAATCCCTGTCACTTGACCTTCTTCTCTTTAGCTCTGAGGCTGAACTAGTCAATCACCTTCTCGATGATGCCGGCACCTAAGCTGCTGATGGCTTTCATCTTCTTCTCGGACAGAGGTGGCTGAAACTGAATGGCTCCCTTTTGCAGCAAAGCCAGTGGGACAGTAACCAGCACCTGAGAAGACAGGGAAATAGCAAACAGCAGCTGAACCCAACACACAAGGACCCAGTGGGGTCACTTCACATCTAAAGAACATCCGCTCTGAGAAGAAAAATGTCTGTCCCAGGGACCAGAGCGATGGTAAGGCATCTGCCTTGCATGTACTAGCCTAGGACGGACCATGGTTTGATCCCCCGGCATCCCATATGGTGCCCCAAGCCAGGAGTGATTTCTGAGCGCATAGACAGGAGTAACCCCTGAGTACCACCAGGTGTGGCCCAATCCCCAAACAAAAACAGGGCAGGGAGGCCAGAGAGATAGCATGGAGGTAAGGTGTTTGCCTTTTATGCAGAAGGATGGTGGTTCAAATCCCAGCATCCCACATGGTCCCCTGTGCCTGCCAGGGGCGATTTCTGAGCAGAGAGCCAGGAGTAACCCCTGAGCGCTGCCGGGTGTGACCCAAAAACCAAGAAAAAAAAATAGCATCAACTTAAAAAGTCCTGAAATAAACAGTGTAAAACAGGTTTACTTTTAGAATCTACACACAGCCTTTGTTTTGCTCTGTTTTCCTTTTGTTTTGTTTTGTTTTGTTTTGGGGCCACACCCACAGTGCTCAGGGCTCTGAGTTCAGGAATCACTCTTGGTAGAGCTCAGAGGACCATAAGAAAAGGAAGGGGATAGAACTCAGGTCTAACGCATGCAAGGCAAGTATCTTATTTGCTGTGTTATCTCTCCAGTCCAATACACTCACAGCTAACCCCAAAAGCAAAATGATAAAAAAAAAATACTTTCCCCAACTTATTGTTTCTCCTCTAGTCCATCTGTAACTCAGAACCACTCTGAGAAGCCACTGCTTGGAAATTCTGTCAGTCTAGAACCCCTGGTGTTAAATTAGACCCCCCTACCCACACACAATTAAGTGGGGACACAGAACTTTTCAGAAACCAGACGTGTCTCCAGCCAATGACCAAGGACTTGGTGGGGAACTGTCCTGCATACAGCTGGGGCCCCCAGGGGTCAAGCCTCACCTTCTGGGCAGCACACACTATCCCATCTGTGGTGGTCACCTGCACCTCCTCTCCAGAATAATCAATACTCTGAACCTGCACAAGAAAAAATATCATGAGAAGTACCTAGGGGCTCTGCTCAATTTTCCTAATAGGAGGTCTCCTATCTACTTGGTGATGGGGAAAACTTTTCCAAGCATGGAACAACACTATCTGGCCCAAAGGAACCATCGCTCAGCTGTTCTGACATACAAACACCATGTCAGAATATGGGGAACACTACAATCATATTTGTAATCATGGTGTTTAAATAAAAATTAAAAAAAAAAAAAGGAGTATGGAGAACATGGGCCTGAGCAATAGCACAGCAAGGAGGATGCGAGCCTTGCATGTGGCTGACCTGGATTCCTGGATTTGATCCCCAGCACCCATCGGGTCCCCTAAGTCTGCCAAAAGTGGTCCCTGAGCAGAGTCAGGAGCAAACTCTGAGCGTCTCCAGGTGTGGCACAAAAACCCCAAAATATTAAATCAGAAAAGAATATAGTCATGTGTGGTAAATGTAGCAAAAATGATATGTTTAATGGTTATATAATCATGTATACATGATTGCCTCGAGAGTTATGATCATTTCATAGGGACCAAAATTCAAAGAGAAAACGGCAATGGGTCACAGAGATTGTAAGCAAACTGAACAGTCAATGAGTGACTGAGAGAAAGTGTGTGTGTGTGTGTGTGTGAGAGAGAGAGAGAGAGAGAGAGAGAGAGAGAGAGAGAGAGAGAGAGAGTGTCTGTCTGTCTATCTATCTGTAAGTGCTGGGGACTAAACCCATGACTCTGCATGCCAGGGACAATCTTTACTACTGGGTAACATCTCAAGTCCTGAACTTTTATTATTAAGATAAAAATGCATCTCAAACACAATTTTTGTCAAACAGCCAAGACAGATAATAAACTGATCATACTTGAGGCTGAAGCGATAGATAGTACAGAGGGTAGGGTGCTTATCTTACATACAGCTAACATGGGTTCGATCCCCGACATCCCATATAATCCCCCCAAACAGTGCCAGGAGTAATTCCTGAGCACCAAGTCAGGAGTAACCCCTGAACTTTGCTAGGTATGGACCCCAAACCAACACACACACACACACACACACACACACACACACACACACACACACACACATCTCAGTCAGTTACCTCGTGCCACCAAAATTTCCAGAGACAAGCAATCCCAACCACCTGCATAACCCACATGCCCCAAATTTCTCCTTCTCCTGTAAAAGGCCACACCTCCCAGCCAAAGCAGTCCAGACTCACCGGAGACCGAAGCCGAATGTCCAGTCCTTCGGCCAGTTTTTCCAAAATGACAGAGTAGCCGGGGGTGAGGAGTGTGTGGTCACCGGCAAATTGGGCAAAGAATTCATTGTGGTCCCAGGATCGAGCAGACACCTGGGAAGTATCAGAGGAGATAAGAAACCAGGAGGTCAAGTGGACCCTGGACCTTCTTCCCCTGGGGCTTCATGGGAAAAGCCATCGCAGAATACATGGGAGGCAGGGACAGACAGACAACTGTAGGAGATCTCTCAGTGCCATGGGAGGCTTTTTTCAGAAATAAAGTGACCTGGGCATGAAATCAGGTTTGTTTTTTAGCTCAATCCTGAAGTAGAGTGCTTTTGGCCTAATCTTTGGCATGAAACCCTATCAAGGTAGAAACACAATGTGATGTTGGAAAACTTATTCTGATCACCAGGAGGAATTGTGAAGGGAATGGAGAGAGCCAGGAGTGGACAATTGTCAGGAGGTTTTGTTATTCTATTTTTTGGTTTTTTTGGGGGGGCCACACCTGACAGTACTCAGGGGTTAATCCTGGCTTTGTGCTTAGAAATTACTCCTGGCAGGCTCGGGGTACCATATGGAATGCCAGGAATCAAACCCAGGTCCATCCTGTGCTATCTCTCCAGCCCATCCCACAACTGCAGGGCTTCTTGTTTCTGGGGTGCAGCATCTTCAGAACAGGGTTCCCCCCTCAGGAAAACATCAAGGACGCCTTTGTAAAAGGTGGACAGAAGGGAGGGCAGGAAGCCTAAAAACTCAAGGCCCTCAGTCAGTGCTCGGTTATACACTGCACTCTCTCTTTGTCTTATTTGGTTTTGTTATTGTTGTTGCTGTTGTTGTTGTTGTTGTTGTTGTTGAGCCACACCTCGCTGTGCTCAGAACTTATTCCAGGCTCTGCACTCAGGGATTAGCTCTGGTAGGCTTGGGGGACTGTTTGGGATGCCAGAGATCAAACCCAGTTGGCTGCTTGCAAGGCACATGCCCTCCACACTGTGCTATCATTCAGGCTCTAAAAGTGACTCTGGGGGCTGGAGCAATAGCACAGTGGTAGGACATTTGCCTTGCATGTGGCTGACATAGGATGAACCCAGGTTTGAATCCCAGCATCCCATCTGGTCTCCCTAGCCTGCCAGGAGTGATTTCTTTCCTTTTCTTTTTTTTTTTTTTTTTTTGGTTTTTGGGTCTCACCCAGCAGTTGCTCAGGAGTTACTCCTGGCTCCATGCTCAGAAGTTGCTCTTAGCAAGCACGGGGGACCATATGGGACGCCGGGATTCAAACCGATGACCTTCTGCATGAGAGGCAAATGCCTTACCTCCATGCTATCTCTCCGGCCCGCCAGGAGTGATTTCTAAGTGCAGAGCCAGAATAACCCCTGAGCTGCCTGGTGTGGCCAAAACAAAGCAAAACAACAACAACAAAAAAAGTGACTGACATAGGCAAGCCAGGTCTTCAATTCATGTCATCTCACTTGACCTGGTCAGGGATCTCTTTCGTCACAGTTGAGTTAGAGAGAAAGTGGTGCTATTCCAGGAGCTGGTGTGTGAGAAGAATAGACACACGTAGATGCACGCACACATATGTACAAACTCACACACGTACCTGGCGGAGGTTGCTGCCACAGGCATACTCAAGATTGCTGAGGTGGAACTGCAGCACCTGCTCCTCCAGCTCGCTGAACTGGACACCTGACTCCTTGGTGAAAGCCTGGTAGATCTCCTCAATCTTTTCTGGAATGAGAATGGAGCAAACCCCCAGGTCAGCAGCGTCGACACGCATCTTGGATGGGTACCTTCCACTTTGCAAATACCACCCCCCTTCCAAAGTCCTTTCCCCTGTGATCTGGGGAGTAGGGGAGAGCTAGGGGTGAGGTGGGGAGAGTTACGAAACCAGGTTTTCACTCAGGACCCAGAAAGCTGAGCTGAAGTGGAAAGAAAGCTCCATAGCATGTGTCTTCCCAAGTCTCCTGGGCATGGAGCTGAGAAGCTGTTGCTTCTTTTGTTCAAAAGACAAAGAAAGAACAACCCTTTCGTCTGTCTGTCTGTCTGTCTGTCTGTCTGTCTGTCTCTCTCTCTCTCTCTCTCTCTCACACACACACACACACACACACACATCAAATACTAACAACTCCAGCAGACAGACTCACCACGAACAACACTCGGACAACAGAACATCCCCCTGTGCACTTTCCCAACCAGCCCTCGACCATGCCATGCACCGGGCATTGCAATCCAGCAGGACACATGTCTGAACCATGCCAGACTCAAGGCCCTGGGAGCACCACAAGCCCACATAACACTTCGGTGTCAACCTGGCTCCTCCCAAGCCTTGAACACTTGCTCCTCTCCTGGGCTCCCCGCCTCACCGCAACCCAGCTACCCAAAGCAGCCCAGAACCCTCTGGTCACTGCTGATCCCTCTCCCTGTGGCTCTGCACTGGTGTCTCCACACTCAGGTGAGCTTAGCCCGGGGACACCCTCCACTGATTGTCTTAGATGTCTCAGTCCTGGTCTGCACTCAAGGATCATTCCTGGAGGGGTTCAGAGCACCATATATAAGAGCCAGGGATCGAACGCAGTTCAGCCACTTGCATGGCCAATGCCCTCCCTGCTGTGCTATGGCTCGGGCACCTCTGGTTACTTTCTCAAATTTCTGGGTGATGAGGACCAACCCACAGGACTCTAAGCTCCTGCCACATGCAATGCCCTGGACATACCAAGATAGAGCTGACCATCAGCTCATAGCTCTGTCCTCCACCCCCTTACTCCCTGAAGCTCTCATGATCATATTTGGGGCTGCAGACTCCAAGGTGGGGTTGTGGCACGGCCCCCCAACCCCAGGCCTGGTATGTCTGGAGATCACAATCAGCCCCTTTCCACCTGCCCAGCTGCTTCTCTGGAAGGTTCTGGACTACAGGAAGAACCAAGAGTGCTTGGGTGGACCACAAATCCAATTAAGTATGATAAAGAATCTCAGAGGAAATTGAATGGGACTTCCTAAAATACAGACCAGAAGACGTCTATTATGTACATGTGATTTTAAAATGATATTTAGAAATTTTAGTATGGCCCAGAGAGATAGCACAGCGGTGGGGCGTTTGCCTTTCATGCAGCCAACTTGGGAGGAAACTGGTCTCTCAGCCTAGCAGGGGCCATTTCTAAATATAGAGCCAGGAGCAACCCCTGAGCACCACTGGGTATGGACCAACAACCAATTAATCAATAAATAAAGTTTAAAAAAATTGGAGGGCCTAAGCAGTGGTGAAAGTGGTAAGGCATCTGCCTTACATGCAATAGCATAGAATGGACTGCAGTTTGATCCCCTGGCATCCCAAATAGTCCCCCAAGCCAGGAGCTATTTCTGAGTGCCGACCCAGGAGTAACCTCTGAGCATCACCGAGTGTGGCCCAAAAACAAACAAAAATAAAAGAGAGAGAAAGAAAGAAATTTTAGTATCTCAGGCCCGGAGAGATAGCACAGCGGTGTTTGCCTTGCAAGCAGCCAATCCAGGACCTAAGGTGGTTGGTTCAAATCCCGGTGTCCCATATGGTCCCCCATGCCTGCCAGGAGCTATTTGCCTTGCATGCAGAAGGACAGTGGTTCGAATCCCAGCATCCCATATGGTCCCCCAAGCCTGCCAGAAGTGATTTCTGAGCATAGAGCCAGGAGTAACCCCTGAGCGCTGCTGACCAAAAAAAAAAAGACTTCATAGGGCAGCTTATTAGCTATCTTTTTCTTCTCCCTTGGCTAAGAGTTAAGTAGTATTTTAGGCAGGTGGGAGAATGTTGGGCAGGCTGTTAACAGCTTCTCAGAGTTATATACACTATTATTAGTGGCACAAACTGCAGAAATAAGATGAATACCTACAGTGCAAGTAGAAATAACAAAATTAGCTATCATTGTGGGAAAATAAAAGGTTCAAATAAAAAAAAATACACTTAAGACTAGAGCAATAGGACAGCAGGTAGGGCACTTGCTTAGGGTCAGTCGAGTTTGATCCCCAACATCCCTTATGTTCCCCTAGCCTGCAGTGACCCCCTCAGCATTGCTGGGTGTGGCACAAAAGCAAAACCAAATAAACCCTGCAAGCAGAGCAGAAACCAATGTCAAGCAGCAACTACCCCATAAGATGGAACATCTGGGGGCCGGAGAGATAGCATGGAGGTAAGGCGTTTGCTTTGCATGCAGAACGTCAGTGGTTCCAATCCTGACATCCCATGTGGTCCCCCGAGCCTGCCAGGAGTGATTTCTGAGCGTAGAGCCAGGAGTAACCCCTGAGCGCTGCCGGGTGTGACCCAAAAACAAAACAAAACAAAAAAAAGATGAAACATTTAACACACATGCAAAACCTACAAATTCTGAGACACCTGTGAATCAGCCTAGTCCTCAGGTCCAGAAATGAACAAATTCCTCCTGGGCCTGGGTCTGGATACCTGGATTAAATGACCCTTACTGGAACCAGTGAGTTCCTGAAATGCTGGTCTTCGATTTGAGCAGGGAATGCACAGAGAAGCGTAATCCCTCAAGTGAAGTACTGTTGTAATTTGTCAGGGAAGATTGTCCTTTCCCCTTCACACCTCCACCACCCACATTCAGCACCCAGATGTGATGGGAGGAAGGGGACAGACCGTCTCTGCTTCTGAGCAGCCCCCAGAGATGCAGAGCACCCAGGAGGGTGAGAAGCTGAGGGGCCTTATATTGTGGAAGAAATTCCCATCCTGCATGTGGAGTTCAAATGCCCAGGTTAAGAAAAAACCTACGGGGCCCGGAGAGATAGCACAGCAGCGTTTGCCTTGCAAGCAGCAGATCCAGGACCTAAGGTGGTTGGTTCGAATCCCGGTGTCCCATATGGTCCCTCGTGCCTGCCAGGAGCTATTTCTGAGCAGACAGCCAGGAGTAACCCCTGAGCACCGCCGGGTGTGACCCAAAAACCAAAAAAAACAAAAAAACAAAAAATAAAACCTACGGACATGCCACTCACAACAGCAGCAGAATACATTCAGGTCATCGAACTAACAAGTTAATTATCAAATTAAGAATATGGTGGATAGGCCCGGAGAGATAGCATAGTGGCGTTTGCCTTGCAAGCAGCCGATCCAGGACCTAAGGTGGTTGGTTCACATCCCAGTGCCCCATATGGTCCCCCGTGTCTTCCAGAAGCTATTTCTGAGCAGACAGCCAGGAGTAATCCCTGAGCACCGCCAGGTGTGGCCCAAAATCCAAAAAAAAAAAAAAAAAAAAGAATATGGTGGAAGGGGCCAAAGAGATAGCATGGAGGTAAGGCATTTCCCTTTCATGCAGAAGGACAGTGGTTCGAATCCGGGCATCCCATATGGTCCCCACAGTGTGCCAGCAGCGATTTCTGAGCATGGAGCCAGGAGTAATCCCTGAGCACTGACGGGTGTGACCCCAAAATAAAAAAAAAATAATCTGGGTAATGGTGCTGGAGCGGTGGCACAGGCAGAAGGGCGTTTGCCTTGCACGTGCTAACCTAGGATGGACCTTGGTTCAATCTTCAGCATCCCATATAGTCCCCAGAGCCAGCCAGGTGTAATTCCTGAGCACACAGTCAGGAGTGCCCCACCCCCCAAAAAAAAACATACAAAAGAATCAAGATGGGGGAACTGAGATTAGAGCTTGGTAGCAGGGTCCAGGTTTCATGGGCAGGAGGCTCTGGGTTTAACCCTTAACACCCTTCACCTCTATGAAGGCTGTGACATGGTAAAAATTCACGGTCATCACAAGGAAATGAGACTTTATATGGGACACCAAATTTTTTAAAAGGCTGCAGTTAAACTACCATGGAGGCAATTCAGTAGTGGTGGTGGGTACAGGAACTTGATATATCCATTTCATATACTTCTTCATTGACTGTACATCAATACCGCACACTTTGGCACCGAACTATAATACATATTTTTAAAATAAAACAACCAGGGGAGGGGCTGAAGAGATAGCACAGCACAGCAGTGAGCATTTGCCTTGCAAACGGTCAACACAGACCAACAGTGGTTCGAATCCTGGCATCCCATATGATCCCCCATGCCTGCCAGGAGCAATTTCTGAGCACAAAGCCAGGAGTAACCCCTGAGCGCAGCCGGGTGTGGCCCAAAAACCAATAATAAATAAATAAATAAACAAATAAATAAATAAATAGCCTTAATGTCCTGCCAAGCTCAAAGCCAGAAATGAAATGACTTACTAAGAAAGACATTTGGCGAAGAGTTCACATGTGACTCATGACATGGATCCTAAAAAGTGAGTTTCCCGGGGAAGTTGAAAATGAGACATTGAAGTAACTCCTAACACACTACCAGGTAAAGTGTCAAGTACAATTCATGTGTGTCTCGTGCACATACATGAAGATCTAATGGGTCCTGAAGAACGTTCTGGAAAGCTCCTCGATTCAACAGGGCTGCCTGTGGCCCCATTGGCTAAGGACACGACAGCTCGCCACACAGAGATGACAGAGACAAATGGACAGGAAGGGACCCTCGCCCCGGACCTCCTGTAGGGACTCCCAGACAGTCGGACACCCTGTCCCCATACCTCCTAACGGGACATCTTGCAGCTGGGTCTTATCCTTCCTCCACTCAGAGACAACATCCAAGAGCGCGTTAAAATGAAAATCCATGCGCTTGTCAATAGTGGGGTCGGTTATTCTTCCACCTTCCTGAATTAAGTCACATCTCTCTCCAAACTTATGCATGCTGATGCCAAGCTTCAAAATAATAAGAATAAGATGGTGAAAACAAGGAACACAAAATCCGGGTGGCAGCAGAAATCGAGACAAGGAGCATTTGCGGTGGACATGACCGGGGCCCTGCTCTGCAATCAAGCCGGGTGTACTGGTGAGCCAAGGCAGCCAGGCACAGCGGTGAGAAGCAGCATGAGACCCAGGGGTGCCCCTGGGGGAGCCTGTGGGGGTAGGAAGCTTCAGCCTTTCACATTGGGGTGTGCCTCGAATGAGAGGCTGTGCACCCCGACTTTGAGTTCTTCTGCGACTCACGGAAATGAGCACACAAGCATATAACACTCGGGGCAGAATTATTTCCTGCCAGTGACTGTTTCAGGGAAAACTTCAAGCCTGCTGGGACTTTGAAGGGATGAGTGGGGCTATCTGAGGCAAAGAGGGGGCCCGGGACAGAACTGAACTCTCTGAAGGGCAATGAAGACTATTTTCAGCACTTAGATATGCTTGTGACCCAAGAACTATCTGCAAAACAACCCAGGTCATATGTGGCAACACTTGTCACGAAAACCTCCATGTTGCTTATCTAATAGTCAAAAAAGGACTGGCCCCCCAATATTATCTATTTGCTACATCTGACAAGCTGAAATGTTTCAGCAGTGAAGCAATGGAGTGGCTCATATATACCACATAAATAGAACAAAAGATTTAGAAAAAAATTAAAAAATTAATTAAAAAAAAAAAAAGCCAATTGTTAGGGACCAGAGAGGTAGTACAGTGGGTAAGGAACTCATCTTGCTCTCATCTAGCTGACATAGCTGCCTGCCCTGGTATCCCATATGGTTCCCCAAGTCTGCCAGGAATGGTTGCTGAGTGCAGAGGCAGAAGAGGTAAGAACGGGGCCCGGAGAGATAGCACAGCGGCGTTTGCCTTGCAAGCAGCCGATCCAGGACCAAAGGTGGTTGGTTTGAATCCCGGTGTCCCATATGGTCCCCCGTGCCTGCCAGGAGCTATTTCTGAGAAGATAGCCAAGAGTAACCCCTGAGCACGCCGGGTGTGGCCCAAAAACCAAAAAAAAAAAAAAAAGAAGAAGAGGTAAGAACGAAAACAAAAGCAAAAACAAAAACAAACAACAAAAAAAAACCCAAAAACTTCAGGTTCAACCCCCAACATCCCATATTGTCCCCTGAGCCTGCCATGAGTGATTTCTGAGTGCAGAGCCAGGAGTAAGCCTTAAGCGCCACCAGGTATGGCCCAAAGGCAGAAAAAAAATAAAAATAAAAATAAAAACCAGGCCCGGAGAGATAGCACAGAGGCAATAGCAAGCAGCCAATCCAGGACCAAAGGTGGTTGGTTCGAATCCCGGTGTCCCATATGGTCCCCCGTGCCTGCCAGGAGCTATTTCTGAGCAGATAGCCAGGAGTAACCCCTGAGCAACGCCGGGTGTGACCCAAGAAAAAACAAAAACAAAAAAAACAAAAAATAAAAACCAACATCTTTTTTTTTTTTTTTCAGGCCACACCCGTTTGATGCTCAGGGGTTACTCCTGGCTAAGCGCTCAGAAATTGCCCCTGGCTTGGGGGGACCATATGGGACACCGGGGGGGGGGGGGGGGATTGAACCGCAGTCCTTCCTTGGTTAGCGCTTGCAAGGCAGACACCTTACCTCTAGCGCCACCTCGCTGGCCCCAAAAAACTAACATCTTTTAACTTTTTTTTAAGTCTCTAAAAAGAGGCCCTGTACCAGGATTTATTTCTGGAGGAGCAGGAACTCTTTGGGGCACCTTTCCATTCCCTACAGGAGTAATAAGCCAACAGAGGCCTGTCCCTTTGTCCAGGTTCGAATCTAAAAGTGACGCACTTGTTCACACATGAGTGCGATGGGGTTGTTGACGCAGCCGTTGACGATCTGGGCGCCACGTCCCACGGTGACACCTTGGAACGACATGTCGTCCCACACTCGGCCTCCGATTCGATCTTTGGCTTCCAGGACGGTGACCTGAAAGGACCAGAAGAGGGGCTGAAGAGGATGAGACGGTCTGAAGGCAGAGAGATTCACTGTTTGGGGATAACACTTAAGATCATAGGGGAGAGGCTGGAGAGACAGCACCGAAGTAAGGTGTTTGCCTTGCACATGGCCAACCCAGGATGGACCAAGGTTTGATCCACGGCACCCCATGTGGTCCCCCAAACCTGTCAGGAGCAATTTCTTTTTTTTTTTTTTGTTTTTGGGCCACACCCGTTTGACGCTCAGGGGTTACTCCTGCCTATGCGCTCAGAAATCGCCCCTGGCTTGGGGGGACCATATGGGACACCGGGGGATCGAACCTCGGTCCGTCCTACGCTAGCGCTCGCAAGGCAGACACCTTACCTCTAGCGCCACCTTCCCGGCCCCAGGAGCAATTTCTAAGTACAGAGCCAGGAGTAACCCCTGAAAGCTGCCAGGTGTGGCCACAAAACAAAATAAAAACAAAAGAAAGATCACAGAGAAAAAGGTTGTATAAGGCAGGGGCTGGACTCACAGTACAGCGGGGTGCTTGCCTGGCATGCAGTTGGCTGAGTTCAATTCCTGGAACCCCATATGTTTGGTCCCCTGAACCCCACCATGAATGATCTGAGCACAGAGCCAGAAACCCTGAGCACAACTAGGTGTGCGCCACCCCCCCCCCAATAATCATAAACAGGTGTCTGGAAAGATAATACAGTAGGTAGGGGCTTGCTTTCTTGCATGTTTTCCGGCATCCCATAAGGTCCTCTGAGAACTCCCATGAGTGCAGAGCCAGGAGTAACCAGAAGCATCTCTAGGTATGCTTCCCCCCCAAATAAAGACAGCCCCTAGTCTTTGCAGATTAGTAACCATCCCTGAAAAAAAACAAACAAAAAAAAAACAAAAACATTTTTAAGTGTGGTTCTGTCCAATAAGAAACAAACGAAAGAGGGCCAGAGCAAAACACAGCTGGTATGGCATTTGCTTTGCATGCAGTCAACCCAAGACAAACCGGGTTTGATCCTCAGCATCCCATACAGTCCCCTGAGCCTATCAGTAGCGATTTCTGAATGCACAGCCAGGAAGGAGTAACCCTTGAGCGCCACTATGTGTGGCCTCAAAATGAAAACAAAACCAAACAAACCAGCAACAAGAAGAACCAGAGAGAGAGGGTAAGGCATTGACCTTGTACTTGTCCAAAGCAGGTTTAATCTCTGTCACCATAAATGGTCCTCTGAGCCTGGCCAAGAGTGGTCCCTGAGCTCAGAGCCAGGAAGTAAGCCATGAATGAGCACAGCTGGGTGTGACACAAAAAAACCAAACAGACATGAGGTCTAGGGAGAAGGCTGGAGGGCTGGAGCACAGACAACATCTGCAGAAGCCCTGGGTTCGGTCCCTGGCAATGAGTGCATGTCCCTTTGAGCACTGCTGAAATAACTCCTGAGCTTCCTGCCTGGCCTAGCCCCAAACGCAGTGGATGTGGGTTCAAAACCACCTCAATGAATAGAAACAACAAAGCCATAGGCAAAGTGCTGACAATGAAATAAATGATAGATTAAAACAGCTAATGGCTTCATAACACTAAGAAATTTATCTCCGGGGGAAAACACACCTTCTATAACTGCCATCTTCTGTGCTGTCAGCAAATATGATGTAGTGTAAGACGACCCTGTCCTTCTGCCCAACAGAGAAGAGGATCTCCTGGGACGGTTATTTGAGCACATTCCTTGTTCCTGAAACTCTTCCAGCAAGGAAAATATTGTGCCAAGAAACCGGCTATGTTTAACCAGAGAGACGAGAGAGATGAGATTAGGTTTTATAAGAGTTTGGTTTAAATAAAAACCAAATGGCTTGCCAGATAAGCTTTCAGAAAGGAGAAATTTGTGAGTTTTAGAAAGTGATTTTAGTAACCCGAAAGGCACTTAGAAAGGGGATAGTTAATATTGATGATGCTTTAATGGAAATTAGATGCTGAGTTGCACAATTCTGCAGCAGTAAGTCATAATTTTTGCCTAATCTCCATAATCATTCTTTGTGTTTGTTTTTTGGCCAAACTGGGCAGTGCTCAGGGGTTACTCCTGGCTTTGCATTCAGGAATTACTTAGAGTTATGCTCAGGGGAGATTGAGGATCAAATCTGGGTTGGCCAGTGCAAGGCAAACACCCTATCTGCTCCAGTCCCCAAATGTAAAATTCTTATTTTTTTGTGGGGGGGCACATATGGCGGCACTCAGGGGTCACTCCTGGCTCTGCGCTCAGAAATCACCCCTGGCAGGCTATGGGAACCATATGGGATGCCGGGAATCGAACCACCATCAGTCCTGGGGCAGCCATATGCAAAGCAAATGCCCTACTGCTGTGCTATCTCTCCCCCCTCTTTTTTTTTTTTTTTTTTTTTTTGGTTTTTAGTTTTTGGGCCACACCCGGCAGTGCTCAGGGGTTACTTCCTAGCTCTGCACTCAGAAATCACTCCTGGCAGGCTTGGGGACCATATGGAATGCCAGGGATCAAACCTGGGTCTGTCCTGGGACAGCAGCATGCAAGGCAAATGTCGTACCACTGTGCTATCACTCTGGTCCCAAATTTAAAATTCTTGAGGGCTGAAGATATAGTATAGTGGGCATGCCTTACATGCAACCACCCCAGGTTTATTCCCCAGCACCTCATATGGTCACCCAAGCCCTGCCAGGAATGTTTCCAGAGTGCAAAGTCAGGAGTCAGTCCTAAGCATAGGCAGAGGTGGCCTATAAACAACAACAACAAAATTTTAATTTTCCCTAAAGTGAAGAAAATATAAAATTTTTCTGCTTTTTGAAATTTGAAACAATTTCCAGGGTCTGAGAAAGAGAGTACAGTGGGTAAGGTACTTGCTTTGCATTTAGCAGAGACAGGTTCAAACCCCAGCACCCCAGATGGCTCTGCTGACCTCCACCCCCCCCCCCATGATCCCAGAATGTTGAGAAAGGAGTGAGCCCTGAGCACTGCTGGATATGATCCAAAATTAAAATGTTCTTATTTTTCTAAAAATCAAATTTTCCTTTTTTGTTTTGGTTTTGGTTTTATTTTGGGTTACACCTGGCGGTGCTCAGGGGTTACACCTGACTCTATGCTCCTGGCTTGGGGGACCATATGGGATGCCAGGGATCGAACCCAGGTCCGTCCTGGATCAGCTGCTTGCAAGGCAAACACCCTACTACTGTGCTATCTCTCCAGCCCTAAAAATCAAATTTTGAATCTGTGCTTCACTCTGCAGAGATAATGAAAATAGAATTCTTGGCCAACAATCAGGGAAAATAATTCTTTTTTGTTTTTCTCCTCCTTTGGGCCATACTTGGCAGTGTTCAGGGGCTATTCCCAGATCCTTGCTGGAGGAAGCCTTGTAGTGCCAAGGATGGAACTGGGCCTCCCCCACACAAAGTATTAGCTCTGCCAGTGGTGCTACAGCTCTGGCTCTCTCAGGATCTGGTCTTCTTAAGCACTAGAAAGCGTGGCTCAGTTGAGCAGAACCGGCTGTTTCAGTCTCCATGCCCAGAAGCTCTTACCTTTATCCCAAAGTTATGCAGCTGTCTGGCAGCTGCTAATCCTGCTGGGCCAGCCCCAATAACGATGACGGATTTCTTAAAAACAAGAGAGAGAGAAAGAGAGAGAGATTATGAGAAACACAATTAAAGCAATGAAAGCAATGAACAATGTATTATTTCTGATGCTCAGGGAAGGAGCTAAGTGCCTACTTAACATACATTCATCAGCATTGCTTCAACATCTTAGAAAAGTTATTTTCTGGGCTGGAGCAACAGCACAACAGTAGTGTGTTTGCCTTGGATATGGCCAACCTGGGACAGACCCGATTCAATTCCCGGCATCCCATATGGTCCCCAAGCCTGCTAGGAGTGATTTCTGAGTACAGAGCCAGGAGTAACCCCTGAGCACTGCCAGATGTGGCCTAACCTCCTCCCCCCAAAATTTATTTTTATACATACAAAACACCCCTTACAAGTTTGGAGAAACTGGTTTTTTAGTCCCCACTCCAAAATTTTTACTCAAGCACCATGATATGAAGTGAAAAGGTTATTGATGGTTGAGTTTCAGCCCTACAAAGTTTTAACACCCACTCCTTCACCAGTGTTCATCTCTGGCCACCAACACCCCTCCAGAGGGAAAGTTTTTGAAGGTTCCCTCTCAAATAAAATACAGCATCTCCACAAGGCTGGCTTTACAACATTATCTTGCGATATTGAATATAGATACATATTTTTTTTGGAGCCACACTCAGCCATGCTCAGTGCTTACTCCGAGTTCTGTGATCAGAGATCACTCCTGGAGGTGCTTGGGGGAACCATATGGGATGCTGGGGATTGAACCCTGGCTTGATTGCCTACAAAGCAAGCATCCTACCCACTGTACTATCCGCTCCTGCTCCTAGATTACATACTTTTTATTTTTAATTTTGGGCCACACCTGGTGACGCTCAGGGGTTACTCCTGGGTATGTGCTCAGAAATCGCTCCTGGCTTGGGGGACCATATGGGACACCAGGTGATCGAACTAAGGTCCATCCTAGGTCAGTGCATGCAAGGCAAATGCACTACCACCTGCACCACGACTCTGGACCCTGAGAGTATTGTAGACATTTTTTTTTGTTTTGTTTTTGGATTTTGGGTCACACCCGGCAGCGCTCAGGGGTTATTTCTGGCTCTACGCTCAGAAATCGCTCCTGGCAGGCTTGGGGGACCATATGGGATGCCGGGATTCGAACCACCGTCCTTCTGCATGCAAGGCAAACACCCTACCTCCATGCTATCTCTCCGGCCCTGAGATTTTATACTTTTAACTGATGTTTATATTATACGTATCTAAGACACATTATGTGTTATATAAGACATTTATAATACTGCCCTGTGGTTTCTCCTTGTCCCTGCTAAGAGCACTGGTTTAGCCCTCCTGCCATGTACCTACATTGTGGTAATCTTTAGGCAGCAGATACTGGTCAGAGCTGACGCTGAGCACTCCCGTGTTGATGAGGCCCTTCCTGGTCATAAAATAGAGAATCCGCTCCACTTCCTGCACGCAGCGAATGCGCACCAGGCCGCGGACAATGATGTGGGGGATGCACTTCTGGGGAGTGAGTGCTTCCTGTGTTTGGGAAGAAAATCAAACCACTCAGAAAAAGCATATGCCATTCCCCTCTGCAGGTGCCCGGGCTCCAATGCCCAGGTCCCACGCCCAAGGAAGCGTCTCTCTGCCACCATCTAAGCCTGGCACTCACTTTACAGTTGGTATACCACAAGGCGAGGATGAGGTTCCGCAAGGCCAGGTACATGGTGGGGTCCCGGGAATATTCTGGAAATTCGTATAACTCGTCCAGCTCCATCACATCCGGCCGCACACACAGGGCTTTGCCACACTCGTTAGGCTGGTAGAAAGGCTGGAAGTAGCGGTTCATGCCTGGAACTGATGGCAGAGACACAGGCAGATGCCCCTGGTTGGCACCTCCAGTTGGGGGACTTAAAGCATCAGCAAAGGGAGGACAATATCTGGGCCCCCAGACCCCCTATAGATAGATCTCTTCTCTTCTCATCAGGGAGAAGAGTGGTACCTGAAAGCAAAAGAGTTTTCCTATTCTTGTTCCACAACTTTTTATTTCTCTAGTACAAGATTTGGGGGGAGGAAAGCAGGGGAGGTGGTTCTGGTCACTCCTAGTGATGGTCAGGGGTTACTCCTGGTTCTGCACTCAGAAATTTCTCCTGGCAGTGCTCAGGAGTGATCATATAAAATGCAAGAGATTGAACCAGGTCAGTTATGTGCAAGGCAAGCACCCTATCTACTATATTATCTTTCTGGCCCAAGAAATAGCTTACTTTTTCTTTTCTTTTCTTTTCTTTTCTTTTTTGGTTTTAGGGCCACACCCAGTAGTGCACAGGGGTTACTACTGGCAGACTTGGGGGACCATATGGGATGTCGGGGATCGAACTCAGGCAAATGCCCTACCTGCTGTGCTATCACTCTGGCCCCATGAAATAGCTTACATAATTTCATTAAAAAATTATAAGGTTCAAAGCAAACATTCTAGCACTTAAATATCACTCCAGCCCCAGACACAAGTAATTTTTTTTTTTTTTTTTTTGGTTTTTGGGCCACACCCTGTGACGCTCAGGGGTTACTCCTGGCTATGCGCTCAGAACTTGCTCCTGGCTTCTTGGGGGACCATATGGGACGCCGGGGGATCGAACCGCGGTCCGTCCTAGGCTAGCGCAGGCAAGGCAGGCACCTTACCTCCAGCGCCACCGCCCGGCCCCTGACACAAGTAATTTTTATTGAAATTTTTCTTGGTTTAATTTCTGGGTAGGGCATTGGATGGGGTGGGGTAAGGAGGAGTTGAGTTGGTTTGGGTTGCTTTGGGTTGGGTTGGGTTGGGTCTGGCCACACTCACTGGCTCTGCACTCAGGGATTACTCCTGGCAGTGCTCGGAAGACCATGCCAGGGATGAAACACAGTTTGGCTTTGTTCAAGACAAAATTCTACCTCCTGTACTATCTCTCTGGCCCTGGAATTTTTCTTGGAGGAAGAAAAATTAGGTTCAGGGCCAGAGGAATAGTACAGTAGACATGGGTTTTGCCATGCATGTAGCCAAGCTAGGTTTGGGTTTGTGATTTACAGTAACAAAATGTTTTGTTTTGCAGAAGGGAATGTTTGGTCCTAATAATCCCTTCCAGGAGTAATCTGAGTGCAGAGCCAGGAAGAAGCCTTGAGCATTTCTAGATGTCACACACACACACACACACACACACACACACACACACACACACACACAAAGACACAAACAAATGAACAAGCCTCTATTTGTTGGGAGGAAGCCACTGAGAACATTCATGCGGAGACATGTACGGCTTGTCTCCATCTGTCTAAGAGCCTGAAGCGATAATAAATGGAGAAGGCACTCACCTTGTACATGGCCAAGCCAGGCTTGATCCCTAGTAGGCACCCCATATGGTTCCCCCAAGCACTGCCACGAATAATTCCAGAGTGCAGAGCCAGGAGTACCCCTAAACACTGCTGGGTGTGGCTCCAAAACCAAATCAAATCCCAAACCATCTATCACTGGGCACCCCCACCTACCCAAGGAGACACTGGAAACTACAAGGATGCATTAAGAAAAGCCAACTCAGGGTCCAGAGCGGTGGCACAGAGGTAGGGCATTCGCCTTGCACATAGCTAACCTAGGACGAACCGCAGTTCGATCCCCTGCGTCCCATATGGTCCCCCAGGCCAGGAGTGATTTCTGAGTGCAGAGCCAGGAGTGACCTGAGCGTCACCGGGTGTGGCCCAAAAAACAGAATAAAAAAAAAAGCCAACTCTCCCCTCCCGGCCTGCCCTCTCCCATCTCCAGAGGAAGAGAAGAGAAGGTGGGGCCAGACTGGGGCCTCACCCAGTACAGAGGATCCTGCCTTAGTGTGGTCCATCTTCCCAGGGCTGGCAGGGCTGGCACCAGCAGCGTGATGTGTGCTAGTGCAGGAGGGGCTCATGCCCACGCAGTCGGGGTAGTAGGCAGAGAGCAGGGGTGCCGCCACACTGTCTTTCAGCAGAGGAGGAAGGATAAGCATGGAATGCCACCAGGGGCTGGAGACTTCTGCCACTCTCTGCAAGAGGAAAACAAGAGCAGCAGGGTGGGTGTGATTAGAAAGGGCCCAACGACTGGTGAGTGGTCTAGGAAACAAGAATGCTGAACCCTTTGGCCTCCCCCATGCTCCCCACAGGGTCCTGTGATGTTAGAGACCATCACCCCAGTGGATGAAGCTTCTAGAAAGGTTTTTCAGATGCACAACAACCCTCTACCCAGCCCCCCATTCTGGCTCATTGTTAAAGCTATTTCTTTGGCGAAAGTTTGAGCTTTGCATCCTTTACCTTGACAAGACAAACTTCCTGTTCGGTCATCTGTTACCATTCAGTCTTTTTACGCTCCTGCTATTTACTTAGGAAGTCAAAAATCAGTAGAACTGCAAGTCTTGGCATGAGAACTAAATCTCCAGAGATTGGGGTGCAGGCTTCATAGGGAGGAATCCTGTGTTGGATCTCCAGCACCGCAAGGACCCCTAAGCAAGCAGCCCTGATGAATTCTGGTCTCTCTCCAAATAAAGAAATTGTTAAGGGGCCGAAGTGATAGATAGCACAGAAGTAGGGAGTTTGCCTTGCATGCAGTCAACCTGGGACGGACCTGGGTTTGATCCCAGCATCCCAGATGGTCCCTCAAGCCTACCAGGAGTGATTTCTGAGCACAGAGCCAGGAGTAACCCCTGAGTGCCACTAGGTGTGGCCCAAACCCAAAAAAGAAATGGTTAAATAATGATATTCAATCCAGGGAGACAGCACAGTAGTTAAGATGCTTGTCTTACATGAGGCTGTGGGTCTCTGAGCACTGCCAGGAGTGATCCCTGAGCACAGAGCCAGGAGTAAGCCCTGAGACTGCCTGATGTGGCCCAAAAAAAACAAGGAAAAAAAAAATCTATGCAGTAATCAAGCATCATTGTTTTCTGGTGGAGCCAACTGAAAAAAGTCTTTCGGAGGGAAAAGTTTACTACAACTATCAAAATAAGATACTAGAACAGAGATGCAAACCCAGTTTTCCAACTGAAAATAGAGCCACAAACCCTGACTTTAGAATCACCACTGAAAGACAGAACAATTATTGCACACAACACATTTTGATCCAAGAGTTGATAATGCAATTTGCCTTTGGGTTGTACCGAACAATATGAAGCAAATTTGTGTTTCTGCCTGCAAGGGGACAAGGAGACAAAGGTGGGTGGAAAACTGGAGACATTGGTGAAGGCAAGGTCACTTGATGGTGGGACTGGTTGTTGGAACATTGAATGCCTGAAGCAGCTGTTTTATGAACAAATCATAGTAATTGGTAATCACGGTGCCAGAAGAAAGCAAATTTTTTTAAATAAAGAAATAAATAAAAGAGCCACAGCCACATTCCAAAGCTCATTTACCAGATGGACTCGCTGGATGCAAGCCAATTCTGGGTGATGACAAATAAAAGTTTCTAAGGCAGCCCTGCCACAAATTTGTTCCTTAGATTGACTTGTCTAAACCTGAATGTGAAAGCATGCTGAGATTTCTAAGAATCGGATCCAGGAGAAAACCGATGTTTTTCTTCGGGATCCACCAAAGGCCCTTCAGGAAGAAGTCCACAAGCTGAAGACTTGCTTAAAGGCGACTTGTGCTCATAAGATGCTTTTATTTTGTTTGTCTGTTTTTTGGGTATCTCTAGGGGTCAGACCCAGCCATGCTCAGGGGGTACTCCTGGCTCTGCAGTCAAGAACTACACCTGGGGGCTGGAGCCCTAGTACAGCACTAAGGCTTTTGCCTAGCAAGCTGGCCACGCAGGACCAATCAGGTTCGATACTCGGCATCCCATGTACATGCGTGGAATGATTAATATGAACTGGAGTGGTTAAAATAATGAAGAGTGGGCCAGAGCGATAGCACATCAGTAGGGTGTTTGCCTTGCATGTGGCCAACACAGGATGGACCCTGGTTTGAATCCTGGCATCCCATATGATCCCCCAAGCCTGCTAGGAGCAACTTCTGAATGCAGAGCCAGGAGTAACTCCTGAGCATTGCCAGGTGTAGCCCTAAAATCAAAAAAAATAAAATAAAATGACAAGGAGTGATTAAAATGACCAGGAATGATTACAATGAGTGAGAAATGATTAAATGGATTGATGAAAAAATGACAACAGAAGCCTTGAACAAGAAGAACTCTCGAACAGAGAGGATAGGTTAGAAGCCCCCAAAACCTTAAAAAGAGAAAAATAATAATTATACCTGGAGGTGCTTGGGGGATCAGATAGGATGCTTGTGGATCAAACCTGGCCACATTCAAGTCACACAAATGCCCCCCCTCACACTGGCCCACAAATAAGCCTTTATAAAGGCGCGCGCGCACACACACACACACACACACACACACACACACACACACACGTGCGCGCACGCATGTCTTACCCAGCACTTTCTAAAATGGAGCTAATGGGCATCTGCCAGGTGTCAACTCTCCATTGCCCCCAAAATCAAGCCCAGTCCCTCAGGTTCACAGACGGGAAGATGCAAATGCAGGATGTGGGCAAAACCTCAGTTTCTGAGATATCCGAGTTGCTCCTGGCTGTCTGCTCAGAAATAGCTCCTGGCAGGCACGGGGGACCATAGGGGACACCGGGATTTGAACCAACCACCTTTGGTCCTGGATCAGCTGCTTGCAAGGCAAACGCTGGCCGATGTGCTATCTCTCTGGGCCCCAAAAATCATTTTCCACGGCAGCCACTGGCTCAGATTGGATGGTGCCAGAAGATGCTGGCTCAGTTAACAAAGGTTCATGAGGACAATGACAGGTGACAAGGCTCTTCCCCCGGGTCTGTCCATTTCTGGGCAGAAATAGGGTACAGAACCTCCAAGAGGTCAGAACACAAGAGACCCTGAACATTTTTTTTTTTTTGCTTTTTGTTTTGGGGCCACATCTGTGGCACTCTGCACTCAAAATCATCCTGGCTCTGTGCTCAGAAATTCCTCCTGGAGGGGCTGGAGAGATAGCATGGAGGTAAGGTGTTTGCCTTTCATGCAGAAGGTCATTGGTTCGAATCCCGGTGTCCCATATGGTCCCCTGAGCCTGCCAGGAGCAATTTCTGAGCGTGGAGCCAGGAGTAACCCCTGAGCGCTGCCGGGTGTGACCAAAAAAAAAAAGAAAAGAAAGAAAGAAATCACTCTTTTTTTTTTTTTTTTTTTTTTTTTTTGGTTTTTGGGCCACACCTGTTTGACGCTCAGGGGTTACTCCTGGCTATGTGCTCAGAAATCACCCCTGGCTTGGGGGGACCATATGGGACGCTGGGGGATCGAACCACAGTCCTTCCTTGGCTAGTGCTTGCAAGGCAGACACCTTACCTCTAGCGCCACCTACCCGGCCCCAGAAATCACTCTTGGCAGGTTAGGGGGACCATATGGGATGCCAGGAATTGAACCCAGGTTTGTCCCATGTCATCCGCATGCAAGGTAAATGCACTACCGCTATGCTATCGCTTGGCTCCCCCTAAGTTTATTTCTTTTGGGTTTAGGAGCCACACTCAACAATGCAACAATGCTCAGGGCTTACTCCTTCCTGGCTCTGGACTCAGGGATCCCTCTGACATGTTCATGGTAGATAGCCAAAGCGGGTGACAAGAATCTAACTGTGATGGCCATGTGCAAGGCAAGTGCCCTGCTCGAGGGACTACAGCTCCCATCCCCTTATTTCCTTTTAATATAAAGTAATTAGAATGGTTCTTTTCTATTATTTTTTTCCTTTTTGGGACACATCCAGTGATGCTCAGGAGTTAGTCCTGGCTAT
This sequence comes from Suncus etruscus, assembly GCF_024139225.1. Lineage (NCBI taxonomy): Eukaryota > Metazoa > Chordata > Mammalia > Eulipotyphla > Soricidae > Suncus > Suncus etruscus. The sequence continues at coordinate 47,920,652 of NC_064865.1, read as the reverse complement.
GCACTCAGAAACTGTTCCTGGCTTAGGAGACCATATGAGACGCTGGGGCCAGGGGATCAAACCATGGTCCATCCTGGGTTAATGCGTGCAAGGCAAATGCCCTACTGCTTGCACCACCAATCAGGCCCCTGAATGGTTCTTTTCTAAATGGAGAGAAGAGTGAGATTTCTCCCGCTACTGCTCGCCTTCCTGTCATAAGGCCACTGCATGAGAGAATAAAGTTAGTGGCCAGCAAAGAAAGCGAGAGAAATTTATACAATGTTCTTGTATTGACAGATCCGGCTTACCCACTACAAGGTGGAGTAACCTCAAGACTAGGCAAGGGGAAAATACTTACTAGGTCCTCTGGCTGCAAACAATGATCAACGGTCTCGGGCTGCAAAAAAAGGCCAGACAGTCATTAGGTTTGCTTATAAAATAGTCGTTTTTATTTTTATTTTTTTGGTTTTTCGGCCACACCCTGCAGTGCTCAGGGGTTACTCCTGGCTCTCCACTCAGAAATAGCTCCATGGGGCTGGAGAGATAGCACAGCGGTGTTTGCCTTGCAAGCAGCCAACCCAGGACCTAAGGTGGTTGGTTCGAATCCCGGCATCCCATATGGTCACACGTGCCTGCCAGGAGCTATTTCTGAGCAGATAGCCAGGAGTAACCGCCGGGTGTGGCCCAAAAACCAAAACCAAAAACAACAACAACAAAAAAGAAATAGCTCCTGGCTGGCTTGGGGGACCATGGGATGCCGGGATTCGAACCACCATCAGTCCTGAATTGGCTGCATGCAAGGCAAATGCCCTACCATTGTGCTATCACTCCAGCCTTAAAATACAGTCTTGCTCGGCCGATTTACCCTCAGCCAGATACTCCCTTTCAATTGTCAACTGATCAAGGAAAAGGTGGAAATAAGGCACACAGATGTAGAAGACAAAGGCTGTCTTGTGTGAAGATAAAGGAATATTATAAGAATTCTGAAGAACAATCTGACGAAACATGAGAGTTGGTATTTTTCCATTAGTTTATGGTATTATAGGCTTTGAGGGGGTGTAGGGACACCTTTATTTGTGTACGGGATTTCCATGCGGATTGGTGTGAGAGAAAATTAAGAAATTATTCAGGGGTTAGAACAAAAGCACAGCAGGTAGGATGTTTGCCTTGCACAGGGACAACTGGGTTTGATCCTCAACATCCCATAGGGTTCCCTGAGCTTGCCATAAGTAATTTTTGAGTGCAAACCCAGGAGTAACCCCTGAGCACCTCTGGATGTGGCCCCAAAACCAAAAGAACCAAGAAAACAAATTATTCAGTGCCAGAGCAATAATACAGAGGGTAGCACTACTGCCTCGCACGTAGCTGACCCGGATTTGACCCTTGGCATCCCATATTGTCCTCCAAGCACTGCCAAGAGTGATTCTTGAGTGCAGAGCCAGGAATATCTTCTAAGCACTGCCCATGTGGCCAAAAACAACAATGAAGGTTTAGCAATTCAGATCTCTGCTTATAATTTTTGGTTTTTGCTTTTGGGCCACACCCAGCGGCGCTCAGGGGTTACTCCTCACTCTGCACTCAGAAACCGCTCCTGGCAGGTTTGGGGGACCATATGGGATGCTCGAACCAAACCCAGGTTCATCCTGGGTCAGGAGCGTGCAAGGCAAAAGCCCCACAGCTGTGCTATCACTCCAGTGTCGTACAACTATAATATTTAAAAAAGCAGAGAAATCATGAATATGAAACTCAGAATACTGCTTGCCCTTGCAGGCAAGGAAGAGGAAGGAGCTACCAGGAGCAACACCCCCCCCCCCCCCCATAGTTCTGGTGCCTGCCCTACCCAAAGTAGAAGAAAAACAGTAAAATGAAACTGAAACTTTAGGGCCTGCTTTCAAAATTCTTTTACTCCTGGCAGACTCCCCCATGGTTCTCAGAAATAATTGCCTATGCAAACAAGAGCATCTAGTAAAAGCATGCCCCTGACCTTCAAGGCAGGCAAAGCTCTGCTTAGAGCAGGGGTCTCAAATTCAATTTACCTGGGGGCCGCAGGAGGCAAAGTCGGGGTGAGGCAGGGTCGCATAAGGGATTTCGCTTACCGAATATTCGCAATAAAAAATCGCATTAGTTAAGAAAAAAAATCGCATTAAACATTTGCATACCCCAAACAGAACTGCTCGGGGTATGCGAATGTTTAATGCGATTTTTTTCTTTTTTTTTTTTTTGGTTTTTGGGCCACACCCTGTGACGCTCAGGGGTTACTCCTGGCTATGCGCTCAGAACTTGCTCCTGGCTTCTTGGGGGACCATATGGGACGCCGGGGGATCGAACGGCGGTCCGTCCTAGGCCAGCGCAGGCAAGGCAGGCACCTTACCTCCAGCACCACCGCCCGGCCCCGCGATTTTTTTCTTACTAATGCGATTTTTATTGCGATTATTCAGTAAGCAAATAATTGCGAATACTGCAATATTTGAAGGCGGGCCGCAAACGGCCCGCGGGCCGAGAGTTTGAGTCCCCTGCCTTAGAGCATGGACATGCAAATCACTCTTCTATCTGCAGAGGGGCGAAATAAAATGTTTAGAGCTAAGGGACTGGAGAGATAGCACAGGGGCAGGGCATTTGCCTTGCATGTGGCCAACCTTAGACAGACTCTAGTTCGAATCCTGTCACCCCATATGGACCCTTAAGCCAGCCAGGAGCGATTTCTGAGTGCAGAGCCAGGAGTAACCCCTGAGTAATGCTGGGTATGACCCAGAAAAAAAAAAAAAAAAAAGAATATTTAGGGCTATGCAACCCACTTCACCAGGGTCTGCAGTGTTCAGTGTATATGGAGATACATAAATTCAAGTTGCTTTCATATAGCCTTGAGATTATCTTCACGTGCTACTTAATGCCCAGATTAAAGTAAGAAAAAAATTTTCACCCCTTATGGCCACAGTGGGTAGGGTATTTGCCCTGTATGCAACTGCTCTGGGTTTGATCCCCAACATCCCATATGGTCCCTTGAGCCTGTCAGGAGTGATCCCTTAGTGTAGATCTAGGAGTAAGCCTGAGCATTGCTAAATTTGGCCTCAAAATATATATATACATAACCCCTGAATGTTTCCTTTTTCTATTCATTTCACTCTGTAAAAATCTCCAGATATGTTTACAGTAATTATGAGTTACTATAATATTCATATTTTAAATTAGACTCTTAAAACCTTGGTCATGGGACTGGAGCGATAGTACAGCAGGTAGGGCATTTGCCTTGCTTGCTGCCAACCCAGGTTCGATCCCTGGCACCCCATGTAGATGGTTCCCCCTTGAACACTCTAGGAATGATCTCTGAACACAGAGCCAGAAGTAAGCCCTGAGCACCATGAAATGTGGCCCCCGAAAGAAAGCAATAAATAAATGATGTTGTGTTTATAAGTTTTTGAAAGCTTTTCAATATTCTTTGGAAGGGGAATATTTGATCAGTGTACATTTCACATCTCTGAAAATAAACCATAAACCAAAGGGACTTCTAAAGGGTGAATTTTATGGTGAGTTAAAAGTCGAAGGATTTTACTTCTGGGATTAAGAGTCTAATATCGGGGCCGGGCGGTGGCACTAAAGGTAAGGTGCCTGCCTTGCCTGCGCTAGCCTTGGACGGACCGCGGTTCGATCCCCCAGTGTCCCATATGGTCCCCCAAGCCAGGAGCAACTTCTGAGTGCATAGCCAGGAGTAACCCCTGAGCGTTACCGGGTGTGGCCCAAAAAAAAAAAAAAAAAAAAAAAAAAAAAGAGTCTAATATCCAGGTGTTTGAATGAGTGCCTAGCACATCGATCACATCTGACAAGCACTAAGCCATGCCCAAATTTCCAAACAGGCCTGCTGTCCTCACCCTGGCAGAATGCTGCCTGCCTGTACACTGCCTGGTGTTTTGTTTGCTCTCACAGCACCCGCCTTTGTCCCTACGGCTCTAAAGGTTACAAGATCCTTTTTAGTCTGACCAACAAGATATAAATAGAAACCTGCTTCTAGAACTTTCAGGAAAGCACCTCTTTTCCCAGCCTGAGAGGAGAAAAAAAACCTCATTTGGCACTATCTCAATCTCTTGCTCTCTGTCTCTCTCTCATCTCTCTCTCCCCCCCTCTCCTGTCTCTCTCTGTCTTGTCTCTCTCTCTCTGTTTCTCTGTCTCTCTGTGTCTCTGTCTCTGTCTGTCTCTCTCTGTGTCTCTGTCTCTGTCTCTCTGTCTCTCTCTGTCTCTCTCTCTCTCTCCCCCCTTCCCTCCCTCCCTCCCTCCCTCCCTTCCACCCACCTATCCTTCACAATTTGGCCCTTTTTTTCCCTGCTTAGAATCTGGACACCACATTGTACAGGTCATTTGTACTGAGACCATGATGAAAACAGAAGCTAGGTAATTGCTACAAGTCTACTTCAAACCCAGGTGTGTTCAATCCCCGACATTCCATATGGTCCCCCAAACCTGTCAGAAGTAATTTCTGAGTACAGAGCCAGAAATAACCCCTGAGAGCTGCTGGGTGTGCCCCAAAAACAAACAAATACTTCTTCATTGATTAAGCCCTAGTCAGTGGTGCTGCATTCTCTGTGGACCAGTAAAATCTGCTACAGTGGTGAGCACAATAAGCAAAAGTGATGCCACATTTCTACCAACTGGCACCAAAATCCACCTGTCAATCCTCTAGGGGAAACGGAAGTTCATACCTTCATAACAGTCGTCTGTTTCCAGCCACACCGGTAGGTCCTTGCTATCTGAGACGTCAGCTGGGTCTCCTTCGTCAGCTGCCTCCACTTCCCACAGTCGGGCTTTGTGCACTGAACCTGGGAAGGACACAGCAAATCCAAATTAATGCACTGGCTGGTCTGGGGCAGGCTCCCGGCCTCTGCCATCTTCCCACATGACACTTCGAAGCTTCCGAATTTCTCATGGCCCCCCTCTCCCTTTCCTACTTTGACCCAAACAGTCTACTTTGTACCCTGATTTCTGATTCTATTTTTATTTTTGGCTTGGGAGCCACATCCAATGGCACTCAGGGGTTACTCCTGGCTCTGTGCTCAGATATCACTCCTAGGGGCCAAAGAGATAGCATGGAGGTAGGGCATTTGCCTTGCATGCGGAAGGACAGTGGTTCAAATCCCGTCATCCCATATGGTCTCCCGAGACTGCCAGGCGTGATTTCTGAGCGTAGAGCAAAAAGTAACCCCTGAGCGCTGCCGGATGTGACCCAAAAACCAAAAAAAAGAAAAGAAACCAGAAATCACTTCTAGCAGGCTTAGGGGATCATATGGGATGCCAGGGATCGAACCCGGGTCTATCCTGGATCAGCTAAATGCAAGGCAAACACCCAACCACTGTGCTATCACTCCGGCCCTGATTTCTGACTCTAAAGTAGCTCAGGAAAGTGACAGGGGAAGGGGCTTAAAAGTTGTCAAAAAAGGGTGTTCCAATTCTCACCTACAGAGGGAAATTTGGGTACAGCCGGTCAAAAAGCACATGGGACACACTTGGGGAGCCTGAGATTCCATGTCATCACATCCAAAGAATTTAATTTGTTGACAAAATTTTATTTATTATTGGTTTGGGGGCCACACTTGGCAATGTTTAGGGGTTCCTTCTTTCTCTGCAGTTAGGAATTACTTTTGGCAAGACTCAGGGACTGAATATGAGTCAATCGCCAGGAAGGCAAGCGTCCCACCATGACTGTCACTCTGGCCCCCTTTGAGAAAATTTAAATGTAGGAGACTCAGATTTGATTTCCAGAGAACCACCAGAAGCGACCTCCTTAGTACTGTAATAGAAGGAGGCCCTGAAAGCTGTCTGTCACTCTGGCCCCCTTTGAGAAAATTTAAATGTAGGAGACTCAGATTTGATTTCCAGAGAACCACCAGAAGCGACCTCCTTAGTACTGTAATAGAAGGAGGCCCTGAAAGCTGTCAGATATGGGCCCCAAATCAAAATTAATTAAAATGTGATTTTCTGGGACCAGAGCAATATAATACAGCAGGTAAGGTCTTGAAAGTGGCTGATCCGGGGCCGGAGAGATAACATGGAGGTAAGGCGTTTGCCTTTCATGCAGAAGGTCATCAGGTTCGAATCCCAGCGTCCCATATGGTCCCCCGGGCCTGCCAGGAGCAATTTCTGAGCATTGAGCCAGGAGTAACCCCTGAGCACTGCCAGGTGTGACCCAAAAATCACAAAAAAAAAAAAAAAAAAAAAAAAGAAAGTGGCTGATCCAAGTTCTAGTCCCATGGTAGTTCTCTGAGCAGCACCAGGAGTGATTTCTGAGCGCCGAACCAGGAGTAACCTCTGAGCACCTCCAGGGATGGCCCCCAAACAAAAGTAAAAGAATAATTATAAAACAAAATGTGCTTTAAGTTATAAATCGATCAATAAGTAATAATGAGAGAGCTGCCAAGCAATCTCGATCTTTCACTGATGCTTTCCAAGACCATGAAGTCTCGCCCTCTTTACCCAATATGGCAGCTGCTGGTCCGCCATGAAAGCTTTGGGGCTGGGCTCACTCTTCCCATTGCTGGTCCAGATTTTTTTCCATGTTGCATATTTGTCATATCCATCTTTATGGCTGAAAAAGAAACACAAACCTATCAGCTATGAGCCAAGGAGATCTTTCAAAAATGAGAGGGAGATAAATAAATATTTTCTAAGTGGCAAAAAGAGCCATAAATAAGGAAAATTTTTGTTTGTTTGTTTGTTTTAGAAGATATTGGGGTTTTTTTTGTTTTGTTTTGTTTTTGTTTTTGTTTTTTGGGGGCCACACCCAGCGGTGCTCAGGGGTTACTCCTGGCTGTCTGCTCAGAAATAGCTCCTGGCAGGTACGGGGGACCATATGGGACACCGGGATTCGAACCAACCACCTTTGGTCCTGGATTGGCTGCTTGCAAGGCAAACGCCACTGTGCTATATCTCCGGGCCCTGTTTTGTTTTTGTTTTATGGGCCACACCCGGCGGCACTCAAGGATTACTCCTGGCTCTCTGCTCAGAAATCGCTCCTGGCAGGCACAGGGGATCGATCACATGGGATGCCGGGATTTGAACAACCGCTGGTCCTGAGTCAGCAAACAACCTACTGCTGAGCTATCTCTCCAGTGGAAGACATTGTTTTAACACCTGCCTTGGGGTTGAAAATGAAGCTCAGGGCCCAGAGAGATAACCATTTGCCTTGCAAGCAGCCGATCCAGGACCAAAGGTGGTTGGTTCGAATTCCAGTGTCCCATATGGTCCCCCGTGCCTGCCAGGAGTAACCCCTGAGCACCGCCAGGTGTGGCCCAAAAACCAAAAAAAAAAAAAAAAAAAAAAAGAAAAGAAAAGAAAATGAAGCTCAGTGATAAAATACCTGCTTTTTTTTTTTATGCACAAGACCCTAAATTTAATCCCTGGCAATCCAAATTATAAAATAAAAAGTAATAAATTAGGGCCAGAGAGATAGCATGGAGGGAGGGCATTTGCCTTGCATGCAGGACGGTGGTTCGAATCCCAGCATCCTATATGGTCCCCTGAGCCTGCCAGGAGCGATTTCTAAGCATAGAGCCAGGAGGAACCCCTGAGCAATGCCAGGTGTGATCCAAGAACCAAAAAAAAAAAAAAATAAAGTAATATGATGAAGATTCATTTGTAAAGTCAGATACTCACGACAAGAGGTGATAAACCGTTTTCAATTAGAAAATAAAAGTATAATTAATACTTCTAAATTAAATATAATTATAAAATATGTTATATATCTACTATACATAATAACACAAAATATATAATATATTGAATATAAAATTTTATATGACCTATACAATTATAAAACACCCATCTTCCAGCCCCCTCGTCTAACATCCTCCCGCAAATCTTTGACCCCTCTTAGGAGCTGTCCCAGAAAGCAAAGCAGCTCCCAGATTTCTCAGCACTTGGGGGTCTAAAGACACGAAGTATCATGCGCAAACTACAGTGTTCAAAGTTCTGATCCAGTTGGACCAGCACAGGCTTTGCAGTCATTCAGCAAACGAAAGGTTGCCAGTCACCTCTCTCAGCTGCCCCCCTGACCTGCCTCCCTATCCTAATGAGAGACCCAAACCTCAGTGAACAAACCTTCTGTAGTAGTGGTCAAAACACTCATTGCAGAAATGCTCCCCACAGGACAGGTGATACCACCGGGACGTGTAGCCATTTTTGGCACATCTGATGGGAGCAAAAAAAAAAAAAAGCTTTATAAAGGACAAAGGATAATTTTTCTTTTTTCTTTTTTGTTGGGGGGACCATACCCAGCCACTCTCAGGGGTTACTCCTAGCTCTGCACTCAGGAATTACCTTTGACAGTGCTCTGGGTTATCATATGGGATACCAGGGATCGAACCAGGGTTGGCCACATGTGAGGCAAATGCTCCGGCTCATGACTGTCATTTTTTAAAAAGCAAGAAGAGGGCTTTGTACGCAATCGATTCAGGATGGAAAGTGGTTCAAATTCCAGCATCCCATATGATCCCCTGAGCCTGCTAGTAGCACAGAGGCAGGAGTAACCCGAGTGCCACCAGGTGTGACCCAAACCCCCTCCCCCCAAATATAAAAAGCAAGAGGAAAGGCTGGAGAGACAGTGCAGTGGGGAGGGTCAAGCCCAGTGCAGAGCTGAGGTGCCAGGTCTGTTACTTATGACTGACAGTTGCTGGGTCTGTCTTCCAGGAGCACTGAACTTCAAGGCGGGGGCGACCCCTAGGCCAGGACACCCACCTTTCAGAAGCACTGGCGAAGCACACAGGGCAGGCGACCGTGCACCCCGCCTTCTCACATTTCCGGTACTTCTTCTCGGACCCGCCATCCTCGTCTTCATCTGGGATCTCCGTCGCCTTTTTCTTGGCCTGTGGGAGAAACAGCAGAGATGAGGGGCACTGGCCCAGGATGGACAGGAATGGACACAAGCTTTGGGGGGTTTCCTGCACTTGCTCTCAGGCAATTCTCACCACCACCCTGGAAATGCCACTGTGAGAATCCTGTGCTGACTGGGAGTTTTTCTCAGCAAACAGCCAAATCAGTCCCTACAGGAGCCAGAGCGGTGGCACAGTGGTAGGACATTTGCCTTGCACGTGGCTGACCTAGGATGGACCGTAGTTCAATCCCCCAGCATCCCATACGGTCCCCCAAGCCAGGAGCAATTTCTGAGTGCATAGTCAGGAGTAATCCCTGAGCATCACTGGGTGTGGCCCAAAAACAAAAACAGAATCAGTCCCTACAAAGGCTGCTCTCAGAGGAAGGTGGAAATAGATGCTCTGACTATGACACAAATACTAGGAAAATTCTGGAACAATAGCATCATCTAAGTCTTCTTTTCTTTCAGAGCTGGACCAATAGCATCTAGTGGGTAGGCTGCTTGCTTTGCATGCAACTGACTTGGCTTCAATCTCCAGCATCCCATATGCTCCCTGAGCCCTGTCAGGACCAGCAGTAAGCTTTCAGCACTGTCAGGCGTGGCCCCCAAACAAAACCCCCCAAAAAAGAAGGATAGGGGCTGGAGCAATAGCACAGTCATAGGGCATTTGCCTTGCATGCAGCCGACTCGTTTTCGATCCCTGGCATCCCATATAGACCCCTGAGCCTGCCAGGAGCAATTTCTGAAAGCAGAGCCAAGAGTAACCTGAGCCCTGCTGGGTGTGGCCCATAATAAAACAAAACAAAAAGAAAAGAAAGCAAGAAAAAGTGATCAAATAGCCCATCCAAAGCAGGCCTGGCTGAGCTCACAGTCCAGACACCAACACTATGACATATGCCTTTCTCCCTACCTCACATGACCCAGTCTACCCCTTAACTGTGGACCCTTACCTCATAAGCAGTTGTGTAATTTTTTTATTTTTATTTTTTTATTTTTGGTTTTTGGGTCACAACCAGTGGTGCTCAGGGGTTAGTCCTGGCTCTGCACTCAGAAATCATTCCTTGCAGGCTTGGGGAACCATTTGAGATGCCAGGAATCAAACCACCATCCATCCTAAGTCAGCCACAGCAAGATAAAGGTCTGTGTGCAAGGTAAATGCCCTACTTCTGTGCTACTGTTCCAGCCTCTATGTCTAATTTTTTTTTTTTTTTTGGTTTGGGGACCACACCCAGTGACGATTAGGGATTACTCCTGGCTATGTGCTCAGAAATTGCTCCTAGCTTGGCGGAGTTGAGGGGTGGGGATTGAATCTTGGTCCACATTAGGTCAGCTGCATGCAAATCAAATGCCCTACCACTGTGCCACTGCTCCGGCCCCCAATGTATAATTTTTTTTAAAAATAAGGTTTCAAACCAAAATTTCTTTATGACTATTTATGATTGATAACTATTTGATTCATATGTATGTGGGGGCAGGGGAAATGGGTTAGGGGCCATAGTCTGCAATGCTCCGTGCTTTTGGCTCTGAGCTCAGGAATCATTCCTGGCAGTGCTCAGGGAACCATATGGGATGCCAGGGATTGACTGTAGGTTGGTTGTGGGCAAGGCAGACACCTACCCGCTGTACTATCTCTCTAGCCCCAGTATACTATCTTATGTGCCTTATTTTATTTCACCCAGCATCTGGTAAAAAAAACAAACAAACAAAAAAAAAAACTTCTTGGCATTCCAGAGAGATGGTATCTGCTTTGTACATGGAATGGATACAATGCCAATGGTCGCAAGCTGGCCCAGGCAGGTTTGTTACTTGAGTAACACCAGATAAGGCTAAAAATAATGTTTCTTTTCCTTAGGCAAAAAGGGGTCATGAATAAAAAAAAAAAATGTTTAAGCCCTGCCTCACACCACATACACTTGGTTTATACCATGAGTGATTCATTTCTCCATGAGGCGGCAAGGCCTTTGAGAAACAGAATTATATCTTTTCCTTTCACTTTTGGGCCACTCCCAGCGGTGCTCAGAGATTATTCTTGCTTCTGTGTTCAGGGAATTACTCCTAAGAGGGTTTGGGGGACCATATGGGATTGCAGGATTGAAGAAGGAGAGGGCAGTAGTGTGCAAATCCCTGCTGTACTATTGCTCCAGCCCGCCAAATTATATCTTTTAATCTCCAATTCCTCGGGTGCCATTCTGAAATTTCTGTGTGCTCAAAACAAACACGCCTGGATTATGGGGAGCCTCAGCAGCTGCAGCCACACCCACCCCCATCATGCAAACACATCAGCCCAGTTCTACTGGAGCAAGGAAACAGCTGCGTACACAGCCTCACAACACCTCCGAATTCAGTGATACTGACCGCCCAGTAGGAACGCAGCAAATTAGGCAGGAAAGTAGCATAGACGGCAACTAAGTTTAATAAACGATAAATAGTAACACCGAACCCTTAACTAGCAACCAGTAGCTTAGTAAAAACCTTCAGACAATAACTTAATGATCCTATTGTGAGACAGCAATTTTCATAAATTTGCTTCAATTCAAGTATTTTTAATCAATCATTTCATTAGCCATTTAGTTGTAACAGGCAATACAAAATAAAAAAAAAAAAAATGTTGTGCCAGGAGCCAGAGAGATAGCACAGTGATAGGGGTGTTTGTCTTGTATGCGGCCAACCCAGGACGGACCCGGTCGAATCCCAGCATCCCATATGGTTCCCCAAGCCTGCCAGGAGCTATTTCTGAGCTCAGAGCCAGGAGTAACCCCTGAGCACTGTCAGGTGTGGCCCCAAAACCAAATAAAATTAATTAATTAATATTTTTGTGCCTGTTCATGGGGCATGCATGGGGACAACGGTGGGAAACTAGGGACAACGGTTGAGTGAAGATCACACAAGTGGTAAGGCTGGTGTTGAAACACTGCATGCCCAAAACAACTGTATTATGAACACCCCTATAAACCATGGTATTTCAATAAAGTAAAAAAAAAAAAAAAAAGGCAAACAAAATAAAAGCACATTAAATAAGCATATGAGTAATACCTGCCTCCCGGAGCTCCGCAAAGGAAGGTTATCTGGAAAATGATCAAAAGACGCTTTCTTCTTGGTCCTCCCCCGTAATGTCGCCATTGTCTTGGGCAATCTGCAGGAAGACAAGAAAGAACCATTTTAGACTGGCACCTGCTAATCCAGCCAACAGACTGGAGGGACGTTATGCAATTCAGTAAATGAGGGGACAAGCTTTGTCAGCTTTGTCATTAGAATGTCTGTGGGTCCTGCCATCACACCCAAGTGGCTGAGCGGTGGAAGTGTCAGCGATGGAAATCTCTCCTTCTCAAAGACAGTGACACGGGAAGGCCGGGGCAGCCTAAGAGGGAACCAGAGCCTTGATGACATGGAAGGAAACACCTGGCCTGACATATTAAAAGGACTCCATAAATATTATCAGTAACAGGACATACATTTTAAAAACACAAAGATGAGGGGCCAGAGAGATAGCACAGTGAGTGGCAGGGCATTTGCATTGCATGAGGCTGACCCTGAATGGGCCCACGTTTGATTCCTGACATCCCATATGGTCCCCCGAGCCTGCCAGGAGCGATTTCTGAGCGCAGAGCCAGGAGTAACCCCTGAGTGCCAATGGATGTAGCCCAAAACCAAAAAACAAACAAACAAACAAAATAAAAACAACAAAGATGAGAGGGCCGAAAGGTAGTAGTGTATAAGGTGCTTGTCTTGCATGCAGCCAACCCAGGTTTGACCACCAGCATCCCATATGGTCCTCCAAGCCCACAAGCAGTAATTTCTGAGTACATGACATGACTGACCCCTGAACACCACCGGGAGTGTCCCAAACAACAACAACAACAACAACAACAACAATAACAACAAAAACCCTCAGCAAGATGAGAAGCATAACCATGTGCAAGAGTGTAAACAAGGGGCCAGAGAGATAGCATGGAGGTAAGGCATTTGCCTTGCATGCAGAAGGATGGTGGTTTGAATCCCACCATCCCCTATTGTCCCCCAAGCCTGCCAGGAGCGATTTCTGAGCATAGAGCCAGGAATAACCCCTGAGCACTGCCGGGTGTGACCCACCCCCAAAAAGAGTGTAAACAAATTACAAGTTGTGAAAAAATTATGCAAAGAAAAACTAGTTTCTGTTGGTTGTGTTCCTTTCCTCTTACTGTATCTTCTTAGCAGTTCTGAATTTTTATCTTAGACTAAATTTTTTTTTTTATTTAAACACCTTGATTACATACACGATAGTGTTTGGGTTTCAGTCATGTAAAGAACACCACCCATCACCAGTGCAACGTTCCCATCACCAATGTCCCAAATCTCCCTCCTCCCCACCCGACCCCTGCCTGTACTCTAGACAGGCTTTCCATTTCCCTCATACATTCTCATTATTAGACAGTTCAAAATGTAGTTATTTCTCTAACTAAACTCATCACTCTTTGTGGTGAGCTTTAGACTAGATTTTTTAAAAAGCAAACTCGGGTTCAGAGCAATAGCACAGCAGATAGGTCATTTGCCTTGCATTCAGCCAACATGGGTTCAATCCCCAGTATCGGTGCCCCGAGCCTGCCAAGAGTGATTTCTGAGTGCAGAGCCAGAAGTAACTGCTGAGCACTGCTGGGTGTGGCCCAGAGAGAGAGAGAGAGAGATAGAGAAAACTTACTCAGTTCTTTCCAGTAAGATCTAACATAGAGCCTGAGTCACGTGGGGGGAAGGTATTTTGGGTTTTTTTTGGGGGGGGACCACACCTGGAGGTGCTCAGGAGTTACTCCTGACTCTGCGCTCAGAAATCGCTCCTGGCAGGCTCAGGGGACCATATGGGATGGTGGGGATTCAACCCAGGTTCATCCCGATCGGCTGCATGCAATGCATTACCACTGTGCTATCACTTTGGCCCAGTGATGTTTTTGTTGTTGTTGTTGTTGTTTTATTGATGCTCTTCAGGTGCCAGGAATTTAGTCCTCATTCCACCAGACTTACATTCCATGAATTGTGGGTTTGTCCTCTAAAATAAATTTTTGAGTTCTAAAATGAGTCACATAACAGGAGAGTTAAATCATTACTGGACAATGAATAAAGACTGTTTAGACTTTAAACAGGGGTCTCAAACTCAATTTACCTGCGGGCCGCAGGAGGCAAAGTTGAGGTGATCCTTGAGTGCAAAGTCAGTAGTAAGCCTTGAACATTGGGGGGTGTGACCCAAACAACTAAAACAAAACAAAACAAGATTCCTCTAGGGCAGGGCCACAAAATGTTGTATGGAGGGCCGTTTGTGTCCCACGGGCCGTGAATTTGAGACCCCTGGTTTAGAGTAAAGTACACAATAATACATTAATTCTGCAAGTTCTCATCATATTTACTACACAAAAGAACACTCACAACACCATAGAATAAAAAATAAATATTAAAAAATAAAAGGGCGGGCCTGGAGAGATAGCACAGCAGTGTTTACCTTGCAAGCAGCCGATCCAGGACCTAAGGTGGTTGGTTAGAATCCCAGTGTCCCATATGGTCCCCCGTGCCTGCCAGGAGCAATTTCTGAGCAGACAGCCAGGAGTAACCCCTGAGCACTGCCAGGTGTGGCCCAAAAACCAAAAATAAAAAAATAAAATAAATAAATAAAAGGGCATGTCAATGGATAAAGAACTTGAAAGCAAGCATGGGGCCTGAGCAATAGTACAGAGGATATGTATGGTGTTTGTTTGCCTTGAATAAGCCTACCTGGGTTCAAATCCCCAGCATCTCATATGATCCTCCAAACATGGCCAGGAATAACCCCTGGGTATTTATGGATATAGCCAAAAACAAACAAACAAAAAATGCACTAAGAGAATGGGGGAACTCTTTAAAAAAAATTGAAAGCAACATGTCAACATAAGATCAAAATTAAACATGCATTATCAATAACTGGAGAAAAACTTTCAGGAGTTTGCAATCTAATGGTCTACCTGCGTGTGAGATGTACTCAACATTTATAAAAGTATTTTTCTGGGACCAGAGTAATAGCACAGCAGTAGGGTGTTTGCCTTGGACATGGTCAACCCAGTATCAACCCAGGTTCGATTCCCAGCATCCCATATAGTCCCCTCCACCCAAGCCTGCCAGGAATAATTTCTCAGTGCAGAGCCAGGAATAACCCCCTGAGTGCCACCGGGTGTGGCTCAATAAACCCAAAACCAAAAGACCTACCATCCATCCTGGATCAGCTGCGTGCAAGGCAAATGCCCTTCCACTGTGCTATCTCTCTGGCCTCGCAATGTAAGTTCTTAAGCATTAAGTAAATAATCATTTCATGGTACTCATCATTCTGCTGAATAAAGTATTAACCATGTTAAAAAATAACATAACTGGGCCAGGGGAATATTAAAGCAGATACTATAATAGGTGTACAGTGCTTGCCTCCCCTGCGACCACACCAGTTCGATCCCTGCCACCACACCAGGGTCCTCAAGCACTGCAAGGGGTCACTCCTAAGCACAGAGCCAGGAGTATTCTCTCAGCATCACCATGTATATCCCCAAATCCCATGCCGCCCCAAAATAAAAGTACTATTTTTGTTTGTTTGTTTGTTTTTGGGCCACACCCGGTGACGCTCAGGGGTTACTCCTGGCTATGCGCTCAGAAGTCGCTCCTGGCTTGGGGGACCATATGGGATGCTGGGGATAGAACCGCGGTCCATTCTAGGCTAGCGCTGGCAAGGCAGGCACCTTACCTCTAGCGCCACCACGCCAGCCCCTAAAAGTACTATTGTCCACCTAAAGTACTATTGTCCACCTATCCAAAGATGGTTTGGGGGGGGATCACATTTTTTTCCAAAGGGCTGTTCTATCTAATAAATCTTGTATATATGTCACATACTTTTCTAAATAAATCACAAAAATGACATTCTATAAATATGGATGTAAAATATGTAGGCATATAGTATGCAGAAGTATCGGATCTAAAATATGTGAATTCACTGAGGCGCTTAGGCACGCATATCAAATTGGCAAATTAATTAATTAATATGACTAATTCTTTGACCAGGAATTCAAGAATTTCCAAAAGGAACAGTTCTAGAACTGTAATCCAACGACATTCAGGAAAATATGCATTTAATGAAAAAAACTAATAATAGATTAAAGAGTTAAGAGAAAATAAAAATGCGAGCTATAAAAGTCATTCTTAAATTTGAGTGAAGGGGCCGGAGAGATAACATGGAGGTAAGGCATTTGCCTTTCATGCAGAAGGTTGGTGGTTTGAATCCCGGCATCCCATATGGTCCCCTGAGCCTTCCAGGAGTGATTTCTGAGCATAGAGCCAGGAGTAAGCCCTGAGTGCTGCCGGGTGTGATCCAAAAACAAAACAAAACAAAAAAAAAATAGTTTGGGGGCCGGAGAGATAGCACAGTGGCATTTGCCTTGCAAGCAGCTGATCCAGGGCCAAAGGTGGTTGGTTTGAATCCTGGCATCCCATATGGTCCCCTGTGCCTGCCAGGAGCCATTTCTGAGCAGACAGCCAGGAGTATGCCCTGTGCACCACTTGGTGTGGCCCAAAAACCAAAAAACAAACAAACAAAAATATTTGAGTGAAGGATTGGGATGAAGCATTTGATTATGCACTTTTTTGAAACATTATCATTTTACTCTTTTCTCTGTTGCTGCTTTGGATCGGAAAATAGAAGAAAATATTTCTTGCAAGGTTAGAGGGAAATAAGTTCATTTGCTTTTCAATAAACAAATTTTATCTATCTAAAAATCTAGTTTAGATATCGATTCTTTTATCTATCTAGTCTATCAAGTTTAAATAATATATTATTTACTATAGAACCCCATCTTATATATAATAAATATACATGGGCAATATATCATTGAATGTGTATATCCCCATCCTACCAAAACATCACTGATACAAATATTCTTTGGGGGTCTAGGGGACCCACACCAAGCTGTGCTTGGGCCTATTTCTTATTATTTTTTTGGGGGGGGGCCACACCCGGCGGTGCTCAGGGGTTACTCCTGGCTCTCTGCTCAGAAATAGCTACTGGCAGGCACGGGGGACCATATGGGACACCGGGATTCAAACCAACCACCTTAGGTCCTGGATTGGCTGCTTGCAAGGCAAACGCCGCTGTGCTATCTCTCTGGCCCGCTTGGGCCTATTTCTGATGTACATTCAGGGATCACCCCAGGCAGGGCTTGAGGGAGCATCTGTGGTACCAGGATAGAATTCAAGTCAAGATGCATGAAAGGCAAGTGCCTTACCCACTGGAATATTTACTCCTCCCACTGATATATTCTTATTTCACACCTAATTCTTCAAATTAATAACACACCTAAGTTCGGAGTAAAACCAATTTGTTTTGGTTCACTCTAAATTTATAAGCAGATTTCTCCCTAATTTTCAAGTATAGTTTTTCTTTTTGGGTTTTGGGCTACACCCAGTGGCACTCAGAGTTTATTCCTGGCTCTGTGTTCAGAAATCACTCCTGGCAGGCTCAGGAATGCCGGGATCAAACCCAGGTCAGCTGTGTGCAAGGCAAAACACCCTACCCACTGTGCTATTGCTCCTGGCCCTCAAGTAAAGTTTTTCATTTCCTTTTTCTAAGATAAAAGAAAAAAAAAAGTGGAATTTGGGTGGGTATAACGTCTAAACTGAATTTATCAACATCTAAATATGTTTTAAGAATTCCCCCAATTTTTCCCCCGTAAGAATTGATTTTATAAACGCAGAGAACTCATCAAAATAGCCATCCTAAGAACACCAAGTTATTACCAAAGGTAAAGTGAAGTCAGCATAATTTCTAAAAATATGACAAATGGCTAGAAACTTCTCTGGAAACACCAAGAAAAAGGGAATTTTCCGAGCAGGCCCAGAGCGATAGCGAAGCAGTAGGGCGTTTGCCTTGTACACGGCTGACCTAGGATGGACCTCGGATCCGATCTCCTGTGTCCCATATGGTCCCCAAAGCCAGGGGCGATTTCTGAGCACAGAGCCAGGAGTAACCCCTGAGCATCACCAGGTGTGGCCTCAAAACACAAAAACAAAAACAAAGAGGAATTTTCCTTTGAGTCACTTAAAAATACTTAAACTAGCATCAAATTTCCCCAAATACAGATCCAACCGCTTCCCCTAATCTTGACCTTTCTCTGTCCCCAAGTCAATTAATTATTAATGCCAAATTTTTTTCTCATCTCGCTTCCATTAGAAACCCTTTCCTCCCAGGCTAGCTTTTCCTGGCACTAAAACACAATGCAAAAAAAATAAATAAATAAAAATTAAATCAAGGGCCCAGAGAGATAGCACAGCGGCATTTGCCTTACAAGCAGCCGATCCAGGACCAAAGGTGGTTGGTTCAAATCCCGGTGTCTCATATGGTCCCCTGTGCCTGCCAGGAACTATTTCTGAGCAGATAGCCAGGAGTAACCCCTGAGCATCTCCAG
Organism: Suncus etruscus; assembly: GCF_024139225.1. NCBI lineage: Eukaryota > Metazoa > Chordata > Mammalia > Eulipotyphla > Soricidae > Suncus > Suncus etruscus. The sequence continues at coordinate 47,902,385 of NC_064865.1, read as the reverse complement.
ATGTGGCCCAAAAACAAAAACAAAAACAAAAACAAAACAAAAAAAAATTAAACAAAATGCAAAATGGAAAAAAAAAAAAAAAACAACCCCCAAAAAAGAAAACAAACCAAAAAAGAAAAAAAAAGTTAAAGTCCTAAAAACTAAATAAAGTATGCCTGGCTAGGTCGGAGTAAGGGGGGGCTGCCCACCAAGTGCAACGGCCTCTGAACTTGGCGTGGCATTCCTCCCAGGGGATGGGGGGGGGTGAGGTCTCACTCTGGCTCCTTTCCACACCACTAAACCCCCCCCACACACACACACACACTCAAACACACACAACTTTTCGACAGCTGGGCTGGGCAGGGCTGGGCTCTTCCTTCCTCTTGCACCTGCCAGCTGCCAGCCTGTGGACCCAACAAGCAGCAGCAGCAGTGACAGACAGACGGACAGACAGATGGACAGACAGACACAGATGAACAGATGGACAGGCAGATGGACAGACGGACAGATAGATGGATGGACAGACAGGCAGATGGACAGATGGACGAACGGACAAAGACAGATGGACACAGACAAACAGATGGACAGGCAGACGAACAGACGGATGGACAGACAGATGGACAGACAGGTAGATGGACAAAGACAGATGGACAGACAGGCAGACAGACGGATGGAGAGATGGACAGATGAGATGAACACAGGCGGACGAGCGGACAGACTGACGGACACAGAATAACAGATGGACAGGCAGACGAACAGACGGATGGACAGACAGGCAGGCAGACGGACGGGTGGACGGACAAAGACAGACGGGCAGGTGGACAGGCAGACAGATGGACAGTCGGACGGACAGATACAGATGGACTGATGGACAGACAGACACAGATAGACAGATGGACAGGCAGACAAACAGACAGATGGACAGATGAATGGACGGACGAAGACAGATGAACAGGCATCAGAGGGACAGATGGACAAAGACAGACGGAAAGATAGATGGACAAACAGGTGGACAGATGGACAGACAGACGGACAGATGGACAGACAGGCCGACATGGGACAGACGGACAGATAGATGGACAAACGGGTGGACAGATGGACAGACGGATGAAGACAGATGGACAGGCAGGCAGAGGGACAAAGACAGACGGACAGATAGATGGACAAATGGACAGATGGGCAGACAGACGGACAGATGGACAGACGGACGGACAGATGGACAGACAGGCCGACATGGGACAGACAGACGGACAGGCAGGCAGACCGGTTCCCCCTGCGTCCCGGAGTTAGTCGGCCCAGCAACTGGGTCCCCTGCGCCTGTCACTAGGGCCACCAGCCCCAAAACAGATTCTCTTCCCAGCACCCAAGGGGGGGGTGGGATGGGGAGCAAGATCTCCCCCCACTCCCTGCAGGGAGGAACCTGGGACTCCCCCATACACACGCATCCAGGGCCCGGGACCCCCCACTGCACCCCACTCCCAGCAGGTGGCAGGCCCCCACCGCACCCCACCGCACCGCACCCCAGTTTCCTTTGCAACCAACCCCACGGCAGCCAGCCCAAGTCCCCGGGCGGGGCTGGGGCTCACCTGGGCGTCGAAGGCTCCACTAGGGTTTGCTTTGGGGAGGGTCTGTCGGCGCCTCTGCAGATGTCAGACACACACGCGCAGATCGCGGGGCTCGTCGCTTTGTCCTGTGCACCCCGCGCCGGAGAAGCGACGCGATGCGCCCCAACTCGGCCACCGCCGCCGCCGCCGCCGCCGCCGCCGCTTCCGCCCCTGTCACGGCGTGACCCGGGGTGGGCGTGGCCAGCAGGCCGCGGGGCCACGCCCACCGCGCCCCCGCCATTTCCGCTTCTGGCGGGGAAGGGCGTGGCCTGCACGCCGGACGGGGCGTGCCTAGGGGCGTGAGCTAACGTGATTGGGTAGATCTAGGGGGCGTGGCTGTAGGCGTGGTTCTGTGGGCGGGTCCTAAAGTGGGCGTGGCTAGTGTTCCTGGAAGCACGGTCCTCGCGCATGCTTAAGACCCTTGAACCAGGTAAGGCTCCTTACTACTATTACTAGGACTTTTGGTGCCAGGGTTTTTTTGGGGGGCTCCGGCGGCAGATCCTTGGGGAGCAATCGTTGGGTAGGTAGTAGGTGGATTCTACAATGCTCCTGCGATCTTTGAATAATGATAAGGCCGGCCACCTGGGAGTTGAGTTTTTTTTTTCTGGGTCCCTAATTTTGTAAAGGACTCTTGGCAAAAATAAATAAGTAAATAAATAAATAAATAAATAAGCCTTGCTGTGTATTCTTAGGGACTTGACTGAATAACTCAGAGCTGACTGACCCCTGAGGAAATCGTGCTTTAATCTAGACTATTTGCAAGAAATAGGATTGCTTGCTGACTGGGGGGGTAAAGGAAGAGGAAGTTTGTTGCTCATGGGGGTGTAGTTCATAGGGTTGGACTCCCCCACCTTTGCATGTGAAAGTCCCAGGTTCTTTCTCTTCCCAGCATCATCATAGGGGAGTAGAAGATAGGACGGGGGTGGTGGGCCCATATCTATGCTTTCAACAGGAAAGAGGTGACCCTGAAAAGTGGCAGAGTGTTAGGTATGAAACACTATCAGCAACAGTACTGTAAATCCCAGAGCAAAAACTTACTTATAATATTTTTTTAAAGACTGGTGAATAGGAGGCAGTGGGGTTGTAGAGAGACTTTGGTGGAGAGAAGAGGGGAAGAGATTGAAAATTGTATGTTTGTATTGGTGATATTCATCATCACCAAGAGGGATGGCAAAGGGACAAAGGAGTAGCCACTGAACACTGAACATAGGCTGGGAGAACTTGGAAAGTTTTGTACATAGTCATAGTCTTTTTTTGTTTGTTTGTTTGTTTGTTTTTGGGCCACACCCAGTGGTGCTCAGGGGTTAGTTCCTGGCTGTCTGCTCAGAAATAGCTCCTGGCAGGCATGGGGGACCATATGGGACACCGGGATTCGAACCAACCACCTTTGGTCCTGGATCGGCTGCTAGCAAGGCAAACACCGCTGTGCTATCTCTCCGGGTCCACATAGTCATAGTCTTGCAGCATTGGGGGTTCCCTGTATATGTGTTGTACTTCCATCTGGATGTAGATCCACAGAAATCACCTTCAGTGCTTTCCAAGTTCTGTGCACTTTGGGCAAGTTATCCTTCAATTTGACAAAAAGAAAAAAAGTTTAAATAAATAAATCAGAAACTTATTTTTTACCTTCAAAACTCGTGAAAGAAATCAAATCTGTGAGTCACCCAAGGGAACTGATTCTTAGCACATCCCACTTTTTTTATTTTTATTTTTGTCTATGGGGGAGGAATTGTGAAAATCGTCCCTTCCTGATTCTTGTAACTTTTATCTGAGTCTAGAAAGAAACTTTCTGTTTCTCCAGAAACAGGCTGTGGATTAGTTAAGTTCAGAGTGAGAAGCTGTTATAATAACGCAGAAAGTGGGGGAGAAGGAGATAGGACACAGAGGGAGCAATATCTGTGCTTTCAACAGGAAGGAGGTGACCCTGAAAAGTGGCAGAGTGTTAGGCATGAAACACTATCAACACAGTACTGTAAACCCCAAGGCAAAACTTATTTATAATATTTTTTTTAAAGACTGGTGAGTAGGAGGCAGTGGGCTTGTAGGGAAACTTTGGTGGAGAGAAGAGGAGAGGTTGAAAATTGTATGCAAAAAAAAAAATGAAACCCAATCGTGAATAATTTGTAATTTTATGGTGACTAAATTTAAAAATATATCAATAACTCAGAAGTGATTTCACTTTTTTGTGTGTTTTTGTTTTCATTTTGGGGCCACACCCGGTGACACTCAGAGGTTACTCCTGACTATGTGTTCCTGTCTTGGAGGACTATATGGGATGCTGGGAATCGAACCCAGGTCTGGACAGCCACATGCAAGGCAAATGCCCTACCACTATGCTATCACTTCAGCCCCGTGATTTCACTTTTATTCTTTTTTTTGTGTGTGTGGTTTTTGGGTCACACCCGGCAGTGCTCAGGGGTTATTTCTGACTCCAGGCTCAGAAATTGCTCCTGGCAGGCACAGGGGACCATATGGGGCGCCGGGATTCGAACCAATGACCTCCTGCATGAAAGGCAAATGCCTTACCTCCATGCTATCTCTCCGGCCCCTCACTTTTATTCTTCATAAATCCTAAAAACACCGAAGCCAGGGGTCTCAAACTCAATTTACCTGCGGGCCACAGGAGGCAAAGTCGGGGTGATCCTTGAGTGCAAAGTCAGTAGTAAGCCTTGAATATTGGGGGGTGTGACCCAAACAACTAAAACAAAACAAAACAAAACAAGATTTCTTTAGGGCAGGGCCACAAAATGTTATACGGAGGGCCACGAGTTTGAGACCCCTGAAAGCCGATGGTAGCAGCAAAAGTCACAACTTCTCTGTGCTCAGAATTGTTTATTTGCTTGTTTGTTTGTTTTTGGTTTTTGGGCCACACCCGGTAGCACTCAGGGGTTACTCCTGCTGTATGCTTAGAAATCACTCCTGGCAGGCTTAGGGGACCACATAGGATGCCCAGGATCGAACCCAAGTCCGTCCCAGGTTGGCCATGTACAAGGCAAATGCCCTACTGCTGTGCTATCTCTCTGGCCCCAAAGGTCAGAACTTTTTTGATTTTGCGGCTGTATTTGCTTTCCTCGTAGATAAATCATTACCTTTACCCCATCGCTGATAGCATGATGGTAGGGTAGAACCCAAACTAACGCAGGTATATTAATGAGTCAAAAGGAAATTAGAATTATAAGGGCTTTGCTTTGTATTGCAAAGTGTGGGACTGACACTGAAAGGATAAGCATGCCCTCATGCCTTGAGATAGGTTTGCAGTTCTGTGTGTGTTCCTTTTTTGTTTGTTTGTTTTGGTTTGGTTTTTGGGCCACACAGCAGCACTCAGGGGTTCCTCCTGGCTCTACACTCAGAAATCACTCCTGGCAGGCTCAGGGGACCATATGGGATGCCAGGATTTGAACCACCGACCTGCATGCAAGGCAAACGCCCTATCTCCATGCTATCTCTCCGGCCCCATGTGTCCCTTTTTTGTCAATTCACCATGGGATTTTGTCCCCATCAACAAAGAGGCAGCATGGGCCAAAGCAGTAGAACAGAGGGTGGGGAAACTGTCTTGCATGTGGCCATCTAGATTCTATCCTCAACATCCCATATGGTTCCCCCAAACACCACCAGGAGTAATTCCTGAGTGCAGAGCCAGGAGTAACCATTGAGCACTGCCAGGTGTGGCCCTAAAACAAAACAAAACAATAAAAGAGGCAGCAAGGGCCAGAGGGATAACACAGTGGGTAGAGCATTTGCCTTGCCCACTGCCAACCCGGAGTGAACCCAGGTTCAATCACCAGCATCCCTACGGTCCCCGGAGCTTGCAGGAGCAATTTCTGAGCGCAGAGCCAGGATATTGAACCCAAGCATCTACTTTTCCTCTCCTGAAACCCCAGCAAAACAAAAACAGATTTGGGGTTTGGGGTTTTGGGGGCCATCCCAGGTGGGACAAGAGAGAATTGCTCCTAGCACTGCTCATGGGACCCTATGGTATTGGGGGATGAACCCAGGAATCCTGCTTGTAGGATTTAAAAGACAATATTAAAAGACAAAGAGAGGCTGGAGTGATAGCACAGCAGTAGGGCATTTGCCTTGAATGTGGCCGACTCAGGGCAGGACTGGGTTCGATCCCAGTATTCCATATGGTCCCCTGAGCCTGCCAGGAGCAATCTCTGAGCTCAAAGCCAGGAGTAACCCCTAAGCACTTCTGGGTGTGACCCAAAAACAAAAGAAAAAAATAAGGACAAAGAGAACAAATTTTATTTTTTCTAAGTCATGACCTCCTTAGATAAGGAGGTCAAGAGAAAGAGACAAACATCATAAAGTGTAGAAATCCAGACAATATAAGGAATACTTGTGGGACACTAGAGGTAAGCCTTGCAAACGTCCCAAATGGTCCCCCAGGCCTGAAGCAATTTCTGACCACATAACCAGGAGTAACCCCTGAGCATCGCTGGGTGTGGCCCAAAAACAAAAAATAAAAAAATTCCCCTGTTGGGAATGTAGGTTCTCCCCCCACCAAGAAAAAAGTCACATTTTAAACTAGTAATGTTGGGGTACCAGAGTGATAGTCCAGTGGGTATTGCCTTGCACAGTGTCAACCAAATTCAATTCCTAGCATCCCATATGGTTCCCTGTGCACTACGAGGAATGATTACGGACTACAGAGCCAGGTGTGCTCCTCCACAAAACAAAATACAAAAACAAAAACAAAACAAAGAAAAAGGAAAGGAAGAAAAGAAAGGAGGAAGGAAGGGAGAAAAGGAAGGAAGGAAGGAAGGAAGGAAGGAAGGAAGGAAGGAAGGAAGGAAGGAAGGAAGGAAGGAAGGAAGGAAGGAAGGAAGGAAGGAAGGAAGGAAGGAAGGAAGGAAGGAAGGAAGGAAGGAAGGAAGGAAGGAAGGAAGGAGGGAAGGAAGGAAGGAGGAAGGGAGGGAAGGAAGGAAGGAGGAAGGGAGGGAGGGAAGAAGGAAGGAAGGAAGGAAGGAAGGAAGGAAGGAAGGAAGGAAAGAAATTCTATCCAGAAAATAAGAACAAAAAAAAATATATATATATATATATTTGGTTTTTGGGCCACACCCAGCGATGTTCAGGGGTTACACCTAGTTCTGCACTCAGAAATTGCTCCTGGTAGGCTCAGGGACCATATGGAATGCTGGGAACTGAGCTGGGGTCCATCCCAGGCTGGCCATGTGCAAGGCAAACGCTCTACTGCTGTGCTATTGCTCTGTCCCACAAAATATATATTAAAAATAACATTATCCAGAACTTTAGCAATCGTACAGTATGTAAGGCATTTACCTTGCACCTGGCTGGCCTAGGTCCAATACCCAGCATTGCCAGGATTGATTTGATTCCTAGATGCAGAGCAAGGAGTAAGCCCTGAGCATTACTGGGTGTGGCTCAAACCTCTCCCCCACAAATAAAGATAATTAACATCAGGGAAAGAGCTAGTCCAGCAATACAAGCTAGAACAGCTTACTTGCAGCTGATCTGCACCCTTTGTCCTTTTTTTAATATTTGGTTTTTGAACCACACCCTGTGACGCTTAGGGGTTACTCCTGGCTCTGCACTCAGAAATCACTCCTGGCAGGCTCGGAGATCATATAAGATGCTGGGAATCGAACCCTGGCTCCAAATTATTTTTCTTTTTTGGGGGGAGAGGGCAATTTCAGCGGGGCTCAGGGGACCCAGTGCGAGCACAGGTACCCCAAAACTTGAAACTATTCCCCAATGCCTGAAATATATTTTGGAAACTGTATAGCTACAGATTTTTGGGTTTTTTTGTTGTTGTTTTTTTTTTTTTTTTTTTTTTGGTTTTTGGGCCACACCCGGTGACGCTCAGGGGTTATTCCTGGCTATGCGCTCAGAAGTTGCTCCTGGCTTGGGGGACCATATGGGATGCCGGGGGATCGAACTGTGGTCCGTCCAAGGCTAGCGCAGGCAAGGCAGGCACCTTACCTTTAGCGCCACCGCCCGGTCCCCAGATTTTTGTTTTTTATTTTACACTTTTATTTCATTATGTAGTAGGCTTTCATTTCATACACCAGGATAATTCAGCGCCTTCAACTAATAGCATTGCAAATTTTCTTTTTTAGGACTTGGTGGAATTTTCTTGTGAGACAAAGGGGGATACAAAATGATGGATGATATAAAAAATGTCCAGGATGTTAAAGAGTACCCTGACACAGACATGCAGAAAAACCGAGTACTAACTCTGGAAGATTGGCAAGAAAAGTGGGTGGACCACAAAATCGGATTTCACCAAGAGCAAGGCCATCAGTAAGACAACTCTGGTCTATAACAGAAATGCTCTATCAGAGGCTGACTTTGATTTTTGTTTTGTGTTTCATTTTGTGACGGTACTCAGAGCTTACTCCTGACTCTGTGCTCAGGGATCACTCCTGCTCTAGAAGAGACAGGATAGGAGGGGCTCAGGGAACCATCTGGGATTCCAGGTATTGAACCCAGGTTGGCCAAGAGCAAGGCTAACACCCTACTCGCTGTTCAGGCCCCCAGAAGCCAGCTTTGGAACTTGAATAATAATCTGGCCTTAGGGGCCAGAACAGTGTCGCAGCAGTAGGGCAGTTGCCTTGCACATGCTAACCTAGGATGGACCGCAGTTCCATCCCCAGCGTCCCATATGGCCTCCAAGCCAGGAGCGATATCTGAGTTCATAGTCAGGAGTAACCCCTGAACGACACCAGGTGTGGCACAAAAAAACAAAAACAAAAAAAAAAAAGAAAAGAAGAAAAAAAAATCTGACTGTAAGAGAAATAGTTTCAGCTCCTCACCTTTTTAATTCTGTGCCATCTGAGCAGTCTGATATGTTCTCATGGCACTGACCTTTCTCCTCATGAAGCTTTAAAGTGTTTTCTTCCCATCAATAATGTCTTCAGGGCCCAGAGAGATAGCACAGCGGCGTTTGCCTTGCAAGCAGCTGATCCAGGACCAAAGGTGGTTGGTTCAAATCCCAGTGTCCCATATGGTCCCTGTGCCTGCCAGGAGCTATTTCTGAGCAGACAGCCAGGAGTAACCCCTGAGCACTGCCGGATGTGGCCCAAAAACCAAAAAGAGGGGCCAGGCGGTGGCGCTGGAGGTAAGGTGCCTGCCTTGCCTGCGCTAGCCTAGGACGGACCGCGGTTCGATCCCCCGGCATCCCATATGGTCCCCCAAGAAGCCAGGAGCAACTTCTGAGCGCATAGCCAGGAGTAGCCCCTGAGTGTCACAGGGTGTGGCCCAAAAACCAAAAAAAAAAAAAAAAAAAAACCAAAAAGAAAAAATAAAAAAAATGTCTTCAGCATATGAAACATCTCTGTAAAAAGAAAGAAAGAAAGAAAGAAAGAAAGAAAGAAAGAAAGAAAGAAAGAAAGAAAGAAAGAAAGAAAGAAAGAAAGAAAGAAAGAAAGAAAGAAAGAAAGAAAGAAAGAGATCTCTGTAATGCATTATATTATGTCATATTATGGCTTTTATTCATGCCATATTATGGTTTATATCCATGTAAAAATTACTGTTCCAACTTTGCATTTCAACACCAGTGTTGTCCCTGCAGAGGAGTAAAGTGGGGAGAAAGGATCAGTGCACAGGGGGAATCCCTGGAGTAGAAAGATTCATAACAGCATCAAATCTCAGGCCAGCTCAGAGTGGCGCTGTCATGACAGACATGTCCTGTCCCAACCACCCTGGCTAACCCTGAAGCCATTACTGTCACTGTTGCATTTTTTTTTTTGTTTTTTTTGTTTTGTTTTGTTTTTGGGCCACACCTGGCGTTGCTCAGGGGTTACTCCTGGCTGTCTGCTCAGAAATAGCTCCTGGCAGGCACAGGGGACCATATGGGACACCGGGATTCGAACCAACCACCTTAGGTCCTGGATCGGCTGCTTGCAAGGCAAACGTCGCTGTGCTATCTCTCCGGGCCCGACTGTTGCATTTTCACAAAGCATGGCAGCTGGGCTTCATCTCAGAAACTTTGTTCCAGTTGTGTCTGTCTGGTGATGGTCATAGATGAACCCCGACTTTCCAAAGGGAATTCACATTGGGGCCAGAGACATGGTAGTGGAGCCAACTCTGAAGTAAGGAAATGTGCCTTGCATGTACTTGAGCCAAATTTGAATCACTGTTTTTGTGTTTTTGTTTTTGTGTTTTGGGGCCACACCTGGTGACGCTCAGGGGTTACTCCTGGCTCTGTGCTCAGAAATCGCCCCTGGCTTTGGGGACTATATGGGACACAGGAGATCGGATCTGAGGTTCATCCTAGGTCAGCCGGGTACAAGGCAAATGCCCCCCCAAGCATTGCCAGGGGTCCCTCCTGAGAATAGAACCAGAAATAACCCCTGAGCACAGCTAGGTATGAACCCCCTCTGTTCCACTATCCCCAAAAAAGGTTAGTTAATCTTTTCAGATTACTTCTAAGACCTGGCCCTTGTTTAGAAAACATATTAACAATGTGAATATTAAAAAAAAAACTCAGTGGGGGGCCCAGAAAGATAGCATGGAGGTAGGGTATTTGCCTTGCACGCAGAAGGACTGTTGTTCAAATCAATCCCCGCATCCCATATGGTCCCCCAAGCTTGCCAGGAGCAATTTCTGAGCATAGAGCCAGGAAGGAGTAATCTCTGAGGGCAACTGAGTGTGACCCAAAAAAAACCCACAAAAAACAACTCGGTGGGGTCAGACACTTCCTCACATTGTAAGTATTTCTCTCTCTCTCTCTCTCTCTCTCTCTCTCTCTCTCTCTCTCTCTCTCTCTCTCTCTCTCTCTCTCTCTCGGTCGCTCGCTCTCTCGCTCTCTCATTCTCTCATTCTCTCATCCTCTCATTTTTTGGCCACACCAGAATGTTCAGGCTTAACTCCTGATTCTGTACTGTGGCATCACTCTTGACAGGTCAGGGATCCATATGGAATGCTTGGAATCACCCAAAATCAAACCTGGATAGACCACATACAAGGCAAGTGCCTTACCCACTGTGCCATCGCTCTGGCCTCTTTCTCTTTATTTATTTATTTATTTTGGCATACTTCACACTCTTGAGAAATGATTGTGCTTCCAGTACATCCACCGAGGAAACTAATTAATTTTTGTTTTTGGGTTGCATCCCGCAATGCTCTGAGCTTACTCCTGGCTCTGTGCTCAGAAATCCTTTCTGGCAGGCTCAGAGGACCATATGGGATGCTGGGGATCAAATCTGGGTTTGTCCTGGTTCAGCCACATGCAAGGCAAACACCCTACCACTAAGCTATCGCTCCAGCCCCTAAAACTAATTTTTTTTTTATTTTGGGCCACACCCAGCATTGCTCAGGGGTTACTCCTGGCTGTCTGCTCAGAAATAGCTCCTGGCAGGCACGGGGGACCATGTGGGACACCGGGATTCGAACCAACCACCTGGATCAGCTGCTTGCAAGGCAAACGCCGCTGTGCTATCTCTCCGGGCCCTAAAACTAATTTTTTAATTCTAATCACAAAAGCCCCAGGTTTAAGTCAGATAAACCACTCGCTAGTTATGTGACTAGACTAAGCTAGTTTACTTAACCTTCAAGTTTCTTTGATGGAAACTGGAGATTATAATGAATCTGATCTTTTTCATGAACTTGTCAGGATCCTGTGGTAAATCATGTATGAAAATTACATTAGCTTCATCCCATAATGCTGTGCTGGACTCATTAAAAGAACAAAATTCTTTTTTTTTTCTTTCCAGGCTGTTAAAGAAGCACTTAGATGCTTTCCTTCAAGGCGAGACGGGGCTGAGGGTGTTTTTCCCTCTTTGCGGAAAAGCAGTGGAGATGAAGTGGTACGAACACATCAGCTTTTGTTCATGTGCTTTCATGTTTTGATGATCAAGAATTTGGGTGAATATTTAACTAGTTAAAACTTTTCAACTTCTAACACCTGAAAATGCGAAGGAGGTTTTCTGTTTATTTGGGGGGGTTGTTATTATTGTTGTTCATTTATTTGTTTTGGCTACACCCGGTGACACTCAGGAATTACTCCTGGCTATGTACTCAGAAATTGCTCCTGGCTTGGAGAACCATATGGGACACCAGGAATGGAACCGAGGTCCCTCCTAGGTTAGTGCATGGAAGGCAAACACCCTACCACTTGAACCACCACTCTAGCCCCAAGAGTTTTTGGTTTTGGTTTTGGTTTTGGTTTTGGTTTTTGGTTTTTGGGTCACACCTGGCAGCACTCCGGGATTACTCCTGGCTCTACCCGCAAAAATCGCTCCTGGCAGACTCGGGGGACCATATGGGATGCCCAGATTTGAACCACCATCCTTCTGCATGCAAGGCAAATGCCCTACCTTCATGCTATCTCTCCGGCCCCAGGAGGTATTTTTTATTTGATTTTGTTTGCTTGTTTAAGGGCCATACACAGGGATGATCAGGGGTTACTCCTGGCTCTGCCCTCAGGGATCACTTCTGGTGCTCAGGGGACCAAATGAAGTGCCAGGGATCAAACCTGGCTAAACTGTGTGTAAGGCAAGTCCCATACCTTTTATACTATGGCTCTGGCCCCTGTATTTGCTTTTAGAAGATAATTACTCACTCAGAACTGGAGACTTTATCCCCCAATACTAAAACAAAGTAGAATAAAGTCTTTTTATACCAAAAATTTTGGTGGGGGGGGCATACACAGCAAAGGCCCAAGGTAACTTATATGCAATTACAATAATCTAGTTTTGGGGGGGCCAGAGAGATTGCACAGTGGTAGGGCATTTGCTTTGCATGCAGCCAACCCAGGAGGGACCCAGTTCGATTCCCAGCATCCCATATGGTACCCCAGCCTGCCACAGGCAATTCCTGAGTGCAGAGCTAGGAGTAATCCCTGAGCGCCACTGGGTATGACCCAAAAACCAATCAATGAAGGAAGTTTTTTAAAAAATAAACAATAATGTAGTTTGGGTATTTTTGTTTTCTTCTTACAAATAACTTTGGACCCAGATACTCCACAGTCACTTTTTTAAAATTTATTTATAATTTCCATATTAAAATCCTATTTATTTTTGCTGTTGTTTGTTGGGGGACCACACCCAGTTGTGTTCAGGACTAATTTAACTCCTGGTTCTGTGCTCAGGGATCATTCCTGACAGGCTCAGAAGTTTCCGGCATCTCATATGGTCCCCTGAGCCTGTCAGGGGCGATTTCTGAGCCAGGAGTAACCCCTGATCGATGCCGGGTGTGAACCAAAAACAAACAAACAAACAAAAAAAACCTGGGTAAGCCAAGTTCAAGGCAAGCACCTTACATAAAGTACAATCTCTCTGGTACCCTGTAATTGCATGTAAGTTACTCAACTAAAGTGTTTTGCTTTTTTTTTTTTTTAATTTTATTTTGGTGTTTTGGGTTTCTTTTCAGGGTCACACCTGGCAGCACTCAGGACTTACTCTTGGCTCTGTGCTTAGAAATTGCTCCTGGCAAGCTCAGGGGACCATATGGGACGCCGGGGATTGAACCCAGTTTTGTCCTGGGTTGGCCAGTGCAAGGCAAACACCCTATCGCTGTGCTTTCACTTTGACCCCTTGTATTTCTTTGTTTAATTCACTTATTCAAGGGCCATATGCAGTACTCTTGAGCTATTTCCGGTTCTGTTTATAGTAGGGCTCTTTGTGGGACTCAGTGAACGAACCTGACAGAGCTGGGGATTGAACCGAGAGACCCCCCACATGCAAAAATCACCAACCCTTTGCACCATATCTATACTGAAGTCTGTACTCAGGCAAAAAAGGGAGATCTAGGTCAAGTTGCATATGATCTTAATGGGTCTATTGCAAGTAGAAGAAATTTCTAGAAATGCTGTGCTAGGGAGTTTCTACAGCCAGAGCGCTAGTCCAGAGCTGCTTGACACCTGTGACTATTGAAATGTAAATCGGGGGCCAGGATGTGGCATCCCTTGCATGCTTGAGACCTGGGTTCCATCTAACAATTTACAGCTATTTTGCTGCAAAACAAATGCAAAGTACATCCCAGTGACCATGTCACCGGGTCCCAGGATCCTGTGGCAGCTGCACTGGACAACAAAGCTTGGTCCTAGACAGTGCATAGCTGAGGTAGGAAGCAGGAAAGCGCTTCTAACCCATCACATGCTTTTACATTAAAAACTCCCCTGATTCAGGGGCTAGAGCGATAGTACAGTGGTAGGGTGTTTGCCTTGCATGCAGCCTAGCTGGGACAAACCCAGGTTTGAGTCCCGGTATCACATATGGTACCCCCCACACACAGCCTGCCAGGAGTGATTTCTGAGCTCAGAGCCAGAAACTTCACTCATTCAATCCATCTGTAGTAAATGGATATTTTCTGAGTTTCTTTCTTTTTTTTTTTTTTTTTGGTCTTTGGATCACACCCCCGGCATCACTCAGGGGTTCCTCCTGGCTCTATGCTCAGAAATTACTCCTGGCAGGCTCAGGGGGCCATATGGGATGCCAGGATTCGAACCACTGTCCTTCTGCATGCAAAGCCTTACCTCCATGCTATCTCTCCGGCCCTGAGTTTCTTTGAATAATTTTAACTTAGATCTCATTTTTCAGTTTTCTAGAATTTCATAGAAGATGAAGTTTGAGAATATAGAGGCCCCTTGACCCACACAAGCCCTGTGAATCAGAATTCGTGGAAATCCCCGAAAATGAAGGGAAACAGATGCTTATTGGGACAGACCCTGGTATCAAGCGCCGAGTCAGAAATGAAAATCAAATTGTCAGGACTGGAGAGATAGCTCAGGGGCCTAGCACACATGTGTAACATGCAGGAGGCCTGGGTTCAGTCCCCAACACCACAGGGTCCCCAAAGTACTGCTAGGAATGATCCATGAGCCTCTGAAAACTATTTATTTAAAAAAAAAAAAACTGTTTTGGGTGCCGGAGAGATAGCATAGCAGTAGGACTGTGGTTCAAATCCCGGCATCCCATATGGTCCCCTGAGCCTGCCAGGGGCGATTTCTGAGTGTAGAGCCAGGAGTAACCCCTGAGCACTGCCAGGTGTGACCCAAAAACCAAAAAAAAAAAACAAAACAAAACAAAAAAAAAAAAACCTGTTTTTTTGGTTTTTGGGGCCTCACCGGTGACGCTCAGGGATTACTACTGACTATGCACTCAGCTCCTGGATTTCTGAGCGTATAGCTAGGAATAACCCCTGAGCATCACCAGGTGTGGCTAAAAAAAAACAAGAAAAAGAAATCACTCCTGGCTCGGGGACCATTTGGGATGCTGGGTTCAAACCCAGGTCCGTCCTGGGTCAGCCACGTGCAAGGCAAATGACCTACCACTGTGCTATCACTCCAGCCTCTATAAATTTTTTTAATTTTTTATCCTATAAATTTTTTAATTAAAATTGTTCTAGGGCCAGAGAGATTGATTATACAGTGGGTAGAGCATTTGCCTTATACGTGGCCAACCTGGATTCAATTCCCAGCATTCCATATGGTCCCCTGAATCTTAATTAAATTAAATTACATTTTAATTTTAAAATAATTAATTAAACACATTCTTATTTTGTTTTCTTTGTTTGTTTGGTTTTGGGGCCACACCCGGAAGCACTCAGGGGTTACTTCTGGCTCTACACTCAGAAATCGCACCTGGCAGGCTCAGGGGACCATATGGGATACTGGGAATCGAACCCAGGTCTGTCCTAGGTGGGCTGCATGCAAGGCAAATGCCCTACCATTGTGCGGACTCAAATTTTTATGTTTTTTTTATGTTTGTTTGTTTGTTTGTGGGCCACATCCAGCTGTGCTCAGGGGTTACTCCTGGCTCTGCTCTTAGGAATCACTCCTAGAGCACTTTACGGATCATATGGGGTGCCAGGGATAGAACTCTATCCACATTGTACTATCGCTTCTATCCCCCCAAAAAAAATAATTAAAATTTTCTGTCCAAAAGTTAATTTTTGCCTGAAATTAAGAAACATATCCAGGGGCCGGAAAGGTGGCGCTAGAGGTAAGGTGTCTGCCTTGCAAGTGCTAGCCAAGGAAGGACCACAGTTCGATCCCCCAGCGTCCCATATGGTCCCCCCAAGCCAGGGGCGATTTCTGAGCGCATAGCCAGGAGTAACCCCTGAGCGTCAAACGGGTATGGCCCAAAAACCAAAAAAAGAAACCTATCCAGAAGTGTAAACGTATGTTCTCCTGCAGGTTTGCTGACCGAGGACACTACGTTGTTGGTGTAGAGATCAGTGAACTGGGAATACGGGAATTTTTTGCGGAACAGAATATTTCTTACTCAGAAGAAGCCATTGAGGAAATTCCTGGTGCCAAAGTATTTAAGGTTTGTTTTGTTTGGAGTAAATCACTGTTTTCATTCCTTCACAAAAACAGTTGCTTGGCACGAGTGAGAAGTTTTCTTGTCATAGACAGTCTTGCTGCTGCCGGCATTGGCACGGCAGACAGAGTTGGGCAGCTGGGGCGTAACTCTGACCCCTGACCGAGAAGTCTAGAAACTTCTCACCTAGAACTTGGAGTACAGAGACGGGGCACTTGGCCTTGCACGTGACCAGTGTGATTCCCCAGTACCACCAGGATTGATCTCTGGATACAAGGCCAGGAATAAGCTCTGAGTACCACCCCTGGGCCTGGCCATTAAAATAAGAGAGACATGGGGCCAGAGCGGTGGTACAGTGATAGGCATTTGCCTTGCACAAGGCTGACCTAGAACGGACCGAAGTTCAATCCCTAGATGTCCCATATGGTCCCTCAAGCCAGGCGTGATTTCTGAGCGCATAGCCAGGAGTAACCCCTGAGTGTCACTGGGTGTGACCCCAAAACAAACAACAACAAAAAATAAGACAGAAGAGAGACAGAGACAGGAGAGAGGAGAGCAGATAATTAAATAGCAGGACTCTGGACTGGAGCAGTAGTACAACTAGTCGGGCACTTGCCTGGCAAGCAGCCGACCCGGGATCTGTTCTCCAGTATTCCAGATAGGTTTTCTAAGCCAGGAGTAACCCTTGAGCACTGTTGCAAATGGCATCCCAGAAATAAACAAAAATAAACTAAACTATCAGCACTGTACTGGGGCCAGAGATATAGCATGAAGGTAGGGCGTTTGCCTTGCATGCAGAAGGCCAGTGGTTCAAATTTCGGCATCCCATATGGTCCCCTGAGCCTGCCAGAAGCGATTTCTGAGCATAGAACCAGGAGTAACCCCTGAGTGCTGCCGGGTGTGACCCTCCCCCCCCCCAAAAAAAAAGCACTGTACTAAAATTTACATGCTAAAATTTAATAAGGTCTGAAGTCTAATCCAGCTGACCAGTTGTGAGGTCAAGCTCTCACTCTAATTTCCTTTTGGCTTTGATTCCCAAAAAAATCCACAGAGAAATGTACTTAAGGGGCCAATAACACTCATTAAAACCGTGCATTTGGCATAAAATCCAGAATCTTTAAATATAAGAACCTGATACCAACAACAGCTAAAGTATGAAAAAGTTTCACTGGGACCACAGAGAATGACTCGGGTTGGACAGACTGGTATGCCTGGAGCCCAGAGTCGGTCTTATGTCAATAAACTTCGGGGGTGAGGCCTTCTTATAATCAGGCCAAGGATTTTTTTTTTTTGTTTTCCCCATATTTTTCTGGACCTATGCAAACAATGGCGATTGCCACTGTCCCACCTTTACTAATTTTTTTTTTAACCCTTATCTTTTTTTTTTTTTTTTTTTTTTTTTGGTTTTTGGGCCACACCCATTTGACACTCAGGGATTACTCCTGGCTATGTGCTCAGAAATCGCCCCTGGCTTGGGGGGACCATATGGGACACCGGGGGATCGAACCGCAGTCCGTCCACTTGCAAGGCAGACACCTTACCTCTAGCGCCACCTTCCCGGCCCTAACCCTTATCTTTTAAGGAAAAAAAAAATAATTTCCTGAACTTAAAAACAAATAACTGTAGTAGAATGCCTGTCTTGAATACAGGCAGGGGATGAGAAGAGGGGAAGGAAGCATTGGGAGGAGGGGTGTTTACACTGGTGAAAGGGGGTGTTCTGTTTGTGACTGTAACCCAACTATAATCATGTTACTTAAATAAAAAATTTATTTAAAAAATAAAAAACGTGCATTTGAGCCACAGTGATAGCACAACAGGGAGACCGTTTGCCTTGCATGTGGCTGACCTGGGTTCGATCTTCGGCATCCTATTTGGTCCCCAGAGCCTGCCAGAAATAAGCGCTGAGCCCCACCAAGTGTGTCCAAAACCAAAAACAACAAACAAATTAGAATAAATAAATAAAACCTCACAGTTTTCCTTCCTATTATACCCCGTGTCCCTACCACCTTTGCTTTGGTTTTTGCCTCTTTTTTTTTTTTTTTTTCAGTTTTTGGACCACACCCGGCAGTGCTCAGGGGTCACTCCTGGTTGTCTGCTCAGAAATAGCTCCTGGCAGGCACGAGGGACCATATGGGACACCGGGATTCAAACCAACCACCTTTGGTCCTGGATCAGCTGCTTGCAAGATAGCCGCTGTACTATCTCTCCGGGCCCCGGTTTTTGCCTCTTTTATTCCCCTGCAGTGTCACCTAAAGTAAAGACATGTTTTCTCTTGGCTTTTCACGGCAGAGTTCTTCAGGAAACATATCTCTGTACTGCTGCAGTTTTTTCGACCTGCCCAGGTAGGATCAAAGGCTCCATCTGAGCATTTATTTCTTAATTCAAAAAGGCTTTGAGGAATTTGCTTTGGTGTGGGGGATACCCACCCATTTCAGCAACCCCCAGAAGGCACTGGTTTCAGTGCCTGTTTTGCAGTTTCCTCTTGAGAGTTTCCAGACTGGGGGAGAAGGCTCAGGCAGGAAGAGAGATAAAATGGGTGCAGGCTGAACCTCCTCTTTCTCTTTCCAACAAGGGAATGGATTTCATGGGGCATAGGGCGGTGACCTGTCACCTCTGGGCAGAGCAGTCCTACCCTGTCATTTATTCCTCCTCTGTGCTCAAGTCTAAAGCAGAAGTTGGGGTCACCTGCTAGACTGGGATGCCACCTCTTCTCCTCTCCCTATGGACTCACAGATGCATCCTAAATTTCTCTGCTACCTGGGGAGGAACAGCATGCGCCCAGTTCTCATTGTCCAAGGTTTGCCTATTCTTACACACTGTTATGTCTCTTGATTTCTCCTCTGCCAGAGTCAATGTCGGCACTTTTGACCGGATTTGGGATCGAGGCGCGTTGGTTGCAGTTAATCCCGGGGATCGTAAACGGTTTGTGATTTGGTTTCAGGAATGGTGGTGCCCTCCTCATCTCCTCTGAACTTTCTTCTCTCTGAATCTTCTTTTGCTGTTTGTCTGTTTGGGGGCCTCACCACCCAGCAGTGCTCAAGGGTTAATCCTGGCACTGCTAGGTGTTGGGAGCGGGAAGATCATATGTGGTGCCAGGGATTGAACCTAGGTCGACTGCATGCCAAGCAACTGCCCTACCTGCTCAATTATACCTCAAACCTTTATAATTTAGCATGCTGTACTTTTTCAAGTCTATGCTAGTTTGAAAGAGTTTCAGAATGCAAATGCGATAAAGCACACGGAGTAAAATGCGCACGAGTACACTGACCTCTGTGTATTTTGCAACTCAAGTACATCGGGTACCCAGTTGTGTACATTGCATATTAAGTTGGCAGACCAAATTTATGACCAAAAAAAAGAAGTTTAGGGCCCGGAGAGATAGCACAGTGGTGTTTGCCTTGCAAGCAGCCGATCCAGGACCAAAGGTGGTTGGTTCGAATCCCGGTGTCCCATAGGGTCCCCCGTGCCTGCCAGGAGCTATTTCTGAGCAGACAGCCAGGAGTAATCCCTGAGCAACGCCGGGTGTGGCCCAAAAACCAAAAAAAAAAAAAAAAAAAAAAGAAGTTTAGAATACACATTTTTTTTTTTTTTTGGTTTTTGATTTTTGGGTTACACCTGGCAGTGCTCAGAGGACCATATGGGATGCCAGGATTCGAATCACCATCCTTCTGCATGGAAGGCAAACGCCTTACCTCCATGCTATCTCGCCGTCCCCTAGAAAACACATGATTGAAATGAAATTTTCACTTACAAAGTAGAGAGAGAGCTGCATGGGCTAGGGTGTGCTTTGCATGCAAAAGGCCGATTTGAGGGGCTGGAGAAATAGCACAGCGGTAGAGCATTTGCCTTCAGGACAGACGGTGGTTCGAATCCCGGCCCTCCATATAATCCCTTGAGTCAGCCAGGAGCGAATTCTGAGCACAGAGCCAGGAGTGTGACCCCAAAACAAAAACAAATTAAAATTAAAATAAAAAGGCCGATTTGGAGCCAGAGAGAGAGCATGGAGGTGAGGCATTTGCCTTTCATGCAGAAGGTCATTGGTTCGAATCCAGGCATCCCATGTGGTCTCGAGCCTGCCAGGAGCGATTTCTAGAGGGACTGTTTTTTGTTTTTTTTTTTGGTTTTTGGGCCACACCTGGCGGTGCTCAGGGGTTACTCCTGGCTGTCTGCTCAGAAATAGCTCCTGGCAGGCATGGCATATGGGACACCGGGATTCGAACCAACCACCTTTGGTCCTGGATCAGCTGCTTACAAGGCAAACGCCGCTGTGCTATCTCTCCGGGCCCCAGGAGCAATTTCTGAGCATGGAGCCAGGAGTAACCCCTGAGCACTGCTGGGTGTGACCCAAAAACCAAAAAGTAGAAAAAGACCCATTTGATTCTAGGTACTAAACACTTCTGGAAATGATTCCCAAGCACTGAGCAAGGAGTAGCCTCAGCACTGCAGGGAATAGGCCAAACATAAACAAATAAAAATAAAATAATTGTTGGGGGCTGGACTAACAGCACAGTAGATAGGGCATTTACCTCACATATGACTGACCCAGGAGTGATTCCTGAGCACAAAATGAGGAATAATTCGAGCACTTCCAGGTGTGGCCCCCAAAACCAAAAAATTAAAATAATTGTGTTATAAGTGACACTTGTTATCTAAACTAATTTTGTGAACTTTTGGCTGTACCTATTGGTGACATTCATGGTCAAGATCACTGTGCCGGGGCCGGGCGGTGGCGCTAAAGGTAAGGTGCCTGCCTTGCCTGCGCTAGCCTTGGATGGACCGCGGTTCGATCCCCCCGTGTCCCATATGGTCCCCCGAGCCAGGAGCAACTTCTGAGCACATAGCCAGGAGTAACCCCTGAGCGTTACCGGGTGTGGCCCAAACACCAAAAAAAAAAAAAAAAAAAAAAAAAGATCACTGTGCCATGATATACCCCAAGGGGATGAAAAGATCCTTCTGGGGCCCGGAGAGATAGCACAGCAGCGTTTGCCTTGCAAGCAGCCGATCCAGGACCAAAGGTGGTTGGTTCGAATCCCGGTGTCCCATATGGTCCCCCATGCCTGCCAGGAGCTATTTCTGAGCAGACTGCCAGGAGGAACCCCTGAGCACCGCTGGGTGTGCGCCCCCCCCCCCCCCCGAAAAAAAAGATCCTTCTGGGAGTATGCCTTCTTTTATTTTTTTTAGATTTTTTTTTGGGGGGCGGGGGTTTGGTTTTTGGGCCACACCCGGCGTTGCTCAGGAGTTAATCCTGGCCATCTGCTCAGAAATTGCCCCTGGCAGGCACAGGGGACCATATGGGACACCGAAATTCGAACCAACCACGTTAGGTCCTGGATCGGCTGCTTGCAAGGCAAACGCCACTGTGCTCTCTCCGGGCCCGGGAGTATGCCTTTTTGGGGGGTTACATCCAGCAGTGCTCAGGACTTACTCCTGGCTCTGCACTGAAGAGTCATTCATGGTAAAGTTCAGGGGATAGGGCCAGGGCAATAACACAGTGGTAGGGCATTTGCCATGCATGCAGACAACCTGGGACAGACCTGGGTTCAATCCTCGGCATCCCATATGGTCCTCTGAGCCTGCCAGGAGTGATTTCTGAGCACAGAGCCAAGAGTAACTCCTGAGCACCACTGGGTGTGGCCCCAAAACCAAAATTAAAAAACAGAAAAAGCTCAGGGGACGCCGGGGATCAAACCCAAGTTGGCCACATGCAAGGTCAATGCTCTGGTATACTTTCTTCCATCCCCTAAGCTTGCCCTGTTTTGATTCTCCTCATTCTCAACAGCCTGGGCCCTGATTCGCTGATTTCTGACTTTTAGAATTCAAAGCAGGGCCGGAGCCATAGCGCAGTGGCAGGGCGTTTGCCTTGCACGCAGCCTATCCAGGACGGACAGTGGTTTAAATCCCGGCATCCCATATGGTTCCCCTGTGCCTGCCAGGAGTGATTTCTTTTTTTTTTTTTTTTTCCCCTGGCTCTACACTCAGAAATTGCCCCTGGCAGGCTCGGGGACCATATGGGATACCGGGATTCGAACCACCATCCTTCTGCAAGCAAGGCAAACGCCCTATGGCTGTGCTAAATCTCCGGTCCACCCTGGGAGTGATTTCTGAGTGCAGAGCCAGAAGTAAGCCCTGAGCGCCTCCAGGAGTGACCCAAAAACCAAAAAAAAAAAAAGCAGAGCAGTTGTATGTGGCCATTAGAATGAACCTCAGTGAAGCAGCTGCAAGTAAAAATGCCTTTCTCAGCAAAAACCCAGCCCAGAGAGCGGGCCAGAAAGCAAACCAACACAGCCTGTGGTCCCTGCAGTCTTGGCTGAGCTAGGTAATCCAGACTTCTTTTGTTCTTTTCAGCTACACAGACATCATGCTGTCCCTCGGCAAAAAGAGGTTCCAGTATCTCTTGGCTGTTCTTATTTATGATCCAACCAAACATGCAGGTAAGGGTTCCTTGGTGGTACTGGCAAATACAATTCCTGTTTAATTATCTGGCACAAAGAAGAAAATGCCACATCCCAGGGGCCGGAGCTATAGCACAGTAGGAGGGCATTTGCTTTGCAAGCGGCCAGCCTGGTTCAATCCCCTGCATCCCATATGGTCCCCCGAGCCTGCCAGGAATGATTTCTTTTTTTTTTTTTTTTTTTTTTTTGGTTTTTGGGTCACACCTGGCAGTGCTCAGGGTTATTCCTGGCTCCATGCTCAGAAATTGCTCCTGGCAGGCACGGGGGACCATATGGGACGCCGGGATTCGAACCGATGACCTCCTGCATGAAAGGCAAACGCCTTACCTCCATGCTATCTCTCCGGCCCCCAGGAATGATTTCTAAGTGCAGAGCCAAGAGGAACCCCTGAGCATTGCCGGGTGTGACCAAAAACCGAAAGAAAGAAAGGAAGGAAGGGAGGGAGGAAGGGAGGGAGGGCCGGAGAGGTGGCTCTAGAGGTAAGGTGTCTGCCTTGCAAGCGCTAGTCAAGGAAGGATCGAGGTTCGATCCCCTGACGTCCCATATGGTTCCCCCAAGCCAGGGGCAATTTCTGAGCACTTAGTCAGGAGTAACCCCTGAGCATCAAATGGGTGTGGCCGAAAAACAAAAAGAAAGAAAGAAAAGAAAGAGGAAGGAAGGAAGGAAGGAAGGAAGGAAGGAAGGAAGGAAGGAAGGAAGGAAGGAAGGAAGGAAGGAAGGAAGGAAGGAAAAGAAAGAAAAGAAGGAAAGAAAAGAAAGAAAAGAAAATGCCACATCCTCAACTGTTTTCATAATTGCATTGTGTCCAGAACAATTGTCTCTGTATTCATGGCAATATATTGTGAAGCGAGCACTGAGCATCAAACAGATGTGGCCGAAAACAAAAAAAGGAAGGAAGGAAGGAAGGAAGGAAGGAAGGAAGGAAGGAAGGAAGGAAGGAAGGAAGGAAGGAAGGAAGGAAGGAAGGAAGGAAGGAAGGAAGGAAGGAAGGAAGGAAGGAAGGAAGGAAGGAAGGAAGGAAGGAAGGAAGGAAGGAAAAGAAAGAAAAGAAAGAAAGAAAAGAAAATGCCACATCCTCAACTGTTTTCATAATTGCATTGTGTCCAGAACAATTGTCTCTGTATTCATGGCAATATATTGAGAAGCGGGCACTGAGCCATCACTTCTCTGTAGAATTCCAGCTCTGGATAGTGCTCATGTCGGGACCACACCCAGGGGTGCTTCAGAAGGAACCCCAATCTTTATGCTCTCCACTGAACCAGCACCTAGAAAAACTATCCTCCACCATCTCTCTCTCTCTCTCCCCTAGGTCCCCCATTCTATGTTCCAGATGCTGAAGTCAGAAATTTGTTTGGTAAGTCACAGATGTGTATGACTTTTTTTTTTTTTTTTTTTTTTTTTTTTGGTTTTTGGGCCACACCCGGCGGTGCTCAGGGGTTACTCCTGGCTTTCTGCTCAGAAATAGTTCCTGGCAGGCACGGGGGACCATATGGGACACCAGGATTCGAACCAACCACTTTTGGTCCTGGATTGGCTGCTTGCAAGGCAAACGCCGCTGTGCTATCTCTCCGGGCCCGTGTATGACTTTTTAAGAAAAACCAGTTATTACCTGTTTTGAGCTGTTCGTTTTTCATATGCTTATCACAATTTGGAGGGAGAGGCCAGAGTGATAGTACAGTGGGCAAGGCATTTGCCTTGCACACAGCTGATATGGATTCAATCCTCAGCATCCCATATGGTCCCCCAAATCCCATCTGAGGGCAGAGCCAGGAGTAACCCCAGAGTGCCGCGGATGTGACCCAAAAACCAAAAAATTAATTTTTTTCTTGTTAATTTTTCTTAAGCTGCTGTGATTTACAATACTCTGAATGATAAGATTTTACGCATAGAGCATTTTATGTCAGACCCTCCACCAGATTGTCCCATTGAGCTGCCCCCATCATTTATAATTGTTGTGACATGTCACCTTTTCCTCTGGTTTCAGGTTCAGTCTGTAACATTCAGTCTCTGGAGACGGTTGATGCCTTGGAAGAAAGGCATAAAAACTGGGGACTCGACTCTTTTGTTGAGAAGTTGTATTTACTGACGCCAAAGTAAGCACAGGCCCGCATGGAGCCATCTTGGTTCTCCTCCCCAGCACCTCATGGTCCCCTGAGGTCTGCCAGGAAGGACCCCCAAGCACCTGCAGGGGATGGCTCAAACCCCAAATAAAAAAGGATTCTACTGCCTTTGGGCGGGGGGGGGGGGGGGAGGTTGGGTCATACCCAGAGGTGCTCAGGGGCTACTTTTGGCTCTGCACTCCAAAGTTATTCCTGGCAGGCTCAGACATCCCATATGGGATGTCAGGATTTGAACCATCATCAGTCCTGGATTGGCCGCATGCAATGCAAACGCCCTACTGCTATGCTATCTCTCCAGTCCCTCTACTGCTTTTTTAAAAAATAATAATTAAAGGGAAGCTAGAGAGATTGTGCAGGCGGTCAGGCATTTGCTTTGCATGCAGCTGCCCCTGGTTCAGTCTCTCAAATCCTTTGTGGTTCTCAGAACACTGTCAGGGTCATCCCTGAGCACAGAACCAGGAATAGCCCCTGAGTATTGCCAGGTGTGGCCCCAAACTGCCAATAAAATAATAAGCATGAAAGTTGTCTTTGATATTTCCAACTGACTTTCCATTACTTCTAATGCACTTTATTTCTTATAAAACATTATGCCCTCAGGCCTGGAGAGATAGCACAGCGGCGTTTGCCTTGCAAGCAGCCGATCCAGGACCAGAGGTAGTTGGTTCGAATCCCGGTGTCCCATATGGTCCCTCGTGCCTGCCAGGAGCTATTTCTGAGCAGACAGCCAGGAGTAACCCTGAGCACTGCCGGGAGTGACCCAAAAACCAAAAAAAAAAAAAACAAAAACAAACAAACAAAAAAAAAACATTATGCCCTCAAAATACCAATTATACAGTAAGTTCTTACTTAATGTCTTTACAAGGCCCTGAGAAACCGCCACATCAAGCAAAACCACCTAAAAGAAACCAGATCCTGGGGCTGGAGAGATAGCATGGAGGTAGAGTGTTTGCCTTGCATGCAGAAGGACAGTGGTTCTAATCCCAGCATTCCATATGGTCCCCTGAGCCTGCCAGGAGTGATTTCTGAGCACAGAGCCAGGAATAACCCCTGAGCATTGCTGGGTGTGACCCAAAAAACAAAAAGAAACCAGATCTTCAGCTAACAGTTTCATTCTGACCAGCCTGGATTTTTTTTTTCCTTCACCAAAGTTAAAACAAAATACAATGGAAGGGAGTTGCTGAAGCTACCAATGCACTAGCAGGGCTTTGCTGATGTGCAAATGTGGGTTCGCTAGTTGTGGCAAATAGTGCCACCCTAGGTATATTACATGCAGCTTCGCTGGATTGGCTTCAGTTTCCTTCATCCCTGCCCCTAGCTCAGAAGCTCACAGTCCTGTTTTATCTCCTTAGTTAAGGGGGTGCACTCCCTGCCCTTCTTGAGGTGACTCCAGTCTCTACGGCCTTCTCCCCTTATTATCTAGCATTGTCAGGCATGCAACTATCGTTACATCTGGATCCTTCCACGTGGCACATCTCTCCCTTGCCAGACGCAGTTGCCAAAACAGGAGTCCACAAGCCTTCCCCAGATCCCTCCACCATATCCTGTATCGCTCCTTTACCTGCACTGATCAGTCTGTACTGGGCAGTAGGGGCGAGGGGGTTGCCCTCTTCTACCAGGTCCTGCTAAGCTACTAATTGCAGGTTCTAACTGTCAAGCCCTTTGGGCTCCCCACGACTCTCAAGACTCCTCCTAGGTGGAAGCAGGGAAAGATGGATGTTTTCTTCCAGCACCTTTTAAGAGGGAATTGGAGGGAAACAGAGAAATTCAAGATGGCGCAACCAAGAGAAGGAAAGAGTTGATGGAGAAAACCGACAACATTAGAGTGAGAGGCTCAGCATTTCTCAAGCATAGGTGTTTCCGGCAATATTAAAATGGCACTCTAGGCCCAAGCAATAGCATCTGCATTTGCCTTGCAGAACTTGTCCCAAGTTCATTGCAGGGCATCCCATATGGAGCCTGGGCCTGCCAGGAGTAATTTCTGAGCACACAACCAGGAGTAACCCTTGAGCACTGTTAGATGTGGCCACAAAAAATGACATTCTAATCTGAGATGCATACACACACTGTATATATATATAAGCAAATATAATATAAGCAAAAAGCTCAGTGCATGAGGCTTTTCATGGCAAGAAACATAGCTCAGTCAGAGATCAGGAGAAAAGGCATCCTGCATGTGTGAGGACTTGGTTTTAATCCCCAGCACCAGAAAAAGAAAATAAGTCACGATACTTGACACTTCCTTTAAATATGAGATAATTATATTTAAAAAGAAAAAGACCTTATATTTGTATTTGCTGCCTCTAATTGACAGCCTGTTAATTTTATTTGGTTTGGGGGCCACAGCCAGCAGTCCTTAGAATTTACTCCTGCCTCTGTGCTCAGAGATAATTCCTGGGGATCAAACACAGGTTAGCAAGGCAAGCAAGCACTCTACCTACTGTACTATCACGCCAACCCCCTTCACCTTCATGGCGGTTTGGGTGGGGGCCTGGAGAGGCAGGAAGAGGGGAAGGTTCTATCCTAGCACATGATTGACCCCAATTTGATCCCCAGCACTGCCAGGCATGATGTGATCTCCAAGCAGAGAGTCAAGATTAAGTTCTGAGCACTGCTGGGTGTGTCCCTCAGCCCCCACCCCAATAAATGTTAGGTCCTGGTGCAAGATTTAGTAGTAGAATGTGCTTTATATGTTTGCATTACAACACACATGCACTCATACAGACACGCACACACACATAAGTACATTGCTTTGTCTATTTGTACCAGGCAAAGAGGTATGATACCGAGCAAAAGCATGTGGCCTTCTCCAGGGACTAAGCTGATGGGTTTTTTTTTTTGGGGGGGGGGGGGGAGGGCTGTTTGGGTCACACCCAGCAGTGCTCAGAGGATACTTCTGGCTCTGCACTCCTGGCAAGCTCAGGGAACCATATGAGATGCCAGGGATCAAACCCAGGTCGGCCAAATTCAAGGCATTTGCCCTCCCCCATCCTCACACTTTGATGTGAGACCCAAAGGCTTGTTAAGGGGTCTTGAGGGCTCCTCAACTGAGACTCAAATCACCCTAATCCTTGCTCTGCTCTGTGAAATGGAGACGTGCCCTGCAAGCCAAACACCACAGAACTCTTGTTTCCATATTTTAAATGTACCTATATGATTTTTATACAGTAAATCATTAGGGTGGCTTGTCTCCTCTGTATATTCCAGAATCAACCAAATAAATTCATCTAGGAAGCAAGAGCTCAATGGCATTATTTTCAAACTGAAGTTTTATTATATTATAGTTTATTCAGGTTTAGTTTGTTTTTGTTTTTGTTTTTGAGTCACACCCGCCGGCACTCAGGGGTTACTCCTGGCTCTGCATTCAGAAATCACTCCTGGCAGGCTCTGGGAACCATATGCTGGGGATCAAACCCGGGTCCATCCTGGGTTGACCATGTGCAAGGCAAACGCTCTACCATTATGCTATCACTCCAGCCCCAGTTTATTAAGTTTTAACATTGGTGGTTGTGGTATTTTTTTGTTTTATTTGGGGGCTATACTCAGTGATGCTCAGGGATTATTCCTGACTGATTAATTCCTGACTATGCTTTCAGGAATTATTCCTGGTGGCGCTCTGGGAACCATATCAAATCCGGCCCCAGAACACAACATCTTCTTGATCCATTTGGTGGTTGTTGAACATTTGGGTTGTTTCTGTTTCCTGCTGTACTAACACTGTGACTCACATGAGTGTGAAAACATCTGTTCAGATGGACTGTTTTAATGTTTTGGTTTTTTGGTTTTGGTTTTGGTTTTGGTTTTGGTTTTTGGGCCACACCCGGTGGTGCTCAGGGGTTACTCCTGGCTGTCTGCTCAGAAATAGCTCCTGGCAGGCATGGGACCACATGGGACACCAGGATTCGAACCAACCACCTTTGGTCCTGGATCGGCTGCTTGCAAGGCAAACGTTGCTGTGCTATCTCTCCGGGCCCCTGTTTTAATGTTTTTAAAGGTAAATGCCTAAAAGCTCTTTCTTCTTCTTCTTCTTCTTCTTCTTCTTCTTCTTCTTCTTCTTCTTCTTCTTCTTCTTCTTCTTCTTCTTCTTCTTCTTCTTCCTCCTCCTCCTCCTCCTCCTCCTCCTCCTCCTTCTTCTTCCTCCTCCTCCTCCTCCTTCTTCTTCTTCTTCTTCTTCTTCTCCTCCTCCTCCTCCTCCTCCTCCTTCTCCTCCTTTTTCTCCTTCTCCTTTTCTTCTTCTTTGGTCAACGCATGCAAGGCAAACATGCTGCCACTTGCGCCACCTCTCCGGCCCCTATATTCTTCTTTTAAAGAAATATCTATACAATGAGCCAGAGAGATAGCACAGCAGTAGGGCATTTGCCTTGCATAAAGCTAACCCGGGATGAACTCAGGTTCAATTCTGGGCATCCCATATGGTTTCCCGAGCCTGCCAGAAGCGATTTCTGAGTGCAGAGCCAGGAGTAACCCCCGAGAGCCTCTGGGTGTGACCCAAAAACATATATATATATATACCCATACCTTTTCTCATAGAAGCTAGATATTTCCACCAGCATTTCACTACATCCCCAACATTCTTGGGTCCATCTGTTGTTGTAATTTGATTTTCCCACATTTATAAGTGACCGTGAACATTCTTTCATTTATCTGCTGGACATTCTGACAGTCTTTGTTTCTTTTCAAAACCCTGACTTCTGGGTGCAGTACTGTCAATAGTCCCACAGGGGCAGCAAAGGACCAAGAAGACAGGGTGCTAGCCCCAAACTGAACCAGACGCCGTTTTCCTAAGCAACTAGCAGGCATGCTAGCGAGGTGAATGGAAGCTGCGCCATTCATTTGAAACAATATTTGGAGCAGAGAGAAGTTAAGAGCGTCAATGGAATCAGTCTGGAAAGTAGCTGGAAAGGGCCACAAATAAGTTTGGCACAAGTTTGGCCTATGTGGCATGTCACCTGTGATGACAGTATAGGGCTGATCTGAACTGGGAAGTACTGAGACTGTAAAACATACACAGAGGAAGAAGGGAAGAGCAATAGTACAGCAGATGTCTTGCAAGTGGCTGACGAGGTTGGATCCTAGGCATCCCATATATTCCCCCAAAGCCCCAACAGAAGTTATTCCTGAATACAGAGCCAGGAGTAACCCCTGATATATAGCCAGGTGCATCCCCCCCCCAAAAAAAAAAAACCCACATAGGACAGGGAACCCAAGACTGAACTCTTAAAACATGTTTATCTCATTGCTTTCTTAGATGTATTTTTGTAATACAAAGATGTTTTTGATTTTCTTTTTTTTAAAGATGAAACATGATGATAAAGGTTTCTAAATAAAAGAGAAATGATCTCAAATGTGGTGTGGGTGAAAGAAAACATCCATGGGACTGGAGAGATAGAACAGTGGGTCAGGCACTTGCCTTGCATGTGGCCCACCTACGTTTGATCCTGGTATCCCATAGGTTCCACCGAGCCTGCCAGAAGTGATCCCTGAGTCCGGAACCAGGAGTAAGCCTTGAGCACAAATGGGTGGGCCCCTCCACCAGAAAAAAAATCACCAGCCAACCAAAAAAAAAAAAAAAAAAAAAAGAAACCCACCACATTTATATAAGAGGGTAGATACTTCTGGAGATGACATAGAGTTCATTGTGGATTCCCGAACAAGGACTGGAGTCTCTGTGCCTTCTTCATTCTTGACTGAGGGCAGAGGAATTAAACTGGGGAATGTTTGCAGAGACATCTCATGGTTCCCGAATCTGTCTGCATATTCTGCTCATCTGGAGAGCCTTCATATTAGGGAATCCGCCTCAGACACCTCCTGCACTGGCTCCAATCTCCAGCATCCCTCCTCCTACCATGTTTTCCTGAAAGTAAGACAGCCTCAGAAAATAAGACCTATGTACATGTTTCTTTCTGGGTGAAATATAAGGCATCCCCTAAAAATATATATAAATATAAATATATATAAAAATATAAGGCATCCCCTAGGCTCTGTCTCATAATGAAAATTAATTTACCATAAGCTGGTTGCTAGGCCTCCCTGACTGGCATCTGTAAGAGTCACAGTTTGTGTTGACAATTACCATACTACTGTACCATATATTGCTAATAAATTTTCTTTTTTTTTTTTTGTTTATTGGGGGGGCACACACAGTGATGCTCAGGGCCACACTCCTGGCTATGTGCTCAGAAATCGCCCCTGGCTTGGGGGACCATATGGGACGCTGGGGATTGAACTGCGGTCTGTCCTAGGTTAGCACATGCAAGGCTAATGCCCTATCGCTTGCACCACAGCTCCAACCCCATTTCCTTTATTTTCATTTAACAAAAATGTGTACCATATTTTTTTGTCATGGAAAAATAAGACATCCCCTGAAAATAAGACCTGGTGCATCTTTGGGAACAAAAAAATTAATACAAGACACTGTCTTTTTTTTTTTTTTTTGGTTTTTGGGTCACACCTGGCAGTGCTCAGGGGTTATTCCTGGCTCCAGGCTCAGAAATTGCTCCTGGCAGGCACAGGGGACCATATGGGGCGCCGGGATTCGAACCGATGACCTCCTGCATGAAAGGCAAACGCCTTACCTCCATGCTATCTCTCCGGCCCCAGACACTGTCTTATTTTTAGGGAAACAGGGTAGACACCAAGAGTAACACCTGAACTGACATCAGCATGACATCAGCATGACTCAGTTGCAAATAGCAGGGCACCAGAGAGAATAGGCCAGGACCTTTCTTTGCCCTTCTGTAGCTGGGGACAAGGAAGCAGCCTCCCGTGCGCCATAGGCACTTGCCAAGTGGATGCTATGCAGTAGTGGTGACCTGCAGATGGTGACATGACAGACAGTAGTCCTGGTCTACCCCCAGCAGACGCAGTACCATGAGCAACCACTAGGGTGCTGCAGGACCACCCCAGCAGAAGCAGTACCATGAGCAACCACTGGAAGCGCTGCAGAATCACCCCAGCAGATGCAGTACCGCGAGCAACCATGGGGGCGCTGTGGGACCACAGAAGCAATACCGTGAGCAACCACGAGTGGCGCTACAGAACCACCCCAGCAGAAGCAGTACTGCAAGCAACATGAGGGGCGCTGCAGGACCACCCCCAGAAGAAGCATTACTGCAAGCAACCACTGGAGGTGCTGCAGGAACCACCCCAGCAGAGACAGTACCACAAGCAGCACTAGGGGTGCTGCGGGACCATCAAAACAGAAGCAGTATCGCGAGCAATCAAGAAGGGTGCTGCAGGACCACCCGTGGCAGAAGCAGTACTGCCAGCAACCACTGGGGGCGCTGCAGGACCACTGCAGCAGAAGCAGTAGCGTGAGCAACCACTGGAGGCGCTGTGGGACCATCCCAATGGAAGCAGTACCACGGGCAACCACGAGGGGCGCTTTGGGACAACCCCCAGCAAAAGCAGTACCACAAGCAACCACGAGGGGCGCTGCAGGACTACCTCCAGTAGAAGCAGTGCTGTGAGCAACCACCCCAACAGAAGCAGTACCACAAGCAACCAGAAGGGGCGCTGTGGGACCACCCCAAAAGATGCAGTTCTGCAGTATCCCTGCAGTGCTGTGAGCAACCACTAGGGGCGCCTCGGGACCATCTCCAGCAGAAGCAGTTCCGCGAGTAACCACTGGGTTGCTGCGGAACCACCCCAGCAGAAGTAGTACCGCAAGCTACCACAAGGGGCGCTTTGGGACCAACCCAACAGAAGCAGTACCGCGAGCAACCTCTGGGGGCGCTGCAAGACCACAGCAGCAATAGGAGAACCTTGAGCGACCATTGGGAGCGCTGCAGGACCAACCCAGATGAAGCAGTACCTCGAGCAAACACGAGGGTCATTGTGGGACCACCCCAGCAGATGCAGTTCTGCAGTACCGCGAGCAACCACCGGGGACGCTTCGGAACCACCCATAGCAGATGCAGTACCGCGGGCAACCACTAGTGGCGCTGCGGAAATACCCCAGCCGACGCAGTACCGCGAGCAACCACTGGGGGCGCTTCGCTGCGGAAATACCCACAGCAGATTCAGTACCGCGAGCCACCACTAGGGGCGCTGCGGGACCATTCTATAGCGGACGCAGTACCGCGAGCAGCCACGAGGGGCGCTGCGGGCACCGCCTTGAGACGTCACCGCAGCCCCGCCCCTTGCCCGCTGTCATCCCAAGGGCAGGGCTGGGCTGGCCAGGGCATCGCGCGGGGTGGCGCCATGGGCGCGGAAGGCGCGGGGAGCCGGCGGGCCTTGCGGGATCTGCTGCAAGAGGCGGAGAGCAGCCTGCTAGAGTGCCAGGTGTGCTTCGAGCGGTTCGATTTCGCCGTGGCAAGGCGGCCGCGCAGCCTGCCCTGTGGCCATGTGGTGTGTGCGTCCTGCGTGGACACCCTGGCGCATCGGGGGCGAGCAGGGGCGCAGCTCGAGTGTCCTTTCTGCAGGGGGACCTGCCCGGTTTCGGGGGCCCGCGATTGCCTGCCGGTGCTGCAACTCCTGGAGCTCCTGGCATCCTCCTCACAGCCGGTGCTGCACCCCCGGATTGCTTGCAAATCCGATCCACGCGTGTTCGGGGGCTGGGGGACTTTGGTGAACCCCAAGGGGTTGGCGCTGTGCCCCCAAACCAGGCGGATTTGGGTGTTGCATGAAGGCCAGGACAAACTCAAGAGTTTCCACTTTGGGGGGACCCACGCGCGACAAACCACGCGTGGACAGGGCTTCCTCAAATACCCTCTGGATGTCACTATCTGTAGCAAAGGCCACGTAGTGGTTACAGATGCGGGGGACCGAGCTGTCAAAATCTTTCAGGCCCAGAGTGGGTGCTGCCAGCTAGTGCTGGGCACCCAGTTCTCCCTGCCTTGGGGGGTGGCAGCCACCCCAGAGGATCAGATCCTGGTGACAGATGCAGAAGCGGGGACCCTACAGCGCCTGGATGTGGACTTCAGGACAGGGGTGCTCCAAGCTTGCATCCAGCTGCTGGGGGGCCTGTGTGGTCCCAGGGCTGTGGCTGTGTGTGCTAGCAGTGGGGCTGTGGCCGTGCTGGAGTGTCCCCTGGCCCTGCAGGCACGCAATTGCAACAGCAGTAGCACCACCTTGAAGGTGTTCGATGCCCAGATGCAACTTCTGGCCCTGCTGGACACTTTGGGGTTCAGTCTCTTCCTCCCCACCCAGATCTCCATGTCTGCAGTGGCTTTTGACCATCAGGGGAACGTGGTGGTGGCTGAGACTCGAGGCCCTGCCGTGCTGTGCTTGGGAAAACCCAATGACTTGCCAGTCTTGAGGCCTCTGGTGATCCAGGGCCTGGCTCGTCCAGTGGCTTTGGCCTTCACCAAGCAGGATTCGCTTCTAGTCCTGGACAGCGAGACACATTCGGTGAAGATCTATGGGATGGAAGATGATGATAATGGAGAATGATTCAGTGGACCTGGGATTTAGGGGGGTATCTGGGGCCTGGAATTGAGATTGGAGCTGCTACTCATGACCCTAGCTGAGTCAATTATTTTTTTAGTTCTTTTATTTGGGGGGGGGGCGTGCCTGGAGGTGCTCAGGATCCTAACTCTGTATTCAGGGGTCACTCCTGGCAGTGCTCATGGGTATAGGATGCTGAGGATTGAACCCCTTCTGCTGAAAGGAAGTCATTACCCCCCCTGCAATACTATCACTCTGGCTCCTGGCTAAAGTGACTATCTTTATAGTCTTTATATATAAATATATAATAAATATAGATTATTATAAATTATTACATATTAATAATATTATCATGGATTATATTTGCTTGTTATATTTTTAATAAAATTATTGATTATAATATTAATTATTATATATTATAAATTATATATTATTATAAATATATATGAGAACTATATATCTTGATAGGCCATTAGGGCAAGTTAGAACTATTTGGGGAGGGGCTGAAGCCATAGCATAGCAGCGGACCTGGGTTCAATCCCCAGAGTCCCATATGGTCCCCCCAAGCCAGGGGCGATTTCTGAGCTCATAGCTAGGTGTAACCCCCGAGTGTCACAAGGTGTGTCCCAAAAAGCAAAACGAAACAAACAAACAAACAAAAAAAGAACTATCTGAGGACTTAACAAAGGTTGAGGCAGTAAATGAAGATAAATAATGAGGAACTGGGGGGCACATACTTTGCATGCATGAGGTCCTTGATTCTCACTAGATCAGCAAATGAAAGAATATCCACCAAGGTTTCCCTTTACTTAGCAGATACTTCCTGTGCGGAGTTCGGAGAAATGTGGGTGAAGAGTCATTCATTTTGCCCTTATCTAAATTTAGTGAAGTGAATTCTACTTAGTCCAGATAGAGCATGAAGGACCAGAGTGATAGCACAGCAGTAGGGCATTTGCCTTGCACGTTGCTATCTTGGGACAGACCTGGGTTCGATCCCCATGTATCCCATATGGTCCCCTAAGCCTGCCAGGAGTGATTTCGGAGTGCAGAGCCAGAGGAACCCCTGAGTGCCGCTGGTGTGGACCAAAAACAAACAAATAGCAACAAAAATAAACGAGAAAAGGGGGAGTCTGCCTAAATAACTTCCCCAAAGTCACATTTACTCAGAACGTGTTCTTAGGAGTTTGGGGAGAGGGGGAGAAGGAGATGAGTGTCTGTTGTTGTATACTGTTTATCAGCCATGTTGTTGGGACCCACTGAAGGGTACTCAGGGCACCCTTCAAAAAACAAAAAGAAAATCCTCTTTCCTGAGGCCAGAGCAGTGGTGCAGGGTGTAAGGCGTCTGCCTTGCCCACACTAGCCTAGGCCGGACCATGGTTCAATCCCCTGTTGTCCCATATGGAGCGATTTCCTTTTTTTTTTTTTTTTGGTTTTTGGTTTTTGGGTCACATCTGGCAGCGCTCAGGGGTCACTCCTGGCTCTATGCTCAGAAATCGCTCCTGGCAGGCTCTGGGGACCATATGGGATGCCAGGATTCGAACCACCGACCTTCTGCATGCAAGGCAAACACCTTACCTCCATGCTATCTCTCTGGCTCCATCAGGAGCGATTTCTGAGCTCATAGACAGGAGTAACCCCAGAATGTCACCGGGTGTGCCCCCCCCCCTAAAAAAAAGAAAATCCTGTCTCCTCCAAGGACAGATCCTCCAACAGAAGTTACTAGATTTCTTGAACTTAGCCAGAAGGTAGTGTCTCTCAGTTTCGTGTCTCCCTGTCATAGGTTCTTAGAGGGTCTGAGAATGGCCTGTTTGGGTCTGAACTGCACCCTGGTACCTGTCAGGGCTGGCAAATAATATCCCTGTGTGCTTTTGTCAATAAAGGACAAGTCACCACAGTGCCTTCCAGGCTGGAGTGATTTTTGCTTGTTGTTCTAATGAGTGGTAACCTGAAGTGCTTTAGTAATAGTTTTTTTTTTCCTCTTCCAGTTTAAGTGTGGTTTCAGGAGTTGCAAAATACTCGGTAAACACTTCCCAAGAGCTTAAGTCCAGCATTTAGGCCCCTGGTAAATCCTTAAATGCTGCTTTGAGGCAAAGCTGTGATCAAGATAAGGCCCCTAGGTGCTCCCAATGATTGAGTGAATGGGGGGAGATTTCGGTTGAAGTGGCCACGTCTCAGGTGAAGTTTGTTTTGAGCTTGTGCAAATTATCTTCGTGATGAAAGCTGTTGGAATGGTCCCAAATACCTGTATTTCAAACACAGTCAGATCAAGGAGAAGAGACGAATTTTGCAAGGTGAGAATTTGCTTTAGGTAATAACGGACACCTTGTCCAAAGCAGGATTTTACTCAGCATTTCAAGGAATAGAATTGAAACTGAAGGACTGGAAAGATAGCATGGAGGTAGGGCATTTGCTTTGCATGCAAACAAAAGAACAGTGGTTTGCATCCTATATGGTCCCCCAAGCCTGCCAGGAGCGATTTCTGAGTGTGGAGCCAGGAGGAACCCCTGAGCGCTGCCAGGTGGGATCCAAAAACCAAAATATAGTACAGGGCCCAGGGCGCGTGTCTTGCACCCCTCTGACCTCAGTTGGATCCTCAGTACCATGTATGTCCCCTGGAACACCTCTCGGGGTCACTCTTTTGGAGGGTTGGGGCCAAGCCTAGCAGTGCTCAAGGGTTACTCCTGGCTCTGCATTCAGAAATCGCTCCTGCAGACTCTGGGGACCATATGGGATGCTGGGGATCGAACTCGGGTCAGCTGCGTGCAAGGTAAGCACCTTCAAGGGTAGTGTATCTCCCAACTTCACAGTGGAAAGGGTCCTGAGCCAGCACCCATTTGGACTTGGTGTTCCCCATTGGTGCACCATGATTGATTTTCCTGATGAAGGCCTCCTAAGACACTCAGAAAAGGAACCATTAATACACCCCAAAGAGGGATCTGGGCACTTTCCTGTGCTCCCAAAATGCCGCTGGGTCAGCCACTGTACAGGTGCAACAGGCATAGTTGTTGCAGTGGAGAAATGGGCCCAATGGATCCTTGTTGAGCAGGGCAGTTGCGGGCTGGGGGGCTGGTCTTGAGAAAGTTGGGGAACAGTGGCCTCCTCGGCCTATAGGGGAGATGAGGGTTATTCTACTGGTGCAGCAGGAATGAATGGTGCAGCACCAGGTAAACTGAGTCTTCACTTAAAATCAGGGGTCTCAAACTCGCAGCCCGTGGGCCGTTTGCAGCCCTCTGTACAACATTTTGTGGCCCTGCCCTAGAGGAATCTTTTCTGTTTTGTTTTGTTTTAATTGTTTGGGTCACACACACACCCCCAATGTTCAGGCTTACTACTGACTTTGCACTCAAGGATCACCCCGACTTTGCCTCCTTCGGCCCCCAGGTAAATTGAGTTTGAGACCCCTGCTTTAAATTGTGCCCTCCTGGGGTCAGAGCCATAGCACAGCAGTAGGGCATTTGCCTTGCACACAACCGACCTAGGACAGACCCCAGGTTCGATCCTCGGGATCCCATAATGTTCCCTGAGCCTGCCAGGATTGACAGTGATTCAAATCCCAGCATCCCATATGGTCCTAAAAGCCAGGAGTGATTTCTGTGCATAGCCAGGTGTAACTCCTGAGTGTCACGGGGTGTGGCACAAAATTTAAAAAAGAAAAGAAGGGGTCGGAGAGATAGCATGGAGGTAAGGCATTTGCCTTGCATGCAGGGCAGTGGTTCGAATCCCGGCATCCCATGTGGTCCCCCAAGCCTGCCAGGAGCGATTTCTGGGTGTAGAGCCAGGAGTAACCCTTGAGCACTGCCGGGTGTGCCCTCCCCCCCCCCAAAAAAAAGAAAAGAAAAGAAATAGAGGAGGGTCAGGGAGATAGATACCTGAAAGGGCTGAGTGCAGGTTCAAGCACACTATAAGCTGCAGATCCTAGCATCAAAGTGTCTGAGTTAGGCATTGTGGGGAGACTGTGTTTCCTTTCTCACCTCCCAGGACACACTCACACTGAGGGGCCCCACTTTAGGGACCACCAGGCTGTCCCCAAATTGTCCCCTGACTGTTCTTTAAAGCAAACGGAAAAGTATTGCCAGGTGCAGTCCTGCTGATTTCCAAAGGAAGCCCCAAGTTCATAGCCCTGCACCTCCAGGTCAACTATCCAGTAAAGCCCCTATTTTATTTTATTTTATTTTATTTTATTTTATTTTATTTTGGGGTCACACCCAGCATATGGTCCCCCAAGCCAGGAGCGACTTCTGAGCGCATAGCCAGGAGTAACCCCTGAGCGTCACTGGGTGGGGCCACAAAAAAAAAAAATTGCTCCTCCAGGGCCCGGAGAGATAGCACAGCGGCGGCGTTTGCCTTGCAAGCAGCCAATCCAGGACCAAAGGTGGTTGGTTCGAATCCCGGTGTCCCATATGGTTCCCCGTGACTGCCAGGAGCTATTTCTGAGCAGACAGCCAGGAGTAACCCCTGAGCACTGCCGGGCGTGACCCAAAAACTAAAAAAAAAAAAAAAAAAAATTGCTCCTGGCAGGCTGGGGGACTATATGGGATGCCAGGAATCGAACCCAGGTTTGTCCTGGGTTGGCCGCTTGCAAAGCAAACACCCTCCCACTGTGCTATCTCTCCAGTTCTCAAACCCCTATTTTAAAAACAAAACTAGGGACCAAGCGGTCTGGAATGCATTGGCAGGGAAATAAATAAGGACAGAAATAAAAGTCAATGGCAATAGAATCAAGGGGCCTAACCTTGAACCATCTAAACTCACTTTACACTGGTAGATTAGGGGCAAAGGGTGGTAGGATAGGAAGCACTCTGGGATCTTTGCTGGATCTTTCCCACTGTTGGTGGGAAGGGCCCTGTCTCATTGTATAGCTCAAATTCAACTATGAGAAATTCTGTTGATCACAATTGTTTCAATAAAAAAAACCTAGACAAAGCATTCAGATAATAAAGTCACAAAGAAGGGTCTCAAACTCGAGGCCCACGGGCCACAAATGGCCCTCCGTACAACATTTTGTGGCCCTGCCCTAGAGGAATCTTTTTCTGTTTTGTTTTAGTCGTTTGGGTCACACCCCCCCCCCCCCAATGTTCAAGGCTTACTACTGCTTTGCACTCAAGGATCATCCCGACTTTGCCTCCTGCGGCCCCCAGGTAAATTGAGTTTGAGATGCCTGATTGCATTTATTTAGTTTGGTTTGTTGGAGTGCTCAGAGCTCCCTCCTTGTTTTTTTTTTTTGTTTTTTTGTTTTTTGGTTTTTGGTTTTTGGTTTTTGGGTCACATCTGGTGTAGCTCAGAGGTTAATCCTGGTTCTGCACTCATGCACTCAGAAATTGCTCCTGGCAGGCTCAGGGGACCATATGGGATGCCGGGATTCGAACTACCATCATCCTGGATCATCTGCTTGCAAGGCAAATGCCCTACCGCTGTGCTATTTTTCTGGCCCAGGGCTTCCTCCTTGTTCTCCTCTCAGGGATCATTCTTAAGGGGGGAACTCAGGCGAGCCATGTGGGGTGCCAGATATTGAATCCAGGTTATATACATGCAAGGCAAGTGCCCTACCCGTTCTACTATCACTCCAGGAGTTCCTGTTTGTTTCTCAGAGATGCCTGGGAAATGGGGGGGGGGTACCTCCTATATCTTGCTCAGGTGAGACCAGGATCCCACATTGTGGGAGGTAACTGTGTCTTTATTTTTTTATTTTTTTTATTTTTTTGATTTTAGGTTCACACCCTGCAGCGTTCAGGGGTTACTCCTGGCTTTACATTCAGAAATCGCTCCTGGTAGGCTCAGGGGACCATATAGGATGCTGGGATTCGAACCACCGACCTTCTGCATGCAAGGCAAACGCCTTACCTCCATGCTATCTCTCTGGCCCCCATAACTGTCTCTTTAAGAACTTTTAGATTACGTATTTGACCATTGGCCTAGGGGCAGCCTGTAACTCTGGGGGATCACTTTTGGCCCTGAAAAAACTGGGTTCCCACAATCTTAAGGAGCAGTGCTGGAAAGTGCTGGAAGGTGTAGAACGCTGGATGGTCACAGCTAAGATGGAGTCACTCTCGGCAGCTGCTGAGGGGAAACTGAAGCTTCCTCTTTCACTTAGTGGCACAGAGTTGGAGATAGCGCTGAAGCACAGTCTTTATTTTCCTTTCTTTTTTTGTTTGTATGTTTGGCCATAGCTGGATGTGCTCACTCATC
Source organism: Suncus etruscus (assembly GCF_024139225.1). Lineage (NCBI taxonomy): Eukaryota > Metazoa > Chordata > Mammalia > Eulipotyphla > Soricidae > Suncus > Suncus etruscus. Next base: position 47,862,432 of record NC_064865.1, on the reverse strand, counting down.
ACTCCTGGCAGACCCAAGGGAACATAGGGGATACAGGTGATTGAACCCTGGTTAGCTATGTGTGAGGCAAGGGCCCAGCTGGCTGCATTATCAAAACACCCTGTCCTGACCTGTGCCCTTGAAACTTTCCAGTCTCCTGATCTCATCTTTTTTTCTTCTGTTTTCTTTCTTGTTTGTCTGTTTTTGGGACCACACTTGGTGATACTTAGGGGTTACTCCTGGCTTTGTACTCAGAAATCACTCCTGGCTTAGGAGACCATACGGGATGCCGGGGATCAAACCCTTGTCCGTCCAGGGTCAGCAGCTTGCAAGGCAAATGCCCTACAGTTGTGCAATCACTCCAGTCCCTCCTGACCTCACCTGGGCAATGTTTTTAGATTTCTGTTTGGTGGTGGTTGGGTCTCCGCAGAAGGGCCCCTGGGAAGGCAGGAAGAGCTGATGGCAAAACAAGAGCACATCTGGGCTGGACCCTTGGGGAGGGATGCTGAAGAGAAAGCACTAACTGGCGTTCTTCACTTGCCTGGTCCCAGATTCTACCTTTCTGCTCTGATGTCCAGAGGGTTGTGACTGGAGAGTTGTGGAGCTTACCAGGGAAAGTGGGGAAGAGTATCAAAAGTGGGGTACCTGGGGCCAGAGCGGTGGCATTAGAGGTAAGGCGTCTGCCTTGCACATGCTAGCCTAGGACAGACCGCGGTTCGATTTCCCAGCGTCCCATCTGGTCCCCAAGCCAGGAGTGATTTCTTAGTGCAGAGCCAGGAGTAACTCCTGAGCATCACTGGGTATGGCCCAAAACAAACAAAAAAAGATATTCCATCATCTTGGGGTGAAATAAAAGTTGACTCTCTGCCTCTGAGTGGAGCCGACTCACTGCTGAGGAGGAAGCATATTCCTAGAAGGTTTTCAGGGATCCACATTTCTGTAAAGCAATAAACTTCGCTTTAAAATAAAATGACGAATCTCCTGCAAAGTATGTTTTAGTGACATTCAAGTCAAGTTCAGCTTTGCGATGTCTGGTGCTCAGGGGCTACTTCTGGCACAGTGCTCCGGGCTCTCTTCTGGGGCAGCTCACAGGATTGGGAGGGATGGAACTTAATTTTCCACATGCAAATCTTGTGCCCCAGCCTTGTGAGCCATTTCCTGGGCCTGCAAGTTCAGGGGGGTTGGGGGGGGTTGATTTTGGTTTTAGATTCACACCCGGCTGTGCTCCAGGGTTATTCCTCACTCTGCACTCAGGAATCAGTCCTGCTGATGCTTGGGAGACCACGGGGTGTTGTAGATCCAACCCAGGTTGGTCGAGTATAAGGCAAGTGCCTTACCTGCCATATGACTCTTCCAGGACACAAAGCTCACTTTTGAAGTTCCCAAAACAAGTAAGATCCTGGGGACAGAATAGGGACCCTCAAAAGCCTTTCTGCTCTCCTTTCTGCCCCTCACATCTGCACCTCAACCGTGTCCTGGGTCACTCCAGCTATGATTAGACCCAAGATGAAGCACAGCACTTGTTGTGAGATGAGCTGGAAGAAGGAAAAAAATGAAGAGACAGCCAGAATTAGTCACCGATAGTCCATATGATGCCTTGAGTCCCAGCAGGAGTGATTTCCAAGCACAGAGCCCAGAGGAAGCCCTGGGGTGAAATAAAATCATTTTTTAAAAATTGATTTGGTCAGTTGGTGCATCTTCACATAAAACAGGAAGCTTACTGCTAAAAATCTTTGAAAGCATTTGACAGGACGTGGGGGAATGGATCAAGGACTAGTGCTTCCCATGCTTGTCATGTGGGAGGTCTGGGCTTGATTGTCAGTATCGTGGGGGCTCCTCATTCCCCCAATCACTGAGCTCAGAGTAGCCCCTGAGTTCTGCTGGGTGTGACCCAAAAACCGAACAAAAATCCATTTTGGTAAAGGCCAGAGAGAAATCTCACTGCACATGCTTTGAATAGGAAGCTCCTGGATTCTCCCCCTGGCAACTACTCCCCCCAAAATAGCAGCATTTATTTAGTATATAGTTCTCCTACGTCAGAGGAAGCTAAGTCAGCTCCCAGGGACCCTAAGGGCTGAACAGACGGGCAGAGAAGCCAGGTTCCCTGTGGAATGATAAGAACTATGCCAGGGAATGAGGCCAGAAGTCATATCACAGTGGGTAGTGTGTTTGCCTTGCACCTGCCAACCCCAGTTCTATTACCAGCATCCCTTATGATCCCCCAAGTCTGCCAGAAGCAATATCTGATCACAGAGTCAGTAGTAACCCCTGAGTGCTGCTGGGTGTGGCCCAAAGAAACAAAATAATAATAATAATAATAATAATAATAATAATAATAATAATAAAGAAGGAAGAAAGAAGGAAGAAAGAAAGAAAGAAAGAAAGAAAGAAAGAAAGAAAGAAAGAAAGAAAGAAAGAAAGAAAGAAAGAAAGAAAGAAAGAAAGAAGAAAGAAGAGAAAGAAAGAAAGAAAGAAAGAAAGAAAGAGAAGAAAGAAGAAAGAAAAGAAAGAAAGAAAGAAAGAAAGAAAGAAAGAAAGAAAGAAAGAAAGAAAGAAAGAAGAAAGAAAAAAGAAAGAAAGAAAGAAAGAAAGAAGAAAGAAAAAGAAAGAAAGAAAGAAAGAAAGAAAGATTTGCATCTCCCTGATGATTAGTGATGTGGAACATTTTTTCATGTGTCTTTTGGCCATGCGTATTTCTTCTTTGTCAAAGTGTCTGTTCATTTCTTCTCCCCATTTTTTTGATGGGGTTAGATGTTTTTTTCTTGTAAAGTTCTGTCAGTGGCTTGTATATTTTGGAGATTAGCCCCTTATATGATGGGTATTGGGTGAATAGTTTCTCCCACTCAGTGGGTGGCTCTTGTATCCTGGGCACTATTTCCTTTGAGGTGCAGAAGCTTCTCAGTTTAATATATTCCCATCTGTTAATCTCTGCTTTCACTTGCTTGGAGAGTGCAGTTCCTCCTTGAAGATGCCTGTAATGTCCTGTAGTGTTTTGCCTATGTGCTGTTCTATATATCTTATGGTTTTGGGGCTGATATCGAGGTCTTTAATCCATTTGGATTTTACCTTTGTACATGATGTTAGCTGGGGGTCTAAGTTTAATTTTTTGCAAGTGGCTATCCAATTGTGCCAACACCACTTGTTGAAGAGGCTTTCCCTGCTCCATTTAGGATTTCCTGCTCCTTTATCAAAAATTAGATGGTTGTACGTCTGGGGAACATTTTCTGAGTATTCAAGCCTATTCCACTGATCTGAGGACCTATCCTTGTTCCAATACCATGCTGTTTTGATAACTGTTGCTTTGTAGTACAGTTTAAAGTTGGGAAAAGTAATTCCTCCCATATTCTTTTTCCCAATGATTGCTTTAGCTATTCGAGGGGTTTATTGTTCCAAATGAATTTCAAAGTGTCTGATCCACTTCTTTGAAGAATGTCATGGGTATCTTTAGAGGGATGGCATTAAATCTGTATAATGCCTTGGGGAGTATTGACATTTTGATGATGTTAATCCTGCCAATCCATGAGCAGGGTATGTGTTTCCATTTCCGTGTGTCAAAACAACGATGAGATACCACCTCACACCCCAGAGAATGGCACACATCACAAAGAATGAGAATAAACAGTGTTGGCGGGGATGTGGAGAGAAAGGAACTCTTATCCACTGCTGGTGGGAATGCTGTCTAGTTCAACCTTTATGGAAAGCGATATGGAGATTCCTCCAAAAACTGGAAATCGAGCTCCCATACGATCCAGCTATACCACTCCTAGGAATATACCCTAGGAACACAAAAATACAATACAAAAACCCCTTCCTTACACCTATATTCATTGCAGCTCTATTACCATAGCAAGACTCTGGAAACAACCAAGATGCCCTTCAACAGATGAATGGCTAAAGAAACTGTGGTACATATACACAATGGAATATTATGCAGCTGTCAGGAGAGATGAAGTCATGAAATTTTCCTATACATGGATGTACATGGAATCTATTATGCTGAGTGAAATAAGTCAGAGAGAGAGAGAAAAACGCAGAATGGTCTCACTCATCTATGGGTTTTAAGAAAAATGAAAGACACCCTTGTAATAAAAATTTTCAGACACAAAAGAGAAAAGAGCTGGAAGTTCCAGCTCACCTCAGGAAGCTCACCACAAAGAGTGATGAGTTTAGTTAGAGAAATAACTACATTTTGAAACTGTCCTAATATTGAGAATGTATGAGGGAAATGTAGAGCCTGTTTAGGGTACAGGCGGGGGTTGGGTGGGGGGAGGAGGGTGATTTGGGACTTGGGTGATGGGAATGTTGCACTGGTGATGGGTGGTGTTCCTTTTATGACTGAAACCCAAACACAATCATGTATGTAATCAAGGTGTTTAAATAAAAAAAAAATTAAAAAAAAAAAAAAAAAAAGAAAGAAAGAAAGAAAGAAAAGAAAGAAAGAAAGAAGAAAGAAAAAGAAAGAAAGAAAGAAAGAAAGAAAGAAAGAAAAGAAACAAAGAAAGAAAGAAAGAAAGGAAAAGAAAGAAAGAAAGAAAGAAAGAAAGAAAGAAAAAAGAAAGAAAGAAAGAAAGAAAGAAAGAAAGAGAAAGAAAGAAAGAAAGAAAGAAAGAAAGGAAAGAAAGAAAGAAAGAAAGAAAGAGAAAAAGAAAAAGAAAAAGAAAAAGAAAGGAAGGAAGAATTATGCCAGGGGATGACTTGTACACCAGGAGGAAACAGGAAGCTCCCAGCTGGGCTCAAAAATACTGTAAGAGGGCCAGAGTGGAAAAAAATAAAAGGGCCAGAGTGATAGCACAGTGGTAGGGTGTTTGCCTTACATGCAGTCGACCTGGGACAGATGAACTGCGTTCAATTCCTGGCACCCCATATGGTTCCCTGAACTTGCCAGGATTGATTTCTGAGCACAGAGCCAGGAGTAAGCCCTGAGTGCCACTAGGTTTGGCCTCAAAACAAAACAAAACAAAAAATGGTGAGGGCTAGACTCTAGGGCTAGAGCTTGATTTTGGTTAGAACCTGCAATCCTATCTCTTAGCATATCCCAAGAAAACACAAACATTAATTAAAAATATCTATGCATACCTACATTCTATGCCATGCTTAGTATAATGGTCTCAATATGGAATCAACCCAAATGTCCAACAACAGATGAATATATAAAGAAGTTGTTGTAGATGCATACAGTGGAATATTATGCAGCTGTAAGCAAAAATAAAAATCATGGATTGTCTGCAACTTGGGTGGAATTGGGAAGGGTTTGAGTTAAGTGAAATAAATCAGAGGGAGAAGGACAAAAAGCAGATGGTCTCACTCATCTGAGAAACAGGACAAGAGAACACAGTATTGAATGAAGACACTTTTGGGGGGTTTGTTTGTTTGTTTGATCCACACCCTGTGGTGCTGAGGGGTTACTCCTGGCTCTGTGCTCAGAAATTGCCCCTGACAGGCTCGAGGAACCATATGGGATGTCAGGAATCAAACAGGGGTCCATCTTGGGTTGTCTGCATACAAGGCAAACGCCCTACCGCTGTGCTATCTATCTCTTTGGCCCCAAAGACACAGCAGGAACAAGAGGTGACATCAGCACAGTTGTGGAGGATCTTGGACACTTAGGAGGTAGGAAGGAGCAATAACCTTGTACATCTGAGCCATGAAAATTAACAGTATTGTAACTATGTTCCCTAAACTAAATTCACTTTTTTTTAAAAAAAACTTTTGGGCCCATAGTGATAGTGCGTAGGGTTTACTCTTGGCTCTGTGCTCAGGGATCACTCCTGGGGGGTGATCATGCTTGGGGGACCAGATGGGATACCAGGGATTGAACTTGGGTAGGTAGTGTGCGAGACAAGTGCCCTACAAGTGCCATCTTATCTCTCCAGCCTGCTGACCTAAACTAAAAACTTACAAAGAAGATGGATGAGACCTGACACGTCTCCTAAGTTCAGGGTCTCTGAACCTGGGAGAATGAGAGTCAGTGTAGAATTGGCCTCCAGTTCTGTCAAATGTGGGCCCCAGCCAAAATCTCAAAAGGAGGGAATGGCTGCTCTATAGCTCCCTGTTCAAAGCACAATAGTTAATTGAGATGCAACCAAGAAGGAGCCCAGAAGCTAACTCATGGGCCTGCAGGATTATACGAGAGGTCCCACATTTTAAACCAGAGCATCTTTGGGGTAGCCCTGGTGTTTCCCCAATACTGTGGTTGAGCATGTTCTGCTAGACTCAAGCACTAAACTATCAGATCTGCTCAGCTGAACTGGGTTTGTTGTTGTTGTTGTTGTTGTTTTGGTTTTTTTGGGGGGGGGCACACCTGGTGACGCTCAGGGGTTACTCCTGGCTATGCGTTCAGAAATCACTCTTGGCTTGGGGGACCATATGGAACACCGAGGGATTGAGCCTTGGTCTATCTTAGGTCAGCAGCATGCAAGACAAGCGATCTACCGATGCACCACCAATCCGGCCTCCAACTGAGTTGAGTTTTAATGGGCAAGACCCCAGGGGGTCCCTGAGCACTGTTTGAGGGCTCAAAATATATGCCAAAGAATTTACCAACTACACTTTGCTATGTGCATGCAAATGAGGCCAGTATTAAGCTCCAGTTGATTTTTAACTGAATAAAAAAATACTATATTCTTGAACAAGACCGCATTTATGGTGCTATTGGGCTCAATTTTTCAGTAGGCAGCGAGGACGCTGAGAGCACATAAAGAGACAAATGGCAGCTGTGTTTCGGAGCCTTTGAAGATCTTTTACTGATCTTTTCACATTTGGCTACAGTAATATATTCACAAGTATCTTTGCAGGGTCAAAAGCACCCCTTTGGAACAAAGCCTCTTTATGCTAGAAGGAAGCCCTTCCCTTGGTGAAATATTTTCTCATCTTCGCCTGCATTTAACCCTTTCTGACCATCATGGCAACCAGACTTGATAAGAGAAAGAGGTGAGTTGTCAAAATAAGAATCTCCCCCGTGGGGCCAAAGAGATAGCACAGTGGTAGGGAGTTTGCCTGGCTCACTGACGATCCAGGATGGACATTGGTTTGAATCCCGGCGTCCCATATGGTACTCGAGCCAGCCAGGAGCAATTCCTGAGCAGAGCCAGGTGTGATCCCAAACCCCCCAAACAAAACAAAAATAAACAAACAACAACAGAAAACAAACAAGAGTCTCCCCCATGCAGAGGGACGGATGGAAGCAAAGGAATACTCTATCTTTGGGGTGGGATATGGGCCACACTCAGTGGTGCTCAAGGGTTACTCCTGGCTCTGCACTCAGAAATTGATCCTGGCTATCTCTGGAGAGATAGAACAGTGGTAGAGCATTTGCCTTGCAAGCAACAGATTTTTTTCCCCTCATTTTTCTGGCACAATGCATTAGCAAATTTTGGGGGGGTTTTGGGGTCACACCCAGCAGCGCTCAGGGGCTACTCCTGGCTCTATACTTAGGAATCGCTTCTGGCAGGCTCGGGGGACCATATGGGATGCCAGGATTCGAACCACTGTCCTGCATGCAAGGCAAACGCCCTACCTCCATGCTATCTCTCTGGCCCTGGGAGTGATTTCTGAGCACAGTGCCAGGAGTAATCCTCTATGGCTCTACCCTCTCCCCCCCCCCTTCTGGCCCCTTTTAAATAGTTTTGCTTCCAACCTGTGTTCGCCTGGTGAGGAATCTTTGAATAGCTTCTTCAATTCCAGTGGAAAATCACCCACGGAGCAGCACAGCAAAGTCCCAAGTATTCACAGAGAGGATATTGGTTGTCGATAGGAGATAGAAATCTCTCCTGAAGCTGGAGAGAGAACTCAAAGCTCTGTGTACTGGCTTGGCATGCAGGGAGCCCAAGTTTGATTCCCAGTGTCTCAGTCTCTGAGCTTTGCAGGAGTGACACACAACACACCCCCATCCCCACAGACTCTAGGTGGGAATAGACCTTGAGCACCATTGGGTGGGCTCTACTCAAAGGAAAAAATATAATCTTGTCAAAGACTTGATGAACAATGGTCAGCACGATCTCTTGTTATTGTAGTCAAGTCAAAGAGTTCCTGTCAGAATAGGTAGGATCTTCCCTGGGTGGGGGGGTCTTCCTTCCTTCCTTCTTCCCTCCCTCCCTCCTTTCTTTTTCTTTCTCCCTTCCTTCTTTCCTTTCTTTCTTCTTTTCTTTTTTCTTTCTTCCCTTCTTCTTTTCTTCCTTCTTTCTCTTTCTTTCTTTCTTTCTTTCTCTCTCTCTTTCTTTCTTTCTTTCTTTCTTTCTTTCTTTCTTTCTTTCTCTCTTTCTTTCTTTTCTTTCTCTCTCTCTCTTTCTTTCTTTCTTTCTTTCTTTCTTTCTCTTTCTTTCTTTCTTTCTTTCTCTTTCTTTTTTTCTTTCCTTTCCTTCCTTCCTTCCTTCCTTCCTTCCTTCCTTCCTTCCTTTCTTTCTTTCTTTCTTTCTTTCTTTCTTTCTTTCTTTCTTTCTTTCTTTTCTTTCTTTCTTTTCTTTCTTTCTTTCTTTCTTCCTTCCTTCCTTCCTTCCTTCCTTCCTTCCTTCCTTCCTTTCTTTCTTTCTTTCTTCTTTCTTTCTTTCTTTCTTTCTTTCTTTCTTTCTTTCTTTCTTTCTTTCTTTCTTTCTTTCTTTCTTTCTTTCTTTCTTTCTTTCTTTCTCTCTCTCTTTCTTTCTTTCCTTCTTTCTTTCTTCTTTCTCTCTTTCTCCGTTTCTCCCTTTCTTCCTCTTTCCTTTCCAACAGAGGTACCTTACTACCTCTCTCCAGCAGAGAGAGCTGCCACCTTCCATGGTCCCTCCCACAAGCTCTGAAGTTCCCAGAGAGAGAAGACAAAGAGGCAGGAAGTCTTCCAATCCTTGGTTTTCTTGCTGGCTTCCTGGGTGTTTCACCCTGAGTCCAGGCCTGGTTAAGACCTTAGAAATTATCAAGGCCTTAGAAATCTTCAACTTCCCCTCTACTTTCTAGAGTTGGTTGAGGTCTGACAAACTTATAGAAGTACTTTTGTTTTGGGGACTTTGGGGGTCGTTGGACCACACCCAGAGAGTGGTTACTCCTGGCTCTGCACTCAGAAATTGCTCTTGGCAGGCTCAGGGGATCGCATGGGATGCTGGGGATCAAACTCAGGTTGGTCCCAGGTCAGTTGCATGCAAAGCAAACACCCTACCTGTTGTGCTATTGCTCCGGCCCTTGGTTTTTATTTTTATTTATTTTTATTTATTTGGGAAGGGGTTGGACGACACCAGGATGTGTTTAGAACTTCCTCCTTTTTTGCTCAGGGTGTCACTCCTGGCAAGACTCAGGGGACCACATAGGGTACCAGGGTTGAACCAGGATTAGTGAAATGCAAGGCAAGTGTCCACTTTGATACTTCACAGCAATCGTTTTGTTTGAACTGTTTTAGGGTCGGGCCATCATCTTGTTGAGGACGACAGCGTCAAAGGGTAGGCCCGCAGAAAACTATGTATTCCCATGTAGAGAGAGGCTGCCTAGCTAGGAGCCCCATAAAAAAGATGATGGAGCTAAGACATGGAGCAAGAGCATCTCTGTGTAACATTGTTGGGATTCCAAATTTCTCTCTTGTCAAAATGACAAGTGCTTGGGATGCCCAAGTTGTCTGAGTTGAGTCCTGCGTCTCCTTAAGGTTTTTTGTTTTTGTTTTTGTTTTTTGGGGGGAGTTTGGCCCACACCCAGTGACGCTCAGGGGTTACTCCTGGCTCTGCACTCAGAAATAACTCCTGGCTTTGGGGATCATATGGGATGCCAGGGGATCGAACCACGGTCTGTCCTAGGTTAGCTGCGTGCAAGGCAAACGCCCTATCACTGCACCACTGCTCCGGCTCCTTTCATGAAGATTTGATTAGGGTTTCCATGAATTTCAACTACAAGGACAGTTGCACATTACAAGGACTTAACTTTACTTCTTTCTTTTTTTTCCTTCTTATTCTTTCTTTGTTTTTTCTTTCCTCTCTTTTCTCTTTCTCCTTCTTTGTTTTATTTTTTGGGGGGGTCATACCCGGTGGTGCTCAGGGATTACTCCTGGCTCTGCACTCAGAAATCACTCCTGGCAGGCTCGGGGGAACCATATGGAATGCTGGGAATTGAACCACCATCTGTCCTGGTACATGCAAGGCAAATGCCCTACTGCTGTGCTCTTTCTTTGGCCCTCTCTTTCCTTTTTTGTGTGTGTCATACCAAGCAATGCTCAAGCTCAGGGGACATATGGGATGCTGAAGATTAACCTGGGCTTGCCCATGCAAGAGAAACTGCTTACTTACTGTACTATTGCTTTAGTCCCTGGCTTACAATATCATTAATAATGGTTTCTCATGGACATAATTCCAACACCTCCCCTATCTCTAGTATACCCCTCCTCTTCCCTATGGCTCCACCCCCTTCCTCTCTTCACCCCCAACTCAATTGTGTAGATCAGTTCCTATCATTATGTTGCCTTTAGATCTTTATTGCTCTTTCACTGTGTATCTTTAAGCCTCATATACAAGAGAGATCATCCTGTATCTATCCATTTCATCTTACTGACTTTTGAATAAACATTTTTGCATTAGGGGCTGGAGAGATAGCATGGAGGTAGGGCATTTGCCTTGCATGCAAGAATGCATGCATGGATGGTGGTTAAAATCCTGGCCAGCCAGGAGCGATTTCTGAACGTAGAGCCAGGAGGAACTCCTGAGCGCTGCCAGTTGTGACCCAAAAAAACAAAAATTAAAAAAAAAAGTTGTTGCATTAGAAATTGCAAAGAGGGGCCGGAGAGTTAGCATGGATGGAGGTAAGGCATTTGTCTTTCATGCATAAGGTCATTGGTTCGAATCCCGGTGTCCCATATGGTTCCCTGAGCCTGCCAGGAGGGATTTCTGAGCGTGGAGCCAGAAGTAACCCCTGAGCGCTGCCGGGTGTGCCAAAAAAACGAAAAACAAAAAAACAAAAAAAAAAAGGAAAAAAGAAAACAAATTGCAAAGCATGGTCCAGAGTGATAGCACAGTGTACGGCATTTGCCTTGTATGCGGCCAGCCTGGAAAGAACCCGATTCAATTCCCAGAATCCCATATGGTCCCCCAGCCTACCAGGGGCAGTTTCTGAGGGCAGAGCCAGGAGTAACCCCTAAGCACCGTTGGGTGTGCCCCCCCCCCAAAAAAAGGCAAAGCAGACAAAGCATGTCTTTTAAAACAATCTGACCACAGAAGTGTTCTAAAAGTGTTGTACTGGAAGGCATGAATTTTCACCCTTCCCCCGGGCGGCTCGAACACCTCTCCCCATGAGTCAGTTCTACACTTCCAGATTGTTCTTTCTGGCTCTTGAAAGTTTTAAAAATTATATATTTTTAAATAATGACTTTAATAGTCATCGTTAAATACATGGTTGGGAAAAGTGCTTTTTAATTAACTACACGACACGCCGGCCAGTTAGAAAGTTGCTCCTGATGTGACTAGCTATAAAAATAAAAACTCATCTGGACATGACCAGGCAGTGAGAGGCAAAAGCAAATCCCTTTGACATAAAATGGTTTCAAGTCCACCGTTTGCAGTTTCAGTATGTGTCATAGTCTAACTTCTTATATTATAGGTGGGGACCCCAAAGGGCATTGCATAACTGTATTCTGGGCTGTGAATGTTTGCTTGAAAATAAGCTTATGATTTAGTATCAGTTTCTGTTTGGTCTGTCGTCCTATCTGATACCCCCCCAGGGATGCATAACAATTTCTCTGGTGAAAAGCACTTGCGAAGGAGAAAAGCTTATGAAGCCCTGTGTTGTATGATAATGACCCATAGAGGCAGCACTCTGGGCTCTCTTTACATTCAAAAGAAATCGAGCCTCTGTGTTATTTATGGGTTCTACTAAATTAAAAGCAAATAAGTTGTACACTCACCCCTTAAGAGGAGCTCTCTGGGAGTATAAAACTTCAACACCAGAAATCAATTGTTTGCCAAAGGAATGGAGACATCAAAGAAACAAAACATTAAAAAAATTTTGTTTTTCTTTGGGAATTAGAGACTCTACTGAGGGGAGTATACTCAACAGTGCTCAGGTGTTGAATTAAATAATTAACGATGGAGCTGGATGGCGATGGATGGTGAAGGATGGAGGCCTTTGTTCTTAGGCCCCGGCCACGTGGTTTCATCCCCCATCTACCGGCGGGTCTGGGGTTCAGGAAAGCGACAGGTATAGAACTCACTCACAGGCAGACATCAGGAAGCATCATCAACTTTATTCATGCCCTATTCACCACATGTGTGTGGCCTACTCATAACCTTTCAAGCACTAGTTATTCTTGGCCCTGCATCTTAACTCCTTTCAGCCATCTTCCCTTTGGGCTCCATGTTGGTCAAAGACCAGAAGCAGAGACCCAAAAGCCAGAGTGCCCAGCAGCACAGAACAGCCCCGAATCCCCTAGGTCCAAGGCTTATCTACCTTTTCCAAGACCCCTCCCAGGAATGGGCGGGGTCTTGCAGGTAAGGTCACACATAATATCTGGTTCCCAAGACCCCTCCCAGAAATGGGTGGGTCTCAGGTAGCTACACCTAAATCCAGGGTCTCAGATAGGTACACCTACACTCAGGGTTTACTCTTGGCTCTAAACCCATTAATCCCTTCTTGGGGTACTCAGGAGGCCATATGGGGGACTGGGGATTGGACTCACACTCGCTGCAAGCCAGGCAAGTGCCCTTCCCTCTGTACTATGACTTTGACCTAGTTGTGGTCATATTTCTTAGTCTCTTGGTATGTGGACTTGATTAGAAGGGAAAAGAGACCTGTAAGAAATATCTCTGGGGGCCAGAGTGATAGCACAGTGGGTAGGACACTTGCCTTGCATGCAGTTGATCCAAGTTCTGTTCACAGCATCTCCTATGGAAGATTTAAGGAGCAACAAGGTCTCTCTCACTCAGAAGGGCTTAGGATGTCTGATGTCTTCCCATCCTACATTCCAAATAAAAGTCCTTTCAAATCACAGGATTCTAGATGAGTGCTACTTTCATATGTATTTTGGAATGGAGGGAAATGGGGCTCGCAGTTCTGGGGGTTGAACCTGTGTCTCCTGCAAGCAAAACATAGGCTCTAGTATTTTGAACCTCTTTTGAGATTTTTTTCCAAAATCTCAAATCTCTTTGTTTTCCAAAGCAAAGAAATTACTAAATAGAAAAAAAAGAAGCCAGAGGATAAATGATATGTATGGTATCCCTTCATAGTGCAAACCATCAGGTCAAAAAGGAGAGAGAGGGGCCGAAGAGATAGCATAGCAGTAGGCTGTTTGCCTTGCATGCAGCAGGGCCAGGATGGATGGTGAGTTGATGTTTCTGTATCATTGGGTAGAGGAATGGCTGGACTGTTTTGTGTGTGTGTGTGTGTGTGTGTGTGTGTGTGTGTGTGTGTGTGTGTGGTTTTTGGGTCACACTCGGCAGTACTCAGGGGTTATTCCTGGCTCCAGGCTCAGAAACTGCTCCTGGCAGGCACGGGGGACCATATGGGACGCCGGGATTCGAACCGATAACCTCCTGCATGAAAGGCAAATGCCTTACCTCCATGCTATCTCTCCGGCCCCGGCTGGACTGTTTTAACTTTATTAACCCTAGAGCTCCCTTCCCAGGTTTGTGGGGAAAGAGAAGTGGCACAAATGAAAAGGCATGAAAGTTTCTGATTAGAAGACCTACTGCCCATGTTAAGAGCCTTTTGGTGCTTTTTCTCTCGGTTAAACCATGTTTCTTTTTCATTTTTGTTCTACCATCTTTTTCTTCCTTATCTTCATTCCTTCCATTCTTCCTTTTTTCTTTCTTCCTTCCTTTTCCTTCCTTCCTTCCTTTCTTCCTTCCTTCCTTCCTTCCTTTCTTCCTCCCTCTTTCTTCCTTCTCTCCTTTCTTTCCCTTCTTTCTTTTTCTTTCTCTCCTCTTTCTCTTCCTTCCTTTTACTTTCTTTTCTTTCTTTTCTTTTTCTTTCTTCCTTCCTTTCTTCTTTTTCTTTCTTTCTTCCTTCCTTTTTTCTTCCTTCCTTCCTTCCTTCCTCCCTTCCTTCCTTCCTTTCTTTCTTCCTTCCTTCCTTCCTTCCTTCCTTCCTTCCTTTCTTCCTCCCTTCCTTCCTTCCTCTCTTTTTCTCTTTTTCTCTTTCTTCCTTTCTTTCTTTCTTCCTTTCTTCCTTCTTTCTTTCTTTCTTTCTTTCTTTCTTTCTTTCTTTCTTTCTTTTTCTTTCTCTTTCTTTCTTTCTTTCTTTCTTTCTTTTTTTTCTTTTTCTTTCTTTCTTTCTTTCTTTCTTTCTTTCTTCTTTCTCTCTTCTTTCTCTTTCTTTCTCTCTTTCCTTCCTTCCTTCTTTTCTTTCTTTCTCTCTCTTTTCTCCTTTCTCTTTCTTTCTTCCTTTATATACCCAGCTGTACTCAGGACTGCTCCTGGCTCTGTACTCAGGGATCACTCTGGGTAAGTTCCAGGGAGCTATCTGGGTTGCTGAGTCAGCTGGCCACGAGGCAAGCACCTTCCACGCTGTACTATGCCTGTGCTATGGCTCCAGTCCAGTCCTGACAAGTTCTAATGTGCCCTGCCCCCAGAAAGTCCACTGGACCTTCACCCCACTGTGTCTGCACTCACTAAACAGCTCAGCTGATGCTACAGCCACACTCACAGGGGTCACTGCAGGAAACCAGCAGAAAGGACACCTGATCTGATAAAACCACGTTCCAGAAAAGAAGAGGCGAAAGAAGGTCTTGCTCTAAACTCGAGAATCCTGGAATCTGAGCCCTGCGATCTGCTCGCCATTTGCTTAAATAAGTTAACTTATGTGGGCTCAGGTAGCTCACCACAGTGTGACATTTCATCTCCAAAGGCTTCTCCGGTTTGGATTCCTCGTCTCATGAAGACAACTTTGCTCCCTGCTCAGGCTACATCCAAACCCCCCAAGTGACCCAGATTTAGGAACTGAGTCTGAATTGTAGCACAAGTCAGAACAGGCAGGTTCACCCTAAAAACACCTCCTGTTCTAGCCATTGTTTAGCATTGCTGGGCTTCTGTCTGAATGACAGCCAAAAGCTCTCAACCAAAGGACTTCTGACTTTTTTATTTGTCTTGTTTTTGAGCTACACCCAGCGATTTTTCAGCTCAGGAATCCCTCCTGGCAGTGCTCAGAGAGCCATATGGGATGCCGGGGATCGAACCCAGGTGGGCCGTGTGTAAGGCAAATGCTCTCCCAGCTGTACTTTCGCTCCAAAGGACTTCAAACGTTTTGAGCCACGAAGTTTACATTTTCCAGCTACCCAAGACAATGTTTCTGTTCCTTTATTCTGTCATACCAGAAATTCCGTAAGGTGACAGCAGTGCTTTCCTGAAATTCCTAACTTACAGTAGAGAGGCTGTTGGGAGCCCCCCAGCTGCCAATCGGGGACCACCCTCCTGAAAACAACTCAGAGAAGAAGAATGTTTGTGGTCTGTGTTGAAAGGAGTTGTCGTACAAATGGATCCAGGCCAGCAGGTTGCCGCATTGTCAACTGCTCCTGTTTGCTATGTCTCCCTGCTCAGGCTCCACTTGGGAAGCTCTGGGTGTCGAGAGGACAGGCCCCAAATCTCAGAACTGTGCTCAGTGGGAGCAGGGAGAGAGTGAGGAGGAAGAAGTGGATGAATGCGAAGTGAATAAGAACAGTGGTGGAGGGGTAGGGCGTTTGCCTTGGTTGCTGCCAACCTGGGACAGACCCAGGTTAGATCCCCAGACCCCATATGGTCCCCTGAGCCTGCCTGGAGCGATTTCTGAGAGCAGAGCCAGGAGTAAACCCTGAGTGCCTCCAGGTGTGGCCCCAAAACAAAAAACAAAACAAAACAAAAAAGCAGTGGTGGAGGGTCTGGGGTGCGTTGGTGGTGGTGAAGGTGCAGTAAATTGTATATAAAAATCACAAACTTTAACACGATTACAACCAAGTATAGTGCCAGGAGTAAGTTCTGAGCATAACTTGGTATGGTGCAAAAAAAAAAAAAAAAAAAAAAGAAAACAGTGAAGAGAATCACTTTGCTTGGCTCCAAGGAGAGGCCATACAGAGTGAAGTAAGGAAAATGAACAGCCTGAGAAGCTTTGCTTTAGAGGACACTAAAAGGGAGAGGAGGTGCTGGGCCATTAGTTGCAAAGCACATGCCCTGCCTTCAAGAAACCCGGGTTCGGGGGCCCGGAGAGATAGCACAGCGGCGTTTGCCTTGCAAGCAGCTGATCTAGGACCAAAGGTGGTTGGTTCGAATCCCGGTGTCCCATATGGTCCCCCGTGCCTGTCAGGAGCTATTTCTGAGCAGACAGCCAGGAGTAACCCCTGAGCACCGCCGGGTGTGACCCAAAAAACAAAAAAACAAAACAAAACAAAAAAAGAATTTTAGGGGCCGGAGAGATAGCATGGAGGTAAGGTGTTTGCCTTTCATGCAGGAGGTCATCAGTTTGAATCCCGGCGTCCATATGGTCCCCCGTGCTTGCCAGGAGCAATTTCTGAGCGTGAAGCCAGGAATAACCCCTGAGCACTGCCAGGTGTGACCCAAAAACCACACACACACACACACACACACACACACACACACACAAAAAAAAAGAAACCTGGGTTCAATCTCAGCTCTACAAAAGAAAGAAAAGGGGGGAAAAAAGAGCTCAGAGATATTGGTAGAGGCCTTTGGTTTGGTCCTCATTTTGCCTTCTAATTAGATGTTTCTCGATTGGTTGTTAAAAAGAGGTTTCCCCATTGCCTCCTCATTGGCCTTTTGCCCTCCCTTTGGGGACGGACCATGTTCTTCCCAATAAAGGCTGCTATGGAGGCCTGGTAAGGGAAGCTTCCATCTTGGCTCGTGGTTCCATGTGGTGGAGCGACTGGCTTATGGGTGAACAGCTTGCGGTGTGAGTTTCTGGCCTGCTATTCCTTCCCAGCTGTGTGTGGATTATTTCCTGAGTCAGAATTGCTGCTGGACCTGCACCTCTTGTCCTACCCAGACTTGGGGCAGGGGGATCCCTCTCCCTCTCTGGGGATTGTGGAATGCACAATCCACAATTTCACACAGAGATGCTCCCAAAACTGGAGTCATCTGTTTATCATGGGAAAGCCTCGCTTCGTCTCCCAGGACCCCCTGGTCCCCTCAAACACTGCCAGGAATAACCCTGAAGCACAGACCTGTATCTATAGTCCTGAATACTGCTGGGCAGAGCCCCCAAACCTAAAGAGAATTATTTTGGAAAAAAAAGTCTGGAGGGAGGTTCAGGGGAACAGCTCAGCCTCCTTAGGGACTGGCCTGGTAGGCTCCTGCTGGTTGTTCTTTGGCAAAACACCTCCAGGAGACACAGCCAAAGGCCTCAGCAGGGATTTTGCAGGCAACAAATGTCCACCGACTCTCACTTTTCATTGTAAGAAAGCTGGGGAATGGCTGCTGACACCCCTCATGTGTCTTGGCCTTGGTGTGGAGTGTAAATGGACAGAGAGGGTCTAGTTCAAGCGGCTCTGCTGTAAAGAGAGCATCTAGTCCTCAAAGGCAGCTCAGGAGGCATTACTGGGTCTGAGCTGGAAGCCCCACCAGTTCCCAACCCCTGGGCCCCCCCTTCCAGATGGAATCATCTACGCTGATTTTCCACTTAGAACTTTTGGAGGAGCTTTAGGCAGAGGTGAAAAGCCCCAATGTCCCCAGCTGTTAGAATAACCGGTCTTGGGGGCCAAAGTGATAGCACAGCAGTAGGGTGTCTGCCTTGCACATGGATACTGGACGAATCCAGGATTGATCCCTAGCATCCCATGTAACCCCCTGATCTTGTCAGGAGTGATTTCTGAGTGCAGATCCAGCCAGGAGCAACATCTGAGTGCTGCCAAGTGTGGCCCAAATGGATGGAAGGAAGGAAGGAAGGAAGGAAGGAAGGAAGGAAGGAAGGAAGGAAGGAAGGAAGGAAGGAAGGGAGGGAGGGAGGGAGGGAGGGAGGGAGGGAGGGAGGGAGGGAGGGAGGGAGAAGAAAGAAAGAGAAAAAGAAAAAAGATAAAGGGCCCGGAGAGATAGCACAGCGGCATTTGCCTTGCAAGCAGCCGATCCAGGACCAAAGGTGGTTGGTTCGAATCCCGGTGTCCCATAGGGTCCCCCGTGCCTGCCAGGAGTTATTTCTGAGCAGACAGCCAGGACTAACCCCTGAGCAACACCAGGTGTGGCCCCCCCCAAAAAACAAAACAAATAAAAAAGATAAAAACTAAAAGAAAGAAAGAATAACCAGTCCTCATTCTATTCAGTATAATTCTTTGCAGGTGCTTATCACTCATTGGATGGAAGCACCTTTGGCTTGAAGCACCTTTTGGGTTGGTCCCTTTACCCTACCTGTTCTCCACCCCAGGGGTGGTCTTAAACTTCCCAATAAAGACCCCACATCTCTCAAAGAAAAAGCTTGCTGTTTCAGTCTTTCACAACTGAGCTATCTGCCTGTTGGCTCAAGTGTTAGGAGCAGAAAGCTTGTGGTGGAACTTTCCTGGACCTATACCATTCACTTCAACCTTGTGTGGATTATTTCCTGTCTCGGCCTTGGCTCTTTGGGATTGGGCCTTGAGGCTTTCGCTTCACTCAGGCTCCTCCACCTGTTCTCACCGCCACTGTGACTGTGTCCATGTTTCCAGGACAAATTCTGTCCTCAGACATTCTGCTCTAAGCTTTCTCCAGGGTGTGAGGATACAGACCTCATAATTCTGCCCTCAGTTTCAAGTACTGAGAAGAGTTTACCCAATTCTTAGTGACCTGGAACCATGGCTGCAAAGGACACTCTCTGGGCAGAAGAGGTGACTCAAAGTGAATTCCTGCTCTGTCTGCAAGAGGCCTCGCTCAGGTCCAACCTTGGCATCACTTAGCAGCCCCTAGTATCACCAGATGTGGCCCAAGTCCTCCATCCACCAACAAATAAAATACAAAAAACAAACCCAATTGAGTAAATAGCAGTCTACCAGTTCTCCTAACAGGTGTGACTTTGATTATGTTTGTTTGGGGGCCACACCCAGCAATGATCATTACTCCTGGACCTCTGCTCACAAATTTTTTCTGATGGGCTCAGAGGATCATGTGGGATGCCGGGGATCAAACCTAGGTTGACCACTTTCAAGGCAAATGTCCTACTATTTGCTGTCCTATTGCTCTGGCCATGGCAGGTGTGGTGACTGGGCCAAAGGGAATAAATACCAAAGGTATGGCCTGAACAAGCATCAGTCTCAGCTCAGACTTGGGCTTGGGGCTTGATTCTCTCTCCCAGCAAGGGTTTTTTCCTTGTCTATTTAATTCCTAGCTTCTGCCTTCCCTCCCATTCAGACCTTTTGGTACTCAGTGTGCTGGACAGAAGATACCGTGTTCTGCCAGGCAGCAAATGAGGCAGTGGGCAGCCCACAAGGGTTTACTGTGTAAAACTGTAGCTGTGTGTGAGTCTCCAGATTTGGGCCAGGGGCTGTAGCTCAGCAGTCGGGCACTTGCCTTGTATGTGTGAGACCCTGGATTTGATCCTTGGAACTGCCAAAAAGAGGAAAAGAAAGACGTTTATTTTTTAGAGGACGCGATTCAATAGGGAAGTGCTTGCCTGGCATGCAGGAAACTTGGCTTGGATACTTGGCATTACACACACTAAATTGATATAGCAGGCTGGGGCTATCCCCACCAAGTTTAGTCAGTGGGGGAAGAGGGGGGAGAGAGAGAGAGAGAGAGAGAGAGAGAGAGAGAGAGAGAGAGAGAGAGAGGAGATGGAGGAAAGGAAGAGAAGGAAGGAGAGGCGAGAGGAGAGGTGAGGAGAAGCAGGGGAGGAGAAGAGGGGTAAGGGGGATTCTGTTTGTAATGTTTTGAGAAGTCTCCAAATGTTTCCAAAGTAGCTTAGTGTCTTAAAGGCCCTAGAAAGTCCTATGAAAATGCACCTGCATGGGGCCAGAGCAATAGCACAGCAGTAAGATGTTTGCCTTAATTTATTTATTTTTGGTCTTTGTCTCTTCATAGCAAGTTAAGTTTAGCAATATATTACATTTGTTCATGACTTAAAAATAAATTTAGGGGTGGAGCCAGAGCAGTGGCACAGTGGTAGGGTGCTTGCCTTGCATGTGGCTGACCCAGGATGGACCTGGGTTCTATCCCTGGCATCCCATATGGTCCCCCAAGCCAGGAGTAATTTCTGAGCACAGAGCCAGGAGTAACCAAAAAAAAAAAAAAAAAAAAGAAAAAAAGAAAAGAAAATGTACTTGCTTAGTTTTATTTACTCTGGTGTTTTTCAAACATGTGGACCATTTGAAACCCATTTCTTGGTGATAATTATGAATATCTGTGGTTATTATATATTGTGAAATGTGGGGCCAGAAAATAGTAAGGTAGGCATTTACTTTGCATATGGCTGATTACATTCGTCACAGTCAGGGTCTGAGCAGCCTCTGAGCACCCCTGAGGGTGGCCCCAATCTCTTCCCGAATGCCAGAAACAAAAACAAAAAACAAAAAACAAATACTGTATGGGCTTTAGACCTGCAAGGTCCTGAGCTAGATAGAGTGAAGCTTGATCTCCTGGAAACAAGAATATTTCTCTGGATTTGAGGAGCTAAAGGTCAGCTCTGCCTAGGATTTGGGGTTTCCCAAATTCTTTGTTGTGCCTGAAACATGGAAGTGAATGGGGATGTTTCTTTTTGTGAGGGTGTGTCCTGTGTGTAACTAGAAAGGTCTTATCTAGGGTGAAGTGAATCCCCCATGGCTAGAGGCCTGTTCCCAATGGCAAACCTCACCCTTCCTTTGTTCCATAAACACTTAAAGTCTTTGGTTGAATGAGCGGGACTTGGCTGGATCCAGGCCTAAGTTATCTTTATCCTTTCTCCCACCATCTCTTTAAATCACTTGATGATCTAAGTTTTCCTTGCCGAAGGATGAAATCACAGGATGTCTTCTGGCTTTTCCAGTCATGTTTAACAAATATATAGAAAGCCCTTTGTTTTGATATCATGAAACAAAGTCAAACAGTCCTGTAATTCTGATCTAGACTGTATAAAAATTGTTAGTCTAGAGGCCAGAGATATAGCACAGTGGTAGGGTGTTTGCCTTGCACTCTGCCGACCCTGGACAGAGACGGGTTCGATTCCTGGCATCCCATATGGTCTCCCAAGCCTGCCAAGAGCAATTTCTGAGCCCAGAGCCAGGAGTAACCCCCTGAGTGCTGATGGGTGTGGCCCAAAAACAAACAAAAAGAATTTATTACTCTAGATTTGATCTCATGAAGACTTTCCCCTTCTCTCTTTTGGGTGCAGCTCATGTTAGGAAGCAGATTGAGAATAACTTCATTTTTCTCCTCTCCCACCCTCCTCTGCCTCCTTCCTCTCAGGTCTCCTGAGGACTGACAGGTGTGGCCCTAAACTACAATAGCAAGATGTGGAGATGATAGCTTGATGATTATGTATCTGTTAAACTCCTGAAACCGGAGAGCTATGGAATGTACTCAAGGGTCCCCAGAGGATAAAAGAATAAAAGGGTGCAAGTTTGTGGGATGTAGAAACACCCTGCAATTAGGAGCTAGAGAATTAGGAACCAGTTCTGCCACCATTAGCCTATCAGTCACTCTTTTTTATTTTTTTGGTTTTTGGGTCACACCCAGTGCTCAGGGGTTACTCCTGGTTCCACGCTCAGAAATTGCCCCTGACAGGCACAGGGGACCATATGCGATCTTCTGCATGAAAGGCAAATGCCTTACCTCCATGCTATCTCTCTGGCCCCAGTCACTCTTAACCTTTCAAGACTGATTTAAAATTTTTGAGTTTGTTTTTGGGCCAAACCTGGTGCTGCTCAGGGTTTATTCATGGCTCTGTGTTCAAGGATCAACTCCTGGTGGTCCTTGAGGGATCATATGAGATGACAGGGATTGAACCTGGATTGGCAACATGTGAAACAAACTTCCTACACACTGTTTTATCACACCAGATCCATTAAGAGGGATTTTAGATATTCTGTATTCCAAGAGGAACTTGTGTGTGTGTGTGATCTGTGTGTGTGTGTGTGTGTGTGTTTGTGCTCAAGAGATAAACCTGGCAGTGCTCAAGGAATCATATATGGTGGTGGGGAGTTAACCCACTGGCATCTCTTTGGGCTAATGCCAAAAGACCCAAATCTTTAGTACTCTCTGGCCTTTTATTTTTTTTCTTTTTATTTACTTATTTATTTTTGGTTTTTGGGTCACACCCGGCAGCGCTCAGGGGTTCCTCCTGGATCTACACTCAGAAATCGCTCCTGGCAGGTTCAGGGGACCATATGGGATGCCAGGACTCAAATCACCAACCTTCTGCATGCAAGGTGAACGCCTTACCTCCATGCTATCTCTACAGCCCCTATTTTTTCTTTTTAGCATCATGCCAATCCGTGTAGTTCATACCCAGGAGACGTCAAGATGACAAGATGTCAGTTGGAAGCCAATAGGCATTGAGGCCTCATTCAGAGGCTTCCAAACACAACTTTATAAAGGTCAACAGCAAGATTGAAGTTGGGGAAGATAGTTCAAATGAAAGAATACATGCCTGGCACGCATAAAGTCCTGATTCAACCCCTGGGCCAGGCGAAACACTAATAATGTTGGTAGATATTAGAATCATCTCAGAATTTTTCACTCTTCTTAAGATATACTCCCGACATAGGAGAAAATGCCAATGAGCTCCCAGGTGGCTTAAATCTTCCAAACTGGAAAAGCATTTGATGCTATTTATTGTAAAAGAGTAAAAAATGTGGTAGCTCGAGGCTACATAGGTCTGATAATTTTTTGAGTTTGGGGAAATAGCTCCTAGTTAGCGTGATGAGGTCATTCAAAAGCTATCATCGTGTTAGATGGCCTATTGACCGCTTTTCAGTGAAAAAATATTCTTTGTCACCTGCTGTAAAAAAATTTACTAGAATTTATGACACAAGATGAAATTCCAATTGGGCAGGACAAAGCTGAAGGGTCTCCTGCTGAGTGAGGTCAGCTAGAAAGAGAAATAGGCACAGAATGATCTTTCATGTGTGAATGAAAGGGGGGGGCACTAAAAACCTGAAGAACTGATTGTGGCAGGGTTGAGGTAGGATAGAAGTCTTTGGATTTTGGTGGAAAGAAGGAGGTACCCTGCTGGTGCGTGTGGTGTTAAAATAATATAAGCATGAATAATCATAAACGGTGTTGCAAACTACAATAAAGATTTTCAAAAAAAAAGAAAAAGACCAAGTGTTTAATATCTCTTTTTTTTTGGGGGGGGGGTCACACCCAGCAGCGCTCAGAGGTTACTCCTGGCTCCACACTCAGAAATCGCTCCTGGGGGCTGGAGAGATAGCACAGCGGTAAGGTGTTTGTCTTAGATGCAGAAGGGACAGTGGTTTCAAACCCTGGCATCCCATATTGTCCCCCGAGCCTGCCAGTAACGATTCCTGAGCATAGAGCCAGGAGTAACCCCTGAGCACAGATGGTGTGACCCAAAAACAAACAACAAACAAACAAAAATCTGGGGCCGGGAAGGTGGCGCTAGAGGTAAGGTGTCTGCCTTGCAAGTGCTACTGTAGGACAGACCATGGTCCGATCCCCCGGCGTCCCATATGATCCTTCCCAAGCCAGGAGCGATTTCTGAGCTCATAGCCAGGAGTAACCCCTGAGCGTCAAACGGGTATGGCCCAAAAACCAAAAAGAAAAAAAAAAAAAAAAAAGAGGCAGAAATCGCTCCTGGTAGGCAGAGGAGACCATATGGGATGCTGGGATTTGAACCAATGACATTTTGCATGAAAGGCAAATGCCTTATCTCCATGCTTCCTCTCCGGCCCCGGGTTTCAAAAATATCCCAGGTGGGATTGGAGCGATAGCACAGCGGTAGGGCATTTGCCTTGCATGCTGCTGACCCCAGACAGAACCCTGGCATCCCATATGGTCCTCCCCCCCCACCCCCGAGCCTGACAGGAGCGATTTCTGAGTGCAGAGCCAGGAGTAACCCCTGAACGTCAATTCCAGAAAAGCGCGCGTGCACACACACACACACACACACACACACACACACACACACACACACAATAGAGCCTCAAGGCTCTATAGTGTTATTGAAGAGATGAAAAGAAATCCTGAAAAAGAAAATTCTCCTAGAAAATGAGATTTACCCATTTACCCCATAGCCACTGCATATGATAAATGGATTTGGTAAATTAATATAGAAGGACCTTCCAAGAACAAGTACCACCAGCTTGACCTAAGATCAGAGAGGTCAAATAGTAATGCTGGGGGACCAGAATGACAGCACAGCAGGTAGGGCATTTGCCTTGCACGGGGCGGACCAGGTTTCAATCCCAGCATTCTATAGGGTTCTCCAGGCTTGCCAAGAGTAAGAGCTAGGAGTAATCCCTAGAGCTAGGAGTAATCCTAGAGAGTAACCCCTGACTCCCATCTGGTTGGGTGGCCCCCCAAAAAGTTCTGGGCAGACTAAGGCAAATACATGGATTGAAACACCCCCAAAAGATGCAGCAGAAGACACAGTTGAAAAGGTATTTGGGGGCTGTATCTTTGAAAATGTTGATGACCAATCTCAAGATTGGATGATATTCCACAGAAAATAGGAAACTGTGGAGCACTTTTAGCAAGGATATGTCTGGTTCTGATTTCGGTCTTCTGAGATGTACCATAACATTCTTGCTTAGATTCTTTGTCCAAGTGCCAGTGTTGAAATGTTTGTCTTCCCACAGATGATCTTGTATAAAACAATTCTCAGCCAAGAAAGATCTGTGGAGCCGGAGACAAGGCACCAAGCTGAGAGCCTGCTTTTTCTTGAGGTAGGCCCAGACTTGATCCCTCCATCTACTACATGACTCCTGGAGCACTCCTGAGAGTGAGCTTGAGCACATAACTAAGAGCACCCTTCCTGAGCATAGCTGAGCATGCTCAGCCCCTTCTCTACCTCATTAAGGGGATGTGGTGAAAAGATAAAGAAATAGCCTATTGGGATCTGAGCAATAGTACAGCAGGTAAGGTGCTTGCCTTGCATACTGCTGACCTGGGTTCAATCTCCAGCACTGTGGGGTATGGCCCCCAACCCAACCAAACAACCAATCAATAAAGTAAAATAAAACGGGGCCGGAGAGATAGCATGGAGGTAAGGCACTTGCCTTGCATGCAGAAGGTCAATGGTTTGAATCCCAGCATTCCATATGGTCCCTGAGCCTATCAGGAGTGATTTCTGAGCATAGAGCCAGGAGTAACTCCTGAGCATTGCCATGTGTGACCCAAAAACAAAAAATAAATAAATAATAAAACAAAGAACCAGGGATTGAAGTGATAGCACAGTGGTAGGACATTTGCCTTGCAAGCGACCAACTCAGGATGGACCCCAATTCGATTCCTGGCATCGCATATAATCCCCCAAACCTCCCAGGAGCAATTTCTGAGCTCAGAGCCCAGAGTAATCCCTGAGCACAGCTGGATATGGCCCTAAATCCAAATAATAAAATAAAATAAAATAAAATAAAATAAGATAAAATAAAATAAAAAGAATCAGTCATTTTAATGAGCTTTGCCTAGTTGAATGGTGAACTGCTGCATTCAACTCATCCAACTTTTCCCTCTTTGTTTTTTGACTTTTAGGCCACATCTGAGGGCGCAGGCAAGAGGCTACTCTCAGCATCTCAGCACCAGTGCTCACAGATCTTTTCTAGAAGCACTCTGGGTGCTGTAGTGCCGAGATCTAGCCCAGTTGTCAGTCCGCAGAGCCCGCACACTATCTCAGTGCTTGGGAGAGTCTGCCAGAGATTAGCCCTGAATCTTTGGCATCAGAGCATACATCCTGGCCCAGTGAGCTTCTCTACAGAAGTGTCCCAAACACAGCTGGGTTACCTTAAACAAAAAATATCAAGTTATGATATGTGCTATGATATGAATGAGTTTCTGTTGTTTGTTTTCAGGTTACATCTGGCAGTGCTCAGGACTGACTACTGCGGGCTGTGGCCCCAAACCAACCAACCAACCAATCAATCAATAAAATAAAATACTATTGGATTTATGCTCAGCGATCTCTCCTGGAAGTGCTCAGCAGACCATATAGGGTGCTGGGAATTGAACTCATGTTGACTGTGTGCAAGACAAGTGGCCTAATCATTGTACTAGTCTCTGGCCCAGTGAATTAATCATTTGGGGGAGGGGGCTTGGGGGTCATACCTGGTGGCACTCAGGGGTTACTTTTGGCTCTGTACTCAGAAATCACTCCTGGCAGGAACGGAGGACCATATGTATGGGATGCTGGGATTTGAACCACAGTCCATCCTGGATCAGCTGCATGCAAGGCAAACACACTACCACTGTGCTATCTCTCTGGCCCCTCCATGAATTAATATTAAAAGCTTTATGCTCAGGGCCTGGGAGATAACTCAGTAGTAAAGCACACGCCTAGTATGTGTGAGGTCCTGGGTTCAATCACTTGCACTGCAAAAAGGGAAAAAAGTATGTTTCAGGATTGGTGAGATATAAAGTTCTATAAAACATAGTACATATCTATAAAATATAATATGTTTCTGTAAAAAACACATTTTATAGATTTTAATATACTCTGACAATAAAGACAAATACAAACAAGGTCACCCTGGTTAAGCTAATAAACTTTGATATAAAATAATAATAATGATGGGGCCGGAGAGATAGCATGGAGGTAATGCATTTGCAGAAGGTTGGTGGTTCAAATCCCAGCATCCCATATGGTCCCCCAGGCCTGCCAGGAATGATTTCTGAGCATAGACCCAGGAGTAACCTCTGAGCATTTCTGGGTGTGACCCAAAAAAACAAACAATAATAATAATAATAATAATAATAATAATAATGCTGTATTCAGGTCATGAAATATCTATCTGCTTTTTGTTATGTTTTGAAGCCATATCTGAGGTTCTCAGGGTGGTCTCCTGGCTCTGCACTCAGGAATCACTCTTGGTGGGACTGAGGGGACTGAGGATATATTTATATATATATATGGTAGATGATAGATAGATAGATAGATGATAGATAGATAGATAGATAGATAGATAGATAGATAGATAGATAGATAGATAGATAGATAGATAGATAGATAGATAGATAGATGGATGGATGGATAGAAAGATACTGAGGTTCTAACCTTGTTTGGCTTCAGGCTAGGCAAACATTTTGTTTGCTGTTCTTTCTTGGGTTCCTCTATCTACTTTTAATCATCTGGAGTCAATGCAGTTCTGTTTTCTATAAAATTTAACATATAGTAGACATTATTTTTCCCTTATATTAGGTATTTCTTGATTTTTATCAAGTAGCTACTAAGAAACAAAGCAAAAGGAAATCCATAAGGGTGAACAGAATTGCTGGAAGGCTCTAAAAGATGTTCAGTCTTGGAATACATGTTCTTTTCCCAGTATCATGTGGTCCCCCAATTTGGGAGCCACTGCTGATATGCCACTCTGGAAGTGGTCTCCAAATGCAAGGCAAAATACTGGAGAGGCAATGTAATATAGTGGTTAAGCACAGGGAACTGGGGGATCACAGCAGTAACTCAAAGGGCCAGAGCTTATGCAAGGAGAGTGGACAAGTTTAAGTGTTGATCAACTTTTAGGGGTCGGAGTGATAGCACTCCATTGCCTTGGAGTGGTAGGCTGTTTGCCTTGCACACTGCCGACCCGGATGGACCTGCGTTTGATCCCCAGCATCCCATATGGTCTTCCAAGCCTGCCAGGAGTGATTTCTGAGTGCATAGCCAGGCGTAACCCCTGAGCATCACCAGATGTGGCCCAAAAAGCAAAAAGAAAAAGAAAAAGAAAGAAAAGAAAAGAAAAGACCTTTCCTGATGTTCTATCTCTCCAGCCTACCAGGTAGGTAATCTTGAGAACAATCCTCTAAGTCAGAAAATGTGTTCGTTGAGTGAGAGACAAGATTTCTGTCTCTGGAAACAGTTTCTGGCTTGGTACTTGGCCAAACCCTCAGAAATGATGAAGATGAAAGATGTTGGAATTTTCCATGGACACGAATGACAAAGCACATCAATTAAAGTATTTTCTCTCCTCACAAGAGCCAAATTTGCTCAAAAGCATTGCCAATCATTTTCAGATGTCAGCCAACAAATGATGCCATCAACAATTCTCAGCTAGCATTTATTTTTCGCTCACATTCTTGCCAGGCCTCGCTTTTCAAAAATTGCATCTGCCATCCTTGCTGGTGCCACCACCTGTGGTTGTGGGTGATGGAATTCAGGGTCAGGTTCCAAGGTAGCAGAAGCTTCATGTCATAATACCCAGAGTCCCTAACTGAAGACCAACTGGCCTACTGAGAGGACCCACTGATAGGAAGAGTGATGCTTTTTGGGGTTATTATTTTGGGGCTACACCAGCAATTTTTAGGGGCTAGAGCAGTGCTGGGTGGATCATGAGCTGCCAGGGATCAAAACTGAGTCCCCAAGGCACTCCTGCCCTTGAACAATGTTGGCATGGATGTCGCAGAAAAGCAACTCACATCCACTCTTGGTGTGAATGTAAATTTGCTTGATTCAGTCCTTTTCAAAAACAATATGGATAGGCTTCATTAAACTAAGAATGGAGCTCCGACATGACCCAGCAGTTTTATTTCTTGGCAACTACCCTAAGTAGCAAAAAATCTATATTCAGAATAGACATTTGCATTCCTATGTTTATTGCAGCACTTTTTGGGGATTGTCAAAATCTGGAAACAACCCAAGTGTCCAAGAACTGAAACTATGGTACACATTCACAAAGGAATGAAGAGAGAGAAGTCAGTCAGGAGAGGGAAGGAGGGAGGAGGAGACTGAATGAAGTCAGAAAGAGAGACAGACACAAAAAAATGTCGCTTATATGTGAGATATAAAGAAGCATAATAAGGGAACAACAAATGGCCTCAAATAACAGAACCTATGTTATGATCTACAGAACTGAGAGGAGGTGGGGGAAATGAAGAGGAAGGAACTGTGAAGGAGGACCTGGATACAGTAGCAGGAGGGAGGAAGGACACTCTGGTGATGGGAATGTTACGCTGGTGAAGGGTGATGTTTTTTGCATGACTGAAACCCAACACAATCATATTTGTAATCAAGCTGTTTAAATAAAGATATTAAAAGAAAGACTCGGGGGGCCGGGTAGGTGGCGCTGGAGGTAAGGTGTCTGCCTTGCAAGCGCTAGCCAAGGAAGGATCACGGTTCGACCCCCGGCGT
This sequence comes from Suncus etruscus, assembly GCF_024139225.1. Taxonomy (NCBI): domain Eukaryota; kingdom Metazoa; phylum Chordata; class Mammalia; order Eulipotyphla; family Soricidae; genus Suncus; species Suncus etruscus. The sequence continues at coordinate 47,833,359 of NC_064865.1, read as the reverse complement.
CCCATATGGTCCCCCCAAGCCAGGGGTGATTTCTGAGCACATAACCAGGAGTAACCCCTGAGCATCAAACGGGTGTGGCCCAAAAACCAAAAAAAAAAAAAGAAAGACTCGGGGCCGGGCGGTGGCGCTGGAGGTAAGGTGCCTGCCTTGCCTGCGCTAGCCTAGGACGGACCGCGGTTCGATCCCCCAGCGTCCCATATGGTCCCCCAAGAAGCCAGGAGCAACTTCTGAGCGCATAGCCAGGAGTAACCCCTGAGCGTCACAGGGTGTGGCCCAAAAACCAAAAAAAAAAAAAAAAAAAAAAAAAAGAAAGACTCCTACATGCAAAACATGTGCTCCAACCCTTTTGTTCTGTGTTTTTAATTGAGACGACATTTGCTTTTCTATTGACTTTATGGTTTAAAATACCATTTGGGCTGAAGCAATAGCGCCACAGGTAAGGCATTTTGCCTTGGATGTGACTGATCCAGGTTCGATTCCCAGCATCCCATATGGTCCCCCTGCCAGGAACAATTTCTGAACTCAGAGCTAGGAATAATCCCTGAGTATCACTGGATGTGACTCAACTCCCCCCCCCCTCAAAAAAAACCCTTTTGCACTCCTCTATGCCACCATCACAGCACCAATATTCTCCATCACAATTCCCTGGAAGATTTTTGTGGGGTTTTTGTTTGTTTGTTTTTTGGCCCACACCCAAAAGCTCCCAGAAGTTACTCCTGGCTCAGTGCTCAGAAATTGCTCCTGGGGGAGCTTTCTGGGGGACCATATGGGATGCCGGTGATCAAACCTAGGTCCATATGAGTCAGCTGCATGCAAGGCAAAGACCCCTACCACTGTGCTATCACTCCAGCCCTTCGTTTTTTTTTATTGTATGTTTTAATCTATATCATTATAGTGAGCAAATATTTAAAGAGAGGCTATTATTTTAAATGTTCTAATATATCATTTTGAGACAGAAAAGAAAATCATAACGTTTTAGGGTGGTCACACCTAGCAATAGCCAGAGGTTACTCCCAGCCCCGTGTTCTGTGCCTGGTGGTACTTGAAATTGATCTGTGCTAAGACTCTAACCCAGGTCTTTTTACTTTTTTTTTTTTTTCCTTTTTTTGGTTTATGGTTTTGGGGTCACACCTGGCAGCGCTGAGGGGTTACTCCTGGCTCTGTGCTCAGAAATTGCTCCTGGCAGGCTCAGGGGACCATATGGGATGTCAGGATTTGAACCACCGTCCTTCTACATGCAAGGCAAATGCTTTACCTTCATGCTATATCTTCGGGCCCCCCAAACCCAAGTCTTTTATATGCAAATCATGGACACCAGACCTCCAAGGTCTTACAGAAGTGTTTCTTTATTTGTGGGTGTGGGTGTGAGTGAGAAACCCAGAGAAACTTAGGGGCTATTGTTGGCTGTGTTCTGTGAACACCCCAGGTGGTGTTCAGGGAATCACATTTGGTGATGGGAATTTGAATCAGGATTGATGCCATTGCTGTCACATGCAAAGTACCATATTTTTCACTCTATAAGATGCACCTGATCATAAGACGCACATAGTTTTTAGATGAGGAAAACAAGAAAAAAAATATTCTAAAGAAAATGGTGGGGCCGGAGAGATAGCATGAAGGTAAGGCGTTTGCCTTCCATGCAGAAGGTCGCCGGTTCTGAGCATAGAGTCAGGAGTAACCCCTGAGTACGGCCGGTGTGACGAAAGACAGAAAGAAAGGAAGGAAGAAAAGGAAGGAAGGAAGGAAAGAAGGAAGGAAGGAAAGAAGGAAGGAAGGAAGGAAGGAAGGAAGGAAGGAAGGAAGAAAAGGAAGGAAGGAAGGAAAGAAGGAAGGAAGGAAGGAAGGAAGGAAGGAAGGAAGGAAGGAAGGAAGGAAGAAAGGAAGAAAAGAGAAAGAAAGGAAGAAGGAAGGAAGGAAGGAAAGAAAGAAAAATAAAGAAAGAGAAAGAAAGAAAAAGAAAGAAGAGGGCCCGGAGAGATAGCACAGCGGCGTTTGCCTTGCAAACAGCCGATCCAGGACCAAAGGTGGTTGGTTCGAATCCCGGTGTCCCATATGGTCCCCCGTGCCTGCCAGGAGCTATTTCTGAGCAGACAGCCAGGAGGAACCCCTGAGCATCGCCGAGTGTGGCCCAAAAACCAAAAAAAAGAAAAAAAGAAAAAGAAAGAAGAAAGAAAGAAAGATAGAAAGAAAGAAAAAGAAAGAATGAAAGAGAAAAGAAGAAAAGAAATAAAAGAAAAGAAGAAAGAAGGAAAGAAATAAAGAAAAATAAAGAAAGAAAGAAGAAGGAAGAAAGAAAGAAGAAAGAAAGAAGAAGAAAGAAAGAAAGAAGAAAGAAAGAAAGAAAGAAAGAAAGAAAGAAAGAAAGAAAGAAAGAAAGAAAGAAAGAAAGAAAGAAAGAAAGAAAGAAAGAAAGAAAGAAAGAAAGAAAGAAAGAAAAGAAAATGGTGTACTAAAATATTTAACAAACGCAATGTGAGATGCCATCAGGAGATGGTGGCTGGAAACAACCAGCTTGTGTGGCCCAAGTATATTTACCTAAATTCTTTTTTACATTAGGAAAAAAAAAAAAAACTGGGGTTGGAACAATAGCACAACGGTAAGGAGTTTGCCTTGCACGTGGCCAACACAGGACAGACCCTGGTTCGAATCCCAGCATCCCATATGGTCCTCTGAGCCTGCCAGGAGCAACTTCTGAGCACAGAGCCTGAAGTAACCCCTGAGCACCGCTGGGTGTGACCCAAAATCAAAACCAAAGAAAAATATTTTCAAATACTTTTTCATTAATATAAAAAAATAAAAGTCGCAGTAGCAATCACCTCGTCTTAAATGAAAGCTCTATATGTGACGGTGCTCGTACTTGTAGTATGGCTGTGCAATAAAGGGGTGTAACACTGAGGATGTCAAGTGGTTAGTATAAACACAAGGAGTTAGCTCTCCTCCCCTGCACTCAGGCTTCAGCTCCAGGTGGCATTTGCTCCCTAAGACGCACAGACATTTCCCCCCATCTTTTTTGGGGGGAAGTGAGTCTTATGATATGAAAAATACAGTAAGTGACTGATTTTCTGTATGAACTTTCTGGTCCCCAGGAAAGATTTCTCAACTTCACACTATCTTGATCAATGTAGTGTGTGTGTGTGTGTGTGTGTGTGTGTGTGTGTGTGTGTGTGTGTGTTGGTTGGAACAGTGATGGGGAATGGAATGAGGGGTCTAGATATAAGGTGTGTTTTTGTTTAGTTTCAATTTCCATTCTTTTTTTTTTTTTTTTTTTTTTTTTTTGTGGTTTTTGGGTCACACCCGGCAGCGCTCAGGGGCCATTTCTGGCTCCAGGCTCAGAAATTGCTCCTGGCAGGCACAGGGGACCATATGGGGTGCCGGGATTTGAACCGATGACCTCCTGCATGAAAGGCAAACGCCTTACCTCCATGCTATCTCTCCGGCCCCTAATTTCCATTCTTGAATATGTCTGTTGGTGTTTTTTGTATTTGTTCCATTAAGTCTTGAACGGCTGTGAGATTCTAAAACTATGTTTATTTCCTCTGGATGATTCAATTTAGTTATATAAAATTGTGCATACTAATCAATTATGGTTATTATATCACTTGTACATTATCCCTTTTCATTTATGATCCAATTTATTAAATCTTTCTCAATAAAAAAAAAGAAAAAGAAAAAGAAAAGATATAAGGTGTGGGGCCCGGAGAGATAGCACAGCGGTGTTTGCCTTTCAAGCAGCCGATCCAGGACCAAAGGTGGTTGGTTCGAATCCCGGTGTCCCATATGGTCCCTGGTGCCTGCCAGGAGACATTTCTGAGCAGACAGCCAGGAGTAACCCCTGAGCATCACGGGGTGTGGCCCAAAAACCAAAAAAAAAAAAACCACAAAAAAGATATAAGATGTGTACTTTTCTGGGTCTTGCCCACTAGATGTCAGTAGAACTAATTCCCAATTTGTGTCCATAAAAAAATTGTCCCCAGATATTGCTAAATATCCTCTAGGGACCAAAATCATTTCTAATAGAGAGCTACTGTTCTAGGGTTAAGAAAAAGAAAAAAATACACTGTCCTTCCCCAAGCTTGGAGTTTAAGCATTAAATAATCTCAGCCTCTGCTTGGAGCAAGAGGCTCCATTTACACTCTAAAGGCATGCTACGAAAAGCAAATCTTGCAAGGGAGGTGATGGCATTCATATCCTCCATAGCTTTACACCTAATGTTTGAATCTAAACAAATATTTAGAAATAATTTAGCAATAATGTTACAAGATAGTAACAATGCCTCAAAATCCAGAGGAATAAAATAGACAAGATAAAGACGACAAAGGTGACTAGATCCTGGATTTATGAAAGGGCTTAAAAAAGAAAAATAAGAGGTTGATAGTACAGGAGTTAAGAGACTTGCCTCAGACATGGTCAGTCCTGGTTCAATCACCATACCACATATGCCCCCAA